>NC_137793.1:90978670-91496170 GCF_963383645.1 Muscardinus avellanarius | reverse complement strand
TAAATCATTTTTAAATCATCCTGTCACAATTGAAGTATGATCCTTAAAAATGTCTAAATCTTGGGTAAGTAAGCTTAATCAGCGAAGATTCTGCCAATAAATTAACATGTATTACACAAACATGCAAAATAATAAAGGAATTAAATTGCAGGTGGTTAATTAATTACACTAATGAAATGTTATTAAAAAGACATTATTTATTTATGACTAATCATATAGTTGACATTACTAAGAAGGTAAATAAAATCATTAAGGCAATTCTGACTTAATAATTAAAATGCACATTTTTGAGTGAGACCCATTTGACATATTTTGAAAATTGAATTATTATAGGAATTATATTTGTCATTAAATGAAAATTTTTTCTCAATAAGGAAAAGACTATATAAATGCTAATAAAAAGCACTTTGAATCTGTATAAGAACCATATTTATTTTACTTTTCAAAAGATCTAATATTAGCTGGGCATGATGGTGCACGCTTGTAATCCCTGTGCTTGGGAATTGGAGACAGAGGATTGCGCAGGTTCGAAGCCAGCCTTGCTGGCTTAAGAGACCCTGTTTCCAAATAAAATATAAAAAATAGTGCATCCCGGAGGTAGAAGGGTTCCATCCCCAGTACCACCAAGAAAAAAACAAAACAAAACAAAAAACAACAACAAAAAATCTAATATTTAAGTCATTTTTGCTTTGTAGATTGTGAGAGATTTATGACACCACATAAATAAAATTTATCATCTTTAACAGAAGATAAAATTACTCTCAACAACATAAATAAATTTTGGAGAAGAGGGATGGGTAGGGGGTGGAGTGGAGAGTGGGTGTTTCATATGGTGGATGACGAGTCACAGTCAAGAGGGACTTTCCATGATTTCTGTATTGCTTTGGTCATAACAAGTTTCCAAATGATGAAACCAGGTGAGTTAAAATTATTAAGTCACCCCAAGAGCAAAAGAGAATGGTTTCTCCCAAAGATCGCCATCAGAAATGTCATCACAGAGAACCAGGTGAGGGTTCAGGGACAACATGAAATTGGCAATTGGAACATATATCTTCTAAACTTCAATTCTACTTATGAAACCAGAGTTTAAGTCTGGCAAGGATATTGAGGCTTGTGCATAAAAGACTGGTTCTCTAAATACTCGGCTTCATATACCCAGGACTGGATGGATTTGCTCTGCTAGAGGCATTCTTTAGGAATGCTACTCTTAGAAATAGCATAGCGCTGTTATAGGTAGCACTGGGAGTGATTCTCCTACTTCTCTTTGTAATTCAGATCTAACAAAAGACTGGGAAATGCATCAGTCAGGAGCTTGTTGCAATACTTCTCTCAGCACTAGAGAACCTGGGAACCCTGCAGACCCTAAAGTTGGTGTAACCTACAAACAAAAACAAATTGATAATTGGCAAATCTATAATCATGAGAGTGAAATAAGATTAATTGAGAGAATATAAAGCTCCTTCTTTCCCCACTCCCTTTCTTCGCTCCCTCTTTTCTTTTACTTATCTTCCCTCCCTTTTACTCAGTGCACAGTCAACTGGAGAATACTATGGGCAGACTTCCCATTTGACCCCAAGACTGGACCAGGCTAGCTACTGATCAACCCTTGGTTGGTTATGTTGGCGTCTAATCACAAGTGAACGTTTGTTTCTAAATGGACTCATTTGCAAGTTACCTGATCATGACATTCTTGGTATTGAATAGTTTCCTGGAGAAAAAAGCATATGTAGTAACTGCAGCACTATCACTTTGGATTTCTGCAATCAAAGAAAAGTTCTGTGATATTCCATATGCGCTGGCAGTGGGGCAGTGCAGAGCAACTCGGATTGCTGTAATCTATAGTCAGTAAAAATTGACTGCTTTACTTTTAGTATCAATGAATGAAGCTAGAGGGCTTTTTTTTTTTTGTATCAATCCCATATCCATTTTTTGAATTCTCTGTCCAGATATTTCAATTTTATTTCTGAATTTTCTCCTGTTGCCACACTCGTAATTCTTGTCTAATTCTCCCATCCTCTTCCTCTTCCCATATTTGGGCAACTTGAGCCATTTAAGTCTCTTTTACTGAACCTTGTTGGACTGAATTAACAAAAATATGTGTGTCATATCTCAGCTTTTTGATTAATTAAATATTAAAAACATTTTTGCCATATGAAGAAAATACACATAAAATAGAAGATTAATAAAATATTGCTCTATAACCTTAAACAAGTTAAACATAATAAACATAGAAAATTTATGGAAAAACCCATATCTCTATTGTCTCAGAGATCATGAGTTAAAAAAAATACAAATTTGAGCCAGGCATGGTGGGGCACACCTGTAATCACAGTACTTGGAAGGCTGAGATAGGAAGACTGCTGGTTCAGGACTGTCTTCAGCCACTTAATGAAGCTCTCAGCAACTTGGTGAGAGCCTGTGGAAGTCCTATAGAGGAGCAAGCAAGACAATCTAAAGGAGGAGAAAGGAGGGGGGAAGAGGAAAATCTCTAAAACACACAATGTACTTAAACATATCGAAGTCAACCATCAAGCCAAGCAAGGGAAGGAGGGATGGGGAGGGAATGGGGTGGGAATTGGGTAGGGGTTAAATCAGTGATGTGTACATGTATGTACACACAAGTTCTTTACCCCAATATGATGTATGAATATAATGCACCAATAAAAATTAAAAAAATCAAAATTTAAAAGAATAAAAAGGACTAGGGTATAGATGAGAGGTAGAATACCCCTATCAGTACACTCCTTCCTCCAAAAAAGCCAGATTTGGTGTATTTCCACATGTCATATATATATGGTGTGTGTGTCTCTCTGTGTGTATGTGTATGTGTATGTGTATATGTGTGTGCATGCACCTGTGTACCAACACACACATCTTGATGGACAGGGGGTTAGTTCACTCAGATGATCATGCATTTCAAGATATGACTCATATATTTATGTCTTTTTCTTTCGTCTCCCATGAATACCACAGGACTGAACACAACACAAGAGCCCGGTGCTCTGCCTCCAAGCAGCCCCTTAACTGCACTCACCACGGCAAGCTCACCCGCAAGCACCTCTGGAAGAGGAAATGCCTCCTGGGAGTTCACGCCTGCCCCCAGCCCAGGTGATCCTTCCAGCAGGCCCCCTCCCCCAGGCTCTGGATAATGCTAGCATTTTTTATTTGATGTGACAGTTTGATGCAGAGATATAGGAAAAACTTGTGTAAAAAAAAAAAAAAAACTTCAAAAATGATCAAAACAGCTTCTCTTTAAATCACATGCACAGTTCCTACGGATGTGATTTTATTCAGGTGAAGGAAGTGTAGGAGCTATTGGGCATCTATAGAAAGTTGGCTGGCAAAACTAATGCCAGGGTGTTGTTAGGGAAAGGGAAAGGGAAGGAGTGAAAACAGCCCTAAAAAAATCAGGAGGGAAAGTTGCTCCAGCATCATGGACCTCCATGTTCTTCATCAGCCTCTTCGTTGCTGACCACGCAGGTTTCCCACAGCCCCAGACAAGTCGCAGCTCCTTGTTTTAGAGCTCCGTTCATCTTCCCTTCCTCAGCAGGTGCATGGGTGTTGAACTTTTCCATTTTTTGTTCTATTCCAGATTCAATCTGTTGTACCTGCCAACATGGCAGTTAAATACATTGTGTGTTGATTTACCTGTCTTTATTTTTCCATATTGGATGCCCGCTTACCTTGCCTGCCCATTTTTCAATTTCTTGTGCTTTGTATGAGACAGTAGTCTTCCAATAGACTACTGTCTCTTGGAAGATTCCATTCCCATTCTGCCCACAAATAAATGTCCCAGCATTAGCTTGTAGAGTGGATGTAGCATTTTAAAATATTGTAGTGATTTGACAATCAAAAAAAAAAAAAAAAAAAGCATCTGGGAAGCTGAATTCTCAAAGGCTGCACCCAGCCTGGGGAGCTCCCAGGAATCGAACCTACAACCAGATGGACCATCAGCCAGGTGAGCTTCAACACTGCCGGGACCTTTCAATACAATGGGGGACCTGGCACTTTGATAAACTGCAGTAGCACGTGGCGTTGCTGCTTGCTAGCTAATCTCTTCGCATTTGAACTCAACACCTGCCGCTGGGGGATATTGATGCTCTATCTCAATTTCTCACCTCAGGTGCCCTGCCCTCTCCGCCGCCTCACCTTCTCACGCAGGCCGACTCGCAGGCGCCCTCTGCCGGAGGAACTGACACCCAGGCACTCAGCAGCAAAGCTGCCCTTCCCACACTCACGCCCACTCCGGGCACATGGGAGCCCTCAGGTTTGCGCATCCTAATCTAGACTTGTGCAAATACAAGAGTACACAACCGCCGTATTTAAGAATGGTGTGAGCCAAGCCAACCACTTGTTCCAGCGTGTAGTTCACTTGCAAGTTGATAAATTTGGAATGCTTTAGTGACCCTTAGGATAAGAAACCACAGAACAAAGGTCATTGTAATAGAGGTAAAATTTGAGGCAACAGCAGAAAACGTGCTCAGGAGGAAACATTTAGAACATTCTGTATTTCTTTATATTTTTAGCAAATATTCTTGTACAGTGAAAATTTCTTTTTGCTAATAATAAAGAACAACAATCATGTGTCTTTAAGAGTGCAAATCAACAACTAATGGTGAAAAGCATGTGACTCCTTACTAAGGACACTAATCAATGTTATTTAAAGAATAAAGGAAATATTTTTTTATTTGTCCCATTTAAACATCAAAAATTATTTTCAGATAAACATCTCTGATTTCATAGCAATGCAAATATTATCTCTCTTTGTCTTTTCAAAATCAATGTTGAGATCACTTCATGGTGACAATTTTAGGCATAGGAATTTATGCCTAAAAATCTTTCTCAGGTTCTAATTTCATACAGACTCATATATAAATCCAGTGACTTGAGAGCTCGGGAGTTAGAGATACGTACACCGGGCCACCATAGCTGGCAGTAAAGTGGTCCTGCTTCAGGAAGGAACCCAGTAGGGTAATTATAATTTTGAAGTGTGAATACTGCTCCCTTGGCAAAAAGAAAAAAAAATCATTTCAGAAAAATCCACACATTTTAAACACCCAAGAGAAGAGCCACCCTCCCCTCCTGCCTCTTCCTCATTCATTTATTCCAGGTATTATGATAATTATAGTAAAAGGATTGGAAGATTTTAGAAAATCCATAGACTCAGAAGTTGCAGGGGGCAGAGGCTATCAAATAACCAAAAGAGACTCGCTCCTGGGGACTGATAGACACACAAACTGGTCTGCTCTGCTCTAATAAAAATTCTTTCTCGTATTGTGGTTAATTCCACTAATTCTGTTCTGTTAAGATTAATAAACCTAGCTGGATGTGTTGGCACTCGCAGACAGGAGGATAAGCCTCAGTGAGACTTTCAGTAACCTGGCAAGACCCTGTGTTAAAACAGTAAATAAAAAAAAATCAGATTGGGGGTGTAGCTTGGAGGTAGTATGCCCCTGGGTTCAATCCCTAGTACCAAGAAAAACAAAACAAAACACAAGCTTAATAAACCTAATTAAAATGGTGAATGCCACGCCTTAACTGTGGCTGAGATTACCTACCTAACAAGCAAAATGTAGTTTGCAAATAAGGAGGGTGCGGAGAGAATCTGGAGAGGTTAGAGGAGGTGCTCAGGACAGCGTGGGGGACAGAGGCTACTTGGGATGAGAGGAGAGAAAAAATGAGCAAGAGAAGGAGAGAGAAGGCAGAAAATGCTAGAGACAAACACTGCTGCTTTGAAAAGCTAGAGGGTGAGTTCTACTTTCTAAATAACTTTTTAAAAGGATAAATAGACTTTGCTCTTCTTGTTTGTTCTGGTGGAGCCTCCTCCAGGTCCAGAACTGATGAACTGATGTCTTTTATTTTCTTTCTATTCTGGGGTAGTTTAGTTAAATGTGAATGTTTAGTGACTTTTTATTTTATTTTATTTTTTGGGTGGTACTTGGGTTCCTGGAAGCCCTTCTACCTCTGGGTTACACTCCCAGACCTATTTTATACTTTTTAAATTTGAAAACAGGGTCTCTTAAGCCAGCGCGGCTGGCTTCGAACCTGCGCGACCCTCCTGTCTCCGCCTCCCAAGCGCGGGGATTACAAGCGTGTGCCACCACGCCCAGCTAGTGACTTTTGAAGGCTGAACTGGAAGCTCAAACTGAGTCTGGAGGGAGATGCATTTCCAATTTCAAGAGTGCACATGTGTTAAATTATGAACTGCAGGATAATTTGTAATTGGGAAGTGCTTGTATACTCACATCAAAGCCGTTTCCAGAACACACATACATGTGTCACTGTTGAAATACAGAATCGGGCTACAAATGGAAGACTAGTCTGATATCATCAAACCAATGACCCCCTGGGATCCTGACAGTAAAATAGCCAAACAGATTCTTGAATAGGAGCTACCTCCTATTTCTCTTGCTTTGACAATGGCAACTAGCATGGCACTTGTCACTGAGTAGGCACCCATTCCCTGTGCTGTAGGAATGGGTGTCATGCCTGGGTTAGAAGTAGTATGCATCAAGTCTACAATGAAAATTCTTAACCATGTACTATGTACAGCTTCTAAAACACTAGATTCTGTACCACTCAGCTCATATATGATTGGAAAAATAAGATAAGCATGTCAGTACAATGTAAAGTATATTAGTTTCAACCCTATTTGACCTCCCTCCTCCCCTAGCCAGGGAGCTTACATAGAAAAAGTGGAATCGTAACCTTCAGCCAGAAAATAAAGAACTCTGAGCTCAGCAGCGGCACAGGCAGAAGCCAATTCAGCTCTATTTTAAGAAAATTAAGACTGGGCACCTGTTCACAGGGACCTGTCCCCAGAGAGGCGCACCCAGGCAAGGTTCTCAGCAGATGCCAGGTCCACTTCCTCCTGGGACAACCTTAGCAGCCTTTTGTAGTCAGAGTTCCACTCTAGTCTAAATGGTCTCAGCATGACAGCCTCCTCCCTCTCTGCTGCACTGATGTATTTTTTGGTATTGCTCAAGGCAATTCCCAGCAAGAAGGCATGGCTTCCCTGGTCTATGCAAGCTATTTCCTGAGGCCCCAACAATTTTTTTAACTAGTGGTCTGATTTCAAGGCTGCATAGGTTTCTGGTTGCCTTCCCCTAAATTCACCTTTCTCATAAGCCCTCATATAGATAGAACAGATTCGGAGAATGCATATATGGTGGGAGAGCAGATTTTCTTGATTGCTAGATGTTCTGCCTTGAACTTTGGTAAGCATGCTATGTGGGCCGTCTGGCCACTGCCATGATGTGGAAGGACTGATGATAGTGTTGATGGCCCCTTTGATTGCAGGTGTCGCAGAAGGGAAAATAGTCATCACCTCTCCTGCAGACACAGCCTTCACCTCTGCAGCCACCCTAAGCCCTGCACGCAACAGCTCTGCTGCCTTACCCACACGCACCTCCAACTTCAGCACCACAGATAACTCCTCAGGTTTGACTATGGCGCTCCAGGTGTTACAGGCTAGGCAGAGTCAATTGGTAACTCAAAACTTGAATGCATCTTGATACTAAATTAGGCAAAAGGGGCCTACCAGAGTGTGTTAGTAATATTATGAAGATTCATGGCAAAGAGTAGACAATAGACTTCAATGTCGTGTAGCCTTGGAATCAAACCTGGCACCTTCAATTTTCCAGCTGTTTTTAGGTTAAGTTACTACTACTTTCTGAGTATCAATTTTTTTCCTTCTGTAAAAAATGGATATAGTAATACTCATTTTATAATATTGATAGGAGGACTAAATATGCAGAAAATCTGGTATGTAGTAGATAGTACAAAAGAATAACTGTTTACTCTTATTGGTATTCGAAACAAAGAGAGTCCTATTTGAAAATGATTTCATACCAGGTAAGAATTGTTCTGGGGAGTAAATAACTTTTCTTTGACTTATAGAATATTTGGTTCAAATTTCTAGAAATATTAGTTATCCAAAAGGGCTATTTGTACATAAATTTTTGGTTCACTTTATTAGTTTAAGACCAACTAAGAATAAGTTAAAACAAAGATGCTTGGAGCAAAGTTTTGATTAGGAAATTTTATTTGCTAAGACGTTTTCCCCTCACCCTTCCAGGTGACAAACTTTTATTCTTCTGTTCGTTTCCTTGCAGATTCCAACTCTCCGGGCACTGCATTATCCACTCCAATATCTACAGCAAGCACTGCCCCTTCAACTACACTAGGTGACAACCTAACCTTCAGTCATGCAGTTATACCTCCGCTAGGGCTGGGGAGGCTCTTGGAGCAGGGCTGTCCATCTGCTCTCCCTTGGGTTCTTTCTCTGAGCCTTAGACACTTAACTAGGTAGCAGTGTAATAGCTGGGGAGGTCAGGCCATAGTGTTCTTGTATTGTAACAGTCACATCTCCAAAGTGTTGTGTATATTATGAAACTCTGTATGAAAAATGACTAAATCCATTAGAATTTCATTCTCTAAGAATGGGTCTAGGTCTTAGTGTGCAAACGACAAGTTCCATCAAATGGCTCTCCTTTCAAAGTGAGGAGGAGCAGAGGATCAATGGGAGTTTCAGTAAAGCAAAGAGGGAGCTTGGTGGTAAAGCAACGGGGCCTCCCAGGAATGGCCCTGGAGGATCACAAGCTCAAGGCCAGAATCAACAAGTTAGCAAAGTCCTTAGCAAGACCCTGGTACAAAACAAAAGTTAACCGGGTGTAGTGGCACACACCTGTAATTCCAGTATTTGGGAGGCTGAGACAGGAAGATCGCAGGTTCAAGGATAATCTCAGCAAGTAGTGAGACTCTCATCAACCTAGTTAGAGCCTGTTTGAAAATAAAAATAAAATAAGGCTGAGAGTGTTTCTCAGAGGTAGAATGCATGTGGGTTCAATTCCCAGTACCAAAATAAAACAGAAACAGAAACAAAATATAGAATAGGGCTAGCAGTATAGCACAGAAGTAGAATGCTCCTATATCACACACACACACACACACACACACACACACACACACACACACAAATACATACATATATAAAATCAATCACATCAATCCCCAGAACTACATATAGATATATACTATAAAATATATTTGGCAGTATGAATATTTGGCCACAATCAAATGTGTACCAAAAGTCTTAATATTGTTATTATCACAGTTTTATATATACAAATGTATATATACTGTATATAAATTACAGTTATATATATCGAATAAATTTGTAAAGATTTTTCATGAAACTAGCTCATGAATTTATAACATTTGTAGTTTTGAGATCAAATTGTGCTATTAGGCAAACTTCACCTGGTGTTAAACCTAGCTAGCTAGACTTTACAACTTATAAACTTAAAACAGCGAAAATTGCCTTTCCCTCAAATTGCTAGAGCAGTTATTTTCTAAAGCAAAACTTTAATAATTTGCCTTCTTTTTCTCTCTTACAGTGGCTCAAACTAAGCAATCATGTGGTAAGTTTATTTACTTAAAGGCAGTATGTGTCACTTTCAAAGAGCACTTTTTTTTTTCCTTTCTCATTCTAAACTTTCAAGCTAAATTCACTGGCTCTAATTTTTGCCAATGACTAACTCCAGTATTCGTCAGTGGCAAGATGCTTGGATTTCATATTCAGACCTGGCTTTGAGAACCAGGGTTACAAATCACTAGCTAGATGACTTTGCTGAAGGCAGTTAACGACACGTTACGTATTTGAAAAATGGTATGATAACAATTTGCTTTGGGGAGGGGTCAAGGATCCAGTGTGAGAAGTATAAAATGTGGATAACACTTTCAAAGCTTATCAAGAAGGAAAAAAAAATCTCCATATCTGCTCCTCTCTCTCTCTTTATTGCATTCCAGTACAGACCCTGGAAAACACTTTATATGGATCCCTTTCTCTATTTCATCCACCTCTTCTCTGCCATCATTACTTCCTTAAACTCTGTTCGTAAGTCCTATGTGACTACTTACATTTTTTCCAAATACAACCTCTCCTGCCTCTGTGTCTGCCCCTGCTCTTTTGCTTCTTCTCTACAATTTTGCCCCATCCCTGTTCTCTGCCACTTGTATTTTTTTATACCTTTCCCTCATACAAATGTGCATGTGTGTGTGTGTGTGTATACATACATATATGTATGTTTACATACATGCATACATATATACATGGTATCATATATGTATATACATATATATACAAACTCACATATATGTGTGTATAAAATGTATGTGTCTGTATAGGTATATATTTATTTTTTAATTTTTTAATTTTATGCAGTACCAGGCATTCAATCCAGGGGCATTCTATTTCTGAGCTACACCTCCAGCCCTAATTTATTTTTTGTTTTGAAACAGGATCTTGCCAAGTTACTGAGGGCCTCGCTAAGTTGCGAAGGCTGGCTTCAAACCTGCCATCCTCCTGTCTCCTCTAAATCTCCTGATTTCCTCTAATTTTATGTTCTTGAGAATATTTTGTTAGTGATTTGACATTTTTGAAAATATGTGTCTAGGCATTTTTATTTAATGTAGTTTTATTTACTCTGAGTGAAGAATAATCCTCGCTTCTATTTTCTTTCAGATGAAAAATATGAGACAATCTCTGTGGATTACGTATATGACAAGATGAATAAATCCTTCAAGGCAAAGTTAAATTTTCATGGTCAAGACCCATGTGACTCTGAGTATTGTAAAAACGGGTTTTCGCAACTAAAAGAATGCTCAGATTACACTATTGACATATCTCACAGTTCATGTGCTCCACCAAAAACATTAAAATTGGATGTGCCGCCAGGTAAGTCTCAATTCATGTCTATTAATGTATTTATAATCGCAGTGCAATTTGATGGGGACATTTTTAGGGCCTCAGAAACCCATCTAGTAGGAGAACAGGGCTGAGGGAAAGAAAGTTGATAGTGGATGAATTTTCTGCTCTCCCAACCTTATAAAAATCATAGGGCAATACGTGCCTTCTCTTTATATCCTGGACTCCACCTTCTACTTGTTTGGTTTTTTTTTGTTTTTTTTTTTGTTTTTTTTTACAAATGCATTCACATTGTTTAGATGAAACTTTTTCCATTAGATGATTATATGAAAGGTTTTTATTTCTCTTCTATTTAACCTGTTTTAACTCTATTTAAAAAGAAGTGTTCTATTTTGGTACTGGGATTGAACCCAGGGGCATTCTACCTCTGAGATTTGCCAACCCTTTTAATGAGGTTGATCTTGAACCTGTGATCTTCTTGTCTCAGCCTCCCAAATACTGAGATTATAGGCTACAGGCATGTACCACCATGCCCAGTTGAGATATGTACTTATTATCCTTTTATTTACAAGTTTCTCATAAATGTTAGGGTAGAACAGAATTAAGGATTTGATGTTTATAAAAAAAAAAGAATCTTTTCAAAAAAGAAAAAAAGAATTTCAATCACATTAAGGATGTCAAGCTGATTTTGCCAAACTGAGCCACCAGCTGGAAAGAGAAGGGACTGAAGGTCTTCACTGAAGCATTTCTTAGGAAAATGTATTTGGGGAAAGGGTTTCATAGACTGTGTAAGAGTTTAAAGTATCTCACATCATTTAATTATTCAAGAATATTGAGAAAGTTAATAATCGAGAATTTTTTAATATGTAAATAAGTTAAAATCTGTTGTCTTTTGAAAAAAATTCATTTAATTTATTCATTCTCCCTAAATAATACTGAAAATAAACACAGAAAGCACTATTTAGCCGGGCATGGTGGTGCACGCTTGTAATCCTCGCACTTAGGAGGCTGAGACAAAAGAATCGTAAAGGTTCGAAGCCAGCCTCAGCTGCTTAGAGAGGCTCTCAGCAACTTAGTGAGAACCTGTTTCCAAATAAAAAATAAAATAGGTCTGGGAGTATAGCCCGGAGGTAGAAAGCCTCTGGGTTCCACCCCCCCCCAGTAACACACACACACACACACACACACACACACACACACCAAAAAAAAAAGAAAATGGCAATATTTAAGGATTCTTTCTCTAAGAGGGAAACCCTCAATATTTTATGTGACAATTGTTCAATTAATAAATAAAAGAAGCTGGCATGGTGGCCCACATATATAATCCCTGTACTTGGGAGGCTGAGACAAGAGGATCACAGGTTTGAGACCAGCCTCAGCAACTTAGCAAGACACTGCTTCCAAACAAAAAATATCAAAAGAGAACGTCCTTGGGTTCAATCCCCAGTACCACAAAAATAACAACAACAAATAGAAATAAAAGAGTTTAACCAGGAATTTTGGCACATGACTATATTCCCAATACTTGGAAGGGTGAAACAGGAGGATTGTTGGTTCAAAGTCAGACCCCTTTAATTTAGTGAGGTTCAGCAACTTAGCAAGACTTTGTTTCCAAATAAGAAATAAAATAGGGCTGAAGGTGTAGCTTAAAAATAGAATGACCCTAGGTTTAATCCTCAGCACCAAAAAAAGAAGAAAAAAATAAAAGAGTTAACAAAATAAAGAAGATACAAAGAGAAAACGAAATGAAATGTGCAAAAAGTGTAATTTTATTTAGATATTTGTTTGAGTTTTATTTTTAAAAGAATAATTTATAGATGAAAAACTATTAAAATATATAATATTAAAAATAAGAAATACTGATTTCCATGATGAATGACAAATGTTTGAAGCGACAGCTAGGCTAACTACCACAATTTGATCAGTAGGCAGTGTCTACATGTATCAAAACACCACAGTGAACACCACAGATCTGTGGGGTTTGACAATTATAAAGTACAACTAATAGCAATAATAATGAACTAAGTACAAGAAGCATCAAAGTTACTGGAGCTTTGCACTAGCAATCTGAATATTGCTAAAACCCATGTTATAATTTCAGTGACTTTAGAAGGGACAAGATACTCATTAAAATGTATTAATCAAGTTTATTTCTGTTTCTTCTTGCCAGAGGAAGAGAAGTTTCAGTTAGTTGACTGCACATCAGCTGAAACAGCCAATACTTCAATTTGTTTAAAGTGGGAAATAGGAGAGCACTCCTGTGATAAAAATAAATTCACCTACACATCTAAATGTGGTAAGAGTATAGCACTGACCAAAGAAATTTTTGTTGTAGGAAGTTTCTAGATACTGTATTCTCTCCCTTCCTGCCAGCCTCTTGTCTGTCTTGTCTTGTCTTGTCTTTTCTTTTCTCTTTTCTCCTTCCTTTCTTCCTTCCTTCCTTCCTTCCTTCCTTCCTTCCTTCCTTCCTTCCTTCCTTCCTTTCTTCCTTTGTGTCAGATATGTTTGGAGTTAAATAACTGTGTTATCTATTCCACTGAAAAAATTCACAAAATGGATAAATATGTTGGAAAGCAAATATAACAAAGGCAAAAGCTTATTAATTTAAGTAATTTTGACAATTGTTATACACCAGGCATTGTTGTTGATTGTGAGAGAAAGGTATTATAAAAGAATGTATCTTTTATACTACATCTGTTAGAAGGGGAAGTCAAATCAAATCTAAGTGTTTGCTTTGTCAAGACTTCAAGAGTTCGCTTTGTCAGGCTTCCATCACCAAAAAGCAAACACAAGTTGGAGAACCTTTTGGTAACAGGGCAACAGTAGCTGCTCCCAGGAACAAGTTTGGGTTTGGATTGAGGGATGGATAACTGAGGCAGCATTGCTAAGAATGTAACCAGATGGACTCTCTTAGTTCACGGTGTAAAGCCACCTGCCAGGCCATCGCTGTGTGCACACACATGCACACGCGAATACTCACACAGAGCATGGAGTGTGGATGGCTGTAACCATCGCGCTAAGGGGAAATTCATGCTACGGAGTTAGCAGTACGAGGGAAGCAGGCGCAACCGTATGACAGTCAGACAATACAAACATGATCATCTGGAACATCTGTTTCTGCAAAAGCTGAAGTGTAATCTCTGTTTCTGAGCTGAGAATACCTGAGCTAATGCGTCATTCCGTCAGTTAAAGTAGGGACACCCTCAAATTAGGTTAGACTTGCTCAATATTTTCTTAAGAGGCGAGCATAGCAAAATTATTCTCAGAATTTTGATTTAGTATTTAAACCATTTGCACAAGTTTTCAATGTAATGGGTGTTAAAGAATTAGAAATGTAGAATTAGAATAGAGAGCTATATGTGGCATATTAATTTACTCATGTGCGATACTTTTCTTCTTTCAGGTAATTCAACTTTCAATGGGGAAATCATTGAATTAAAAGACTGTCTTCCCCAACAGAAATATGAATGTGAATCAGAAGTTCTCTATAACAACAAAAAGTACATTACTCAAACTAAACTTATTGAAACAGATTTGGGGAGTGAGTATGTTACTTGTATTTATATATAAATTTATTGTCCTTTTCATATTCTTATATTTTTTAAATCACAGGAATTAGTGAAATGTTAGAGAACAATTTTTTCAGGTTTCTTTTTTTTTTTTTTTTTTTGGTTGTACTTGTTGTTGAACCCAGGGGTGTTTTACCTCCAACCTATACTTCTAGCCCTATTTTATTTTTTATTTCGAAACAGGGTCTCACGAGATCGTGAGGTTGCTGAGCCTGGTCTCAAACCCACAGTCTTTTTTTCTAAGCCTCCGAAGTACTGGGATTATAAGCGTGTGCCACCAAGCCTGTTTGCTTTTCATTAGTTTTTAAAATTTAAAAATAAATGACTCAAGGCCCAAACATTTCTTTTTTTTTTTTTTTTGGTCATGTTGTTGCTCAAATTCTAGGTTGTTATAAAGTCACAATGGAAATGGAATTAAAATAAATAGAATACTTTGCTTTCATATTTATTTTGTTTCTCTTTTTTAATTGCAATACTGGGTAGTGACAATTGTATGATTCTGTTTCTATAAAATTCCTGTAGTAGGCAAATCTATCCAGTCAGAAAGTAAACTGGTGGAATAAGGGGTTAAGGACAAATGGAAAGTGACAGCTAATAAATATGAGGCCTCTTTGGGGTATAATGGAAGATTCTTAAAACTGATGTAAAATCAACTCTGACTGTATTAGAAACTGTTGAATTATATACTTTAAATGGATGAATTATAAGGTATGTGAATTAACAATAAAGCAAAAAACAAAACATTATGACCTTTATTATCATGGTCTGACACAAATTCCTTTTCTTTTCTGAGTGAATTAACTGGTTACATTTCTTCTTCTTCTTCTTCTTCTTCTTATTATTATTATTATTATTATTATTATTATTATTATTTTGTAGTACTGGGGACGGAACCCAGGGCATTCTACCTCCAAGCTACACCCCCAGCCCTATTTTTTTATTCTTTATTTTGAAACAGAGTCTCACTGAGTTGCAGGGAGGCCTCACTAAATAGTGTGCTGGCCAAAAACCTGAGATCCTCCTGTCTCAGCCTCCCAAGTACTGGGGTTACAAATGTGCACCACCATGCCGGGGTTTACACTGCTATTTCTAAGATTGTAGGATTCCTGGTTTGCTTGCATGTCTTATCCAATAAAGTTATAGTATTTTTAATTTGCTTTGGAGTGCATTTACTATTTAGTTCCGATTATCAGGGAAAGCTGGGCCTATAATTGCTCTCGCTTTGACCAAACTTAGTATCTTCATTACATTCAGAGCTTTAAGAAAATTACACTTCTGGTTTTTCCTCCTTTCTTTTTTCTTCCTTTTTTCTTTTCTTTCTTTTTTCCTTTATCTTTTTTTGTGGTACTGGGGATTGAACCCAAAGACCTTCTACATCCGAGCTACATAACCGTCCCTTTCTATTTCTCACTTTGTTTATTTATTTATTTATTTATTTTTTAACAATTTTTTATTGAACATAAGTAGTATACACTTATACTATATTTGGTGCCCTCTCCCCCCCGTCCCCTTCCCCCCCACCAATGGTTGTCCAGGTTAACCATGTCTTATTCATAATTTTACACATGTTCAGGTGTAGACCTTCATTAATCCAGATCGGCCTTTCTCCTCTCCTATCTTTCCATTAAAACTTAGCTAGTATTTCCCCTCTAATATCTGGGGTCCTACTGGTATCCTTTGTGTTTTCTAGTTTGGGCATATTAGAGGAAACATGTGTATCTTCTCCTTCTGTGCTTGGCTGATCTCACTTAACATGATGCTCTCCAGGGCTTTCCATCTTCTTGCAAATGATATAATTTTGTTCTTCTTTATGGCTGAATAGAATTCCATTGTGTGTATTTCCCACAGTTTTGCTATCCATTCATCTGTTGATGGTGATCTGGGTTGGTTCCATATTTTGGCTTATTTCTCACTTTGAAACGGTGTCTCATAATGCTACTGAGGGCCTCATTAAACTGCTGAGGCCAGACTTGAACCTGTGATCCTCTTGTCTCAGCCTCCAAGTACAGGGTTCTCCTTTTTTATAGCATCATTCTTCCATATACTTAGCACATTTCCATACACTTAGCATCATGTTTTCATGCTGTGTCTTGCTTTTTATATTACATGCTCTTGTTTTCTTTTTTAACAGGTCCAGAAATACCTCAGGATCCTCGTTGTCAGAGTGAAAATTATCATAAAGGAGTAATTACCTGGGATCATCCTGAAACTTTATTTCATGGATTTACTCTTTGCTATTGGAACCATAAAGGTAATTTGTATAGAATTAGTTTCTTATCCAGAAAGATAAGTCAAGAATTTGAAAGTACTAGAAATATGGATTGAGTCAAGGTGCCACAGAGCTTTGGCACAGAGACTGTCAGGACATCTTTTACATCCTGTCTGCTTTGATTTTAAAATTGTTCCCCTTTGTGAGCTCAGCACATCTTCCATGTTTACATATTTTCCTTGATCTACCCAATCTTTGTATACAAAGCCTTGAGAAAAAAAAATCCACATATAATATTCATTTGTCTTTCAAATGTTATTGTAACTTTTACTGTTTTGAAGTCATTATTCAAACCCCCAAACAAAATCAGACACCTAACTTATTCGAGCCAATACGTACAAAATATTGAGTAAATAAAAATGAATGTGAACCCTTCTAGCCACTAGCATCAATTTGGAGAAATCTTGAAAGGTAATTCTTAAAGTTTAATTTGAATTCTTACAGAAAATTTAGTTTAATTTGGCTTCCACAAAATCAGTGAGAAACTATGTCATGACTAATTCAATTATGTAACTTTCAAATGAGGGTATTTAAGTCAACAAACACCTCCTGGACATTTTTTGAGGGGGATACTGGGAAAGAGACCATCTTCACAAATGTGTCTCAAATTATTAAATATATAGTCTACCAAATGAATTATATGAAACTGTCATTTTCGAATATTTAACTATACTTGTAATTGGATTTGTTCACATACATTTGCTGAAAATTGTATGTACTTTTGAGTATCAAGAATATACTTTTCAATATCAAGCATCAGTCTGAAGTTGACTTGGAATGATCTATAGAGACCAAATTAAAAACATTCTTGCTGGGCATGGTGGCACATGCCTGCAATGTCAGTACTTGGGAAGTTGAGACAGGAAGATTGCAGGTTCAAGATCAGCCTCAGCAACTTAGATAAGCCCTTAAATCTTATTGAAATCCTGTTTAAAATAAAACAGAATATAGCTGGGGTATAACTCAGAGGTAAACTCCCCTGGGTTCAATCCCTAATACTACATAATAGATAGCAACAACAAACAACAACAACAAAAAAAACTCCAAATTAAAACCATCGTGACCTAGACTTTTAATGATTAATTTAAAAAATTCTTTCCCTAAGGAAACTGCAGTAATCTGAATGAGAACACAACTACACGTGACTTGGACAATTTGAAACCTTACACAAAATACCACGTATCCATCTATGCCTATGTGAATGCAAAAGTGGTGCGTAATGGAACTGCAAGGAAGTGTGAATTTCAGACAAATGAAACATGTAAGCTCTGTATCTGAATGTGTCTTTCCATGCATGAATGGCAAAAAGTAAAGAACAAGTATTTTAGCCTTAAACACATCTGCTTTTATGCTTCATGTGGGGAACACACTGATATGGCACATTTATTAACATCTAGGATTTATCATAATTTTAAACCTAATAATTAAAAAGTGGCTATCATGTGCCCTCTATATTTCTCAGAGAGAGTCATAAAATTGTAGCAATGAGACATGAGAACATATGAATCAGTCGAATTGGTAGAATTAAGGCAATTTAAGCATCTAACCAGCTTAGGTTAAAAATACATCATCTGTAGTTGTCTTTCCTATATAGAAATATTAATTGCAATCAGATTTATTTTGGCTCATGGTTTCAGAGTTTCAGTCCGTGGTCTCCTGACTCTGGTACATAAAAATCATGGTGGGAGGGTATAGTGGAGGTGGGGAGTAGAGGGCAAGAGTTTGAAAAGAGGAGGGAAGGAGAGACAGAGAGGAAAAGAAGAGAGAGAGGGAGAGGGAGAGTGAGAGGGAGAGGGAGTCATGAACAAGATAAACCCTTCAGGGCATACCCCCAGTGACCTACTTTTTCCAACTAGTTTCTACTTTCCAGTAGTTCAATCAGTTATCAACAGATTTATCATCAAATGGTTTAATCCACAGATCCTCAGGATCCAATCATTTCCCCAAAACCCACTGCTGAATTTTCTCCACTGGGAACCATGCTTTTAACACATGAGCTTTTGCAGGGGAGAGGGTTGAGCCTTTTCTACTCAAACCCTGACAACCTTCATGAAGGAGAGAGAAGGAGAGATGGCCCTGAGTGAGCAGCATCTGTAGAGACTGTTATGGGCGCCATGCTTATAAAGAGTGGTGGTTCTGTTCAGGGTTAAAACATTCCCCATATCCTCCAGGTTCTGGCTGAAAGTGTCAGAGGCTATGCGTTTGTTGTCTTTCTGAGTTTCTGTGATACTGTCATGGGTCAGCATGATAATTTCTGTGGGTTCTTGACTTCCTTGGTGAAAAGAATTTCAACACAAGTCAGGCAGAGATAAAGGCAGAGGTTTAATTCAAGTAAAGCAAACATACTCCTTCAAGGGAAACCCGGGCCATTTCTAAAGCGTGACACTGATTGCTGGGAGTAGAGCATCCAAGATCTGCCCAGATCTGTCCAAGAGCTGCTCCCTACATCTATCCTTTTTTATAGGGCCCACTAGAGAAGTTGGCCAGGTACACATGGGATGGTGGGCTCTTTCTTTGAAGCTTTAGGGTAACAAAAGGTGGAATTCCTTTTAGATAAGAATGGGGGGGGGGAGCAGAGACATGAAACAAGACACAGGTTTCTTTAACAAAAGGTATAACTAACTTGTCCTGGGGATTTTCCTGGAGGCAAATGGAACTTTAACCAAAGGTTAAGTTCTCTCAGGTTTAATTGCTTCAGGAATTTCCAATATGGATCCAGTCTATTATGATTTAAAAGTATGGGCCTGGGTTTTTAAAAATAACCAAGCTCTGTTAAACAAAACTAAAGATTTCAGATTTTAAAATCCTATTTTTTTCCTTCCCAGTCGGTCTTATTTATATCTAAAATTTATTTATTCTATTCTACCTCATCAATAGTATTATAGAAAACAAAGACACTTGTGGCTTGTATTCAAAGACCCCAGCCTATCTGTACCAAGATATAAAAGCAATTCAGGATAAAATAGGCAGTTGTGCAGTAGGCCTTGAAGGCTTCTCAGTTATTCTTATTTTTCTCTCCCCACTCTTTCCCTCTCTCTTCTTCCCCCCATTTTTTTTCAGTATTGGGGATGGAACCCAGGGACATTCTACCCCTGAGCTACATCCCAGCCCTAATTTTTTATTCTTTATTTTGAAACAGGGTCTCACTGAGTTGCAAAGAGCCTCACTTAGTAGCTGAGGCTGTCCACGAACTTGGATTCTCCTGTCTCAGCCTCCTGAATGCTGGGATCTCCCTCCCCTTTTTTACTTGCCTTTAATTTTATACACACTCCTTTGGGGCTTGCATGAACGCCCATGGCTGGAACTGAATCAACAGGCAGCTTATTTTCCAATGCTTTGCTCTAGCTTTTTAAAATTTTTGTACTATCTTGCTCCAAACTAGTACTTGAAATACCTTATATTGTATGTATATTGTCTAGTAATTTTAATATGCATTCATTACATGATTGAAATAACAAATATGTCTTTGTTTTGATAGATCCAGGCAAAGTGGAGGGAATGATGGTTACTCAGAAGACAGATAACAGTATGATCGTCAGATGTGAATCTCCTAAGGAGGTTAATGGCCCCAAAAAAGAGTACCATTTGGAAGTAAAAGCTGGAGGTATTAACGAAAAAAGTTATTCCAGTAACTCCTGCAAATTCCTTGTAGAAAATCTTCGATATTCAACAGAATATGAGTTTTTGGTAAGGTCATGTTTTCAATAATCACCATAGTACCAGTATGCATTATAATGACTATTATCTAGTATTTAAATATTATTAAAATCAATGTTCATAAGAGCTCAAGAAGTTCTGCTATCTAATAAAGTCACATATTGGATGTTAGAAAAATTTGACTCCAAACTTTTTATCCCTGGATTTAAAAACAGTGGCTTAAAGCAATTGCCTTCTTAGATTACTTTACAAATTCACACTGGTTTAATTATAAAGATATCATTTCTTCTGTGCCATGATATGCATTTTCTGAGCAACAAATTATTACTTTGACACAATTTTTTCTTTTCCTCAGCTTTTTAACCTTATTAATGCAAGTTTGTCAACTGCCAAAATTTTCTATGTACTTTGAGATTAGAAAATACTAGAAAAAACATGTTAGAAAATCCTAGTGAACATTTTAAAATATCAATTGTCTCATTGCTTATGTGTCATTTCCTACAAATATACTTCTAAAATGTGCACTGCAGATTTCTATGCATTTAACAAGTGTATTATCAGCATTCTAAATGCACAGTTAGATAAACTGTATATTTTATATATGATTATATCATGCACACATCTCCATGTTAAATGTTTTATAACTGTAATTTTTATATTTATGTGGGATTCTATCATCTGTTTCTATCATATCTAATGATAACTATGTTTATCTTTAATATGCACAACATTCAATAAGCATTCTAATTGGTGAATAAGAAAATCTTTGAAGGTCTTTAATCAATTCTGTTTGATAAATCTTGAAAAATAAATGTGTTTGATCAAAGGGAATCTACATATATTTCAGAATATTTTGGATGCATATCACTATGTTTGTATCAATCTATGCCCCTCGTTTTTGACATTTAGTAGGTAAGATATGTATGGATATCTGTTTTAACGAGGTTTCTTTACTTTCTGTTGAGAGCAAATACAGTTTTGTGGTTGTTTTTATGATAATAAATTCTTTACCTCGTTTAGTCAATTTTCTTTGAGTAAGGTCTTTGTATGCTAATTGTTACAGTTTGGGAGAATATGGTTGTGGTGAAACTGTTTCCTGGGAACCCCTGCGAGGGTCCCGGACACACTTTCCCCAAACCCATAACAAAACCCAAAAATGACCAAAACCAGAAATAAACCGCGCGTTCTTGACCTAAGCTAAGAATAAATATTCATCGCATGGACAGCTGCTGAAGATTTAAAGAAGTTTATTAAAAAGATAGAAATACAGAGATAGTTACAGCCCTGTGCCGGGGTGGGGCACAGGGGGGCAATTCGAATGAAAATGCCATAGAACTCCAGTTTACTAAGTGTTTTATCCCGACCAAGTCCGCCCAAGTCTGAGGCAGGTCCTTTGATCTGGAGATAATGCTACCCCTTATCTCCAGCCCCAGCTCTGCTTCTGCTATCTCTGCAGCTGGATTTGTGGCCGGAGGGGGGAGCAGTCCTGTCTCCAAACACAGGCCTCTACCTTTTGTTTTATCCCCCAAGATGTGTGAAATTGTTTTAGAAATGTAAAGAAACCTTCTTTCCTGGCTCCAGCCTTCCTCTTTTACAAAATGTAAATTACAAGTCTCCCTGCTAGCTAGCCCTGGCTTTCTTAGTATAAAAGATATATTTTTAAAATTGGAAATCTTTCCCAATACTGATACATTAATAAATTTTAAAACCTCTTCCCAATACTAGTACACTAATGATATTAAACTCTATGTGTTATTGTTTTCAGTGTGTTGTTTATTTTTAAATTTTATTTATAGCACTTAAAGTCATAATTTTTTCTTTATGTAGGAAAGTTTGTCACTTTTGTTCCTGTTAAGTTGAAATTTCTAGTTAAATATTTAATGTGAAGTTCATCATTGACTTCATATGTTTTATCATTTAAAAATAATTTTTTTATTTATAATATTTTTTAGTTGTGTTTTTCTTCATCAGACAAACAGGTTAGATTTTTTTATTTTAAGATTTAAAGAAATTTATTAAAAAGATAGAAATACAGAAAATAGTTACAGCCCCATGCCAGAGTGGCATGGGGGGAGGGTGGTCCGAGCCAATTCACCACCCCCAAGATAAAGCACACGTGGACCAGACATTTTATACCCATGACCTCCATCTTGTTTATGTAATTCTGACATAGTGAACTTCCCTGTAAGGTACCACTCCCAGGAAGGTGTGGCAAGGTGTCTCCTTTCAGGAGGGTCAACCCCGCCCCCAGTCCTAGCTAGCTTATCTAATCATGTAGATCTGTCTTTAGATAAAGGCCAAGTTCTCCTCTCCTATTGACTTGCTAATTACATTTAGCTAAGTCAATCTAAGTTTCAATAGCCAAACAGGTTAGATTTTATCAAAGTATTTTTATCACACTATAATTAATGGTACCATAGTTGTGATAGCAGAGTATAATTTGTTTGTAAGGTGAAACATAGTAATAGGTTTCCTAATGCTAAACCATTGCTACATTCCAGGGATGAAGAAAGCTCTGTTCTACCATCATATATTATTCAAGTATTATTAAGTCAATCACTTAATACTTAAAGTCTTTATGAGTATATATTCATAAAGAAAGTTATCAAGTAAGTGAGTACAGATGGTATTGCCGTACGTGTGGGTACACACGTGTGGGTACACATCCTTTCTCCATTTTGGCACAAAGGTTATGCTAATTGGATAAAAAACATTGAAGTTATTTTCCCATCTCATGACTTTAAATAACATAGGGATAATTTGTTCCCTGAAAACTTTTGTTTTAATTCCATTAATGCAGAGGAATTCTTTTTTTTAGTTTCTCGATTTTTAAAATGTACGTTTATTGGTGCATTGTAATTGTCCATCATAATGAGAGGCAGAGTGACAGGGACAGACGTGTGCCCGGCACTTGGTGTGTTTCCCTCCAGATCCTACCCCACTCCCTCACTCCCTCCTCGCTGTACATATTCAAATTGGCGTGGATAGCTTTGTATTTGTATACAGCATTTGAACTGTTTTCCTCCATAGCTTATTCTTCATTTTAATTATTAATTAGTTATTCTTAATTAATTCTTAATTCCAATTTCTCTTCCTCCACCTCCTATTCTTAATTTCTTTCCACTATTTTATGATTCTTTCTTTCTTTCTTTTCTTTCTCTCTTTCTTTTTTTTTTTTTTTTTTTTTTTTTTGGTGGTACTGGGGTTCCTGGAAGCCCTTCTCCCTCCAGGTTACACTCCCAGACATATTTTATATTTTTATTTGGAAATAGGTTCTCTTAAGCCAGCGCGGCTGGCTTGGAACTTGCGCGATCCTCCTGTCTACGCCTCCTAAGTGCAGGGATTACAAGTGTGCGCCACCATGCCCGGCTGATTATTTCTTTATTTATCTAAAGTCTCTTGTTTCTCAATTTTTCTCTAATTCCACCTATGAGAGAAAAAAGCAACCTCTAATTACTGAGATTGGATAATCTCAGCATAATATTTTACAGTTTTATCTATTTCCTACAAATGACATAATTTTGTTCTTCTTTATGGGTGAGTAAAATTCCATTGTGTGTATATACCACAGTTTCATTATCTGTTGCCCATTCATCTGCTGACAAACACCTTGACTTATTCCATAATTTGGCTATTGTGCACTGTGCTATTATAAATATGAATAGGCATGGATCAATATATCATTCTAACTACAGTTGCTTTGGAAGGATACTGAGGAGTAGAATAGCTGAGGCATATGGTGGTTCCAGTCCTAGTCTTATAAGGAATATCCACACTAATTTACATAGCAGCTATACCATTTTGTAATTCCACCAATAATATATAAGGTTTCTTATTTTTCTTCCACATCCTCACCAGCATTTATTACTGATTGTATTCTGTAGTGTGTGTGTGTGTGTGTGTGTGTGTGTGTGTGTGTGTGTGTGTGTTATTGGAGATTGAACCAAAAACAGTCTACATCTGAGCTATACACCCAGTCCTTTCTTTATTCTTTATTTTCATTTTGCAAGAATGAAATTAGGTTCCTGAGGCTGTCCTTGACCTTGTGATCTTCCTTGTCATAGGCTTACAAGACCTGTGCCACCATGCCCAGCTTGGAGTTTGTATTCTTGATGATTGCTATTCTAATTGGAATGAGATGGAATCTCAGTGTAGATTGATTTGAATTTTCTAATTGCTTATAATGTTGAACTTTTTCCATATATATGTTGGCTATCTGTTTATTTTGTTTTGAGATGTATCTGTTCATCTCAACTGCCCATTTTAAAAAGTGGGTTGAGATTTAAGTTTTCTTAAACTGTTTTGTTTATTTGAGATATTAGTCTTCTATCAGAGAAAAAGATAGCTGGTAAAGATGTCCTCATCTGTAGGTGTTCTGTTCAGACCCTTGATAGTTTCTTTTGCTGCAAAGAAGCTTTTCAACTTAGTTCTATCCCATTTATTAATTCTCATTTTCATTAATGGGACTTTGGGAGTCTTATTGAAGAAGTGCTCCAGAGTGCCTATATATTGGAGAGTTACTCTTATGCACTTTTCTACTAAATGCAAAGTTTCTGGTCTAAGTTTTAGTTCTTCTTCTTCTTTTTTTTTTTTTTTTTTTTTTTTTTTTTTTTTTGGTGGTACTGGGGATGGAATCCTTCTAGCTCTGGGCTACACTCCCAGACTTATTTTATATTTTTATTTGGAAACAGGGTCTCTTAAGCCAGCACGGCTGGCCTCGGACCTGTGATGTCCTCCTGTCTCCACCTCCCAAGCGCGGGGATTACAAGCATGCGCCACCATGCCCGGCTAATTTTTAGTTCTTTTATTCATCTTTAGCTAACTCTTGAGCAGGGTGAGAGATTGGGAATTAGCTTCATTTTTCTACATGTTTTTCAAACACTGTTGAAAAGGCTGTTTTTTCTCAAGCATATTATTTTGCACTTTTGTAAAAACATCAACTGGCTATAAGTGTGAGGATTGGTTTCTATATCTTCTATTCTATTTCACTGGTGTATGTGTCTGTTTTTATGCCAATACCATTGTGTTTTTATTACTATAGCTCTATAGTATCATTAGAAATTAGGCATTTGATGCCTCCTCTGTGGTTCCTGTTACTAATACTATTCTTAAAGGACTTAAAAACTCAACCAGAAGACTTACTAAAGCTGATAAAAATTAAACAATTAAAAGGACACAAAAATGAACACAAAATTATTAGCATTTCTACACACCAATTATGAGTCAACTGAAGAAGAAATCTGGAAAACAATTCCATTCACAATGGCCTCAAAAAAATATAAAATAGGTCTGGGAGTGTAGCCTGAAGGTAGAAGGGCTTCCAGGAACCCCCCCCCCAAAAAAAAAAACACCCCTAAAGTGCATATGAAAAACAAAAGACCCAGAGTAGCCAAGTCAACTCTTTATTTATTTATTTATTTATTGGTGGTACTGGTGTTTCTGGAAGCCCTTCTACCTCCAGGCTACACTCCCAGACCCATTTTTTTTATATATTTTTATTTGGAAACAGGGTCTCTTAAGCCAGTGAAGCTGGCTTCGAACCTGCACGATCCTCCTGTCTCTGCCTTCAAAGCGGGGGAGGGGGGAATTACAAACCTGCGCCACCACACCCGCCCAAGTCAACTCTTAATAATAAGGACAACACAAAAGAATTCTTTGAAAACCATTTATATTTTATTTCAAATGATTAATCTTTTTTAGATATCTCAGGATTTTTTGAGTAAAACATCTATATTATTTTTAGAAATAGTCCCTGAAAAAGCAATATTTTGTCGTTACCATGACACTGTACATCTATTCCATCTCCCCAGTGCCTGGTCAGCTCCTGGCACACTGGCTACTTTTAGTTTCTTGAACTCGCCCAGGTTTCAGCCCCCTAAGTCTCTCACCCCGTGCTCTCTCTCTGTAGAATTATGTTCCTCTACTCTTCAAATATAAACGATTATTCTGGTAAAACATAAGTGGACATTATACTAAAATAAACCTTACAATTCAAATTAGAGGATAGTTTTTCATTTATACACTCCCTTTCCCAACCCTACAAAAGGTTGTTTTGTGCTACCACATTCGCCCCTCCATGAAGAAGCAGTAATTTTAGCTTCAGTCACTGTTGCAATCTCTGCTCAACAAGATAATAGAATTCTTCTTAGTATTATTAATTTTTTATTTTCATTGTTCATGGATTCATTTTGATGTTATTCTGATAGCTTTTAGATTGAAAGCATCCTCCCCAATATATGTGATTTTTCTTATTAACTAAAAAACAAGCAAACAAGAAAGTTACAAACTGTCTTTTTGGAAACATTTGGACTGTATCCTATGTCTGTGGTGTCTATCAATCACTTATGAATGCCTGTGCATAAAATTTAATGAATGAGTTTCTACAGTAGATTGTTCTAATTATAGATGGTGGTAAAGAATCCATGATTATGAGTTGGAAAAGTTTTTAATTAAAGAAGTGCTTCTACATTTCTGATGCTAGAATTTTTATTGCTACTAATTATTACCTTGGAATAGATAATTATCTTTTGTAATTTTTGCCCTTAGAAATTTACAGAACTTTTTATAGATAAATGTATGCTAAATGTTTGTGAATGTTCTGTGACTACTAGGGAAAATTTATTCTCTTATAAAGTAGAATCTCATAAATCTATGTATGTATGTTAAATATAACATATATTATGTAGAATAACATATATGTTATAGTTAGGCTACTAGTAATTACATATGTTACTATTATTATTTTTGATGATATTAATTACAACTAGTTTTACATAAATTTATATTTTGCCAAGATTTGTGTAGATTCTTTATTTTATCAGCTTATCTGTATATCTAAATTGCTTTTGCTTTATTTGTGTTAAATATTATGACATTCTTATTTATGGTAGCCACATTTGTACTGTAAATTATACCCTGTGCCCATTTACCCTTAAAAATTATGTGCATTTTATGAATAGCTCTTATAATAAACAGCATATAGTCCATTTTTTCATTAAGATAAAATGCGAAAAACTTCCATTGTAATACAGAAGTTTACCTTTAAATCATGAACCTTTTGGTGTGTTGGATTTTATTTATTCCACCAATTTTTATTTATTCTTGCTGATTATAATTATTATCATTATAAATAGGCTTAAATTTTTTTCATATTTGCTCTATCAAAAATATTTGGTAGAAGCACATTGATATAACTTAGAAGTTTCTATTCTAAGTTAAAGCAAATCTGCATATTTTAATTGAAAGTGAATAATATTGTATGAGAAATAATGTATGCTTTACATTTCAATGTATACATTTACATTGGAAACTAAGCCATTTTCTTTATTATTACTGAATTTTAGGTCTATCTTCACAATGGAAAATTTGGTGGACCTTCAGTTACTAAGTATCAGTCAACATCTTGTAAGTCATTTCTTTGTTATATCTACATAAAATATATATTAATTCTTACAAAGCTATATTATTTTACATTAATACATTTAATTAAGGGCTTAAATAATACATTTTGTATAAAAATATTTTAAGTTGTCAGTCTAAACATAAATATATGCAGACATATTAAAAGAATATTTTTTTCTTTGTATACTTTTACTGACATATTATCAATATACATTTTAGTGAGGGTCAAGATCGTACAAAAACCATGAGTTTGTTTCCCTTTGGGTCCAACTCTGCTGCCTACCCCTTTCCATATATAATAGTGAGATTGCAGTGACACCTTCACACATGAGCATAGCATAATTTGAACTATTTCTTTCAGAACGTTCTCCTTTTCCCTTTCCACAACCGCCTTCCTATTCCCTTCCACAATTCTACCGGTCAGGCTACTCGATTATCTAAATTCCCCTTTGTTTCCTTTTTTTTTTTTTTCTCTAGCTTCCACTTATGAGAAAACTTTGACCCATGACTTTCTGAGACTGGCTTATATAATTCGACATAATATTCTGTAATTTCATCTGTTTTCCTACAGATGATATCTTTCTGTTTTTCTTTATGGTGAAGTAAGATTCTGTTGTGTATTGTGTATATAGGTTAGTTCCATAGTAAGACTATTGTGAATTGCACTTCTATAAACATGGCTATGCATGTGTCACTATAGCATTCTGACTTTAATTCCTTAGAAAGGATAATGAGAAGTGGTAGGATTGGTTCATGTGATGGTCGCAGCACATCCTTTGGAGTTAGAATCTAAGGGTAGGTTTTGGTTTGCTTTTCCTGGATTGCTAATGTGTGTGTGTGTGTGTGTGTGTGTGTGTGTGTGTGTGTATGTATATATGTATATATGTATATATGTATATATGTATATATGTATATATGTATATATGTATATATGTATATATGTATATATGTATATATGTATATATGTATATATGTATATATGTATATATGTATATATGTATATATGTATACATATATATTGGAAACTTGTGAGTGCGCCATCATGCCAGGCGTATAATGCATTAACTTTTTAAAACTTATTTTAGGAATTATGGAACAGATAAAAAGATATTAGGCTTCTAATCAATTTTTCTAACAGCCAGGCGTGGTGGCGCATGCTTGTAATCCCCACGCTTGGGAGGCGGAGACAGGAGGATCGTGCTGGTTCCAAGCCAGCCTCGCTGTATTAAGAGACCCTGTTTCCAAATAAAAATATAAAAATGGGTCTGGGAGTGTAACCCAGAGGTAGAAGGGTTTCCAGGAACCCCAGTACCACACACACAAAAAAAATTTTGTTCTTCATACTACAAAGTGATAGAGTTGGGAGTAGAACGTAAACAATCTAGCTCTGGAGCCCAGACTTAAGCCACGATTATTCTGCTGTTTTTTCACTTTAAATATTAAGCCTTCGTAAAAATTTAAGTCAGAGAAAGTCTTATCATTACTGTCAAATAAAATAAATTTTGAGTCTTGGTTAACTGATCAGTGAGCACACAAAGGGGGGTGTTTTTGTGGAACAGAACCCTTTTCCATCCCCTTAGGAGGTTATCGACATCTGCATGAAAAGTTAAGCCACACGAGTTTCTCTGAAAATTACAATAACTAGATTCTCTCCTTGATCCCTTTAAAATCGATTTTCTGAAAAAGAATTAAATCGAAATGATAGTATTTCATAAAATGATATTATTTAATGGATAGAAAGGAAAATGCTCTTCTCTATTCTTACTACTTTAAAAATATAAGTGCGTTTATGGGTTCTGAATAATAGAGCTAGAATTGCAAAATCTGTAATTTATTGTATTTGGTCTTACTCTTAAACTTTTAGTTTTTTAAAGCTTCACAATAATGGGTAAACATTAAAATTAAGTTAGTTAAAGATTATTATTCACATCATCAAAAAATATGTGACCCAATAATCTCTCATGTGTTATTTTACTCAATTCTAGATAATTCTAAAGCCCTGATCATATTTCTGGCATTTCTGATTATTGTGACATCAATAGCCCTGCTTGTTGTTCTCTATAAAATCTATGATCTACATAAGAAAAGATCCAGGTAAGAGTTGACTTATAAATTAAAAAATAATAATGGTAGTACTAAAGATGTGAACTATATCCATGAGGTGGTGGTGGAACCAGTTAAATAAATATAGAAAGTAGAGAAGGCAGAGTGGTGTCTAGTTCATGACTAAACTTTGAGTAGAAAACTTTTAGTACGGTGTTATTGGCTCGTATTGAGTATTTATATTTTCTATACTTACTAATAAAATTGTGGGCTGGTTTTATTGATAATCAGCAAGAAAATTATGTTTGTTCTAGTATAGCATGAGTCAGAGGGGTCTAAGTATTAAAAGAAAAGGAAAAAGAAAGTGATAGCTAAGGAAGTATATTTGTCTCTTTGGCCAATAACTAAATTTTATAAAAAATTTACATAAAAAGCTAAATTTTATTTAAAAAGAAGCAAAATTGAAATAAACCCTATTTCATCACTTAAAGGTTAGCAACCAACTATTGGTTGTTTGTATCCTTTCTGATTTTTTTTTTTTACTCCCTTCATTTCTCGCTTTTCTTCTTCCTTTTCTTTTTTTTTTTCAATGTGTGTAATGTGTGTGTGTACTCCTTAGGATTGAACCCGGATCCCCACACATCCAGCCCTATTTTACTTTTTATTTTGAAACAGGGTCCCATTATGTTACCTTGCGCTGGTCTCAAGCCTGCGATCCTCTTGTCTAGGTCTCCCAGGTTGGTAGGATCATGGCCTGGGCCATGGTACCAGGCGCTGACCTGCCTTTGTTCTCACCTCTGCTCCTGTGATTCTTTTCTTCCTTCCCTTCTCTCCCGTCATCTCTGTCCCTTCCTCCATTTTCTCCTTCCTTCAACACATTCATTAAACAAAATCAGCTCAATTCAATTGAATGCCAATTCAATTTAGTGTTTCGTAAGAATATAGAAACTTCTGTTTCTTATTTTCACAGCAATTCAGATGAGCAACATCAACTTGTTGAAAGGGGTAAGTATGCATTTCTTAACCAATATATATTCCTCTGTCTGCAATTGTATCTATTTATTTTTAATAAGAATTAGGCAATTTTAATTGAATCTGGACTTTCTTGTTTTTATTTTGTGGTACTGGGGATGGAACCCAGGGGCCTTCTACCTCTGAGCTACACCCCCAGCCCTATTTTTTAGTCTTTATTTTGAAACTGGGTCTCACTGAGTTGCAAATACTAGATTGGCATGCTTGTGCCACCCCGCCCAGATTATTTATTTAGATTTAAAAAAAAATAAAACATGAGCTGGTAAAAAGAGACAGAGTTGAAGAAATTAAAACTACATTTACAATAAGGAACGTTATTTCTTTTCTCTTAGTTTAAAAAAGGCAGAGTTAAAGAACTTCTCTGTCCTGTGTCAGCTTGTGTTTGGAGGGTCTCTCCCTCACCACAGCAGGTAGCAGCTGTGTGTGCAGAAATGTCAGGACTAGTTCCTTGGAGGTCCTTTGTTGCTTTGTTTTCCTTTGCATAATTTATCACTCTCTGGCACTGTGTTTTATTTATATATTGGTTGTTGATTGCCCTCACTAACTAGAATGTAAGTTTTGGGAAGACGGAGGTTTTGCCTCCTCATTTTAATAAAGACCATTCAGTAAATAAATTAACAAATTAACATGTCCTATGAGTTTGTTTTGATCGGCCTGAGAGGGGGATGGAGACCGCAGATGTAACAAGCCCCTGGGCAGAGAAGGGAAATTCAAGCAATCAAGACAGACTAGAGAATGTTAAACCGTTTATATTAAAATAGATACTGATTGAATCTTGGACTGCTTTTAGACCTTATACGCTCAAGCCCCATAAGAAAATAGAATTTTCTTATGCTTCTAAAACTATTGCTTTTAAAGATCCATCCACAATTATAGCTCATGATGGCTAAAGTGTGTTTTAGCTCTATGGTAAGTTATTTCACACCCATAGTATTTAATGGGTCTTGTGTTCTGGAAGCACAACAAATGAATACAACTAGTTTCACAGTTTAGTAAACAGATGCTCAAATTAAATTGAATGGTGGGTGGAAGGGTATTCATCATATTCTCTTATTTTACCAATACAATTACAATGGTTGGTGATGTTTAAAATGTAAAGAAAAAGAATAAACAGTAATACCGATAAATGCATATGTTGGTTGCTATAAAATGCATATAATAGAACAGAAATATGAATATTCTAACAACGATGATATTTGTTCTGAGATCTTTTCTGTAGGCATAAAAACGGGGAAGAGCATTCGAGTAGAGGGAACAATAAAGCCCAGAAGAAGACTGAAGTATACGATTTAAAAGTCATTGATTGATAAGAGAATGTGTACATGGAAAGGAAACTTCCCAGGCAGAAAGTTTGTTAGAAGGGAAAACACTTAGGATTAAGTCCAAGAAATAAATTTTATAAAATTTGTGCACATATGTGAAAGGTAGATATTAACACTAGTTTTGAACTCTTCATGTTTCTAGATGATGAAAAACAACTGATGAGTGTGGAACCCATTCCTGCAGATGCTTTGCTGGAAACTTATAGGAGGAAGATTGCTGATGAAGGCCGGCTTTTTCTGGCTGAGTTTCAGGTATGGGTTGTCCTTGACATCGGATAAGATATTCCACCCAGTCTTGAAGACAATTTCACTTCAAATGTTTAATTATATTAATCAACACAGGTACTACTAACAGATAGTTACAGGCCAGATGAGAGGTTGGTAAGAGCATAGTATGAAGGAAGAAAATATGAAAGTATGATGCTTTATTGTAATTATTATTATTATTATTATTATTATTATTATTTGCAGATCTGTGGATGGAACCCAGGGGCATTTGACCTCCAAGCTACATCCCCTTCCCTATTTTTTTATTCTTTATTTTGAAACAGGGTCTCACTAAGTTGCAGAGGGCCTCACTAAGTAGCTGAGGCTGTCTGCGAACCACGATCCTCCAGTCTTGCCCTCCCAAATGCTAGGATTAAAAGCACATGCCACCACGCCCGGCACTTTATTGTATTATTAAAATTATGTTTGTGGTGTTGGAGATTGAACCCAGGGGCATTCTACCTTTGAGTTAAATTCCTGTCCCTTTTATGTTTTATTTTGAAACAGGGTCTCACTAAGTTGCTAAGGCTGGCCATGAGCCTGTGATCCTCCTATCTCAGTTTCCCAAGTATAGGGATTACAGGCATGAACCACCATGCCTGGCATGCTTTATTGTATTATAAAATCTCATCAAACATATTTGGCTGATTTGGGACTTGTATTATAGATAATTCTTCAAAATCTATTTTTTAAATGAATTTTGAAGTAGCACATCAATTAATTCTAAATTTTCTCTTTACTCTGGGTGTGGTGGTGCATGCCTGTAATCTTTGGAAGGCTGAAGCAGAAGAATCATAGGTTCACAGGAACTTAGTGAGACCTTGTTTAAAACTAAATAATTAAATAAGGCAGGGGGTGTAGCTCAGAGGTAAAACACCCCTGGGTTCAATTCCCTGGCAGCAATAAATAAATAAATAAATAAATTAATTTTCTCTTTTTTCATGGTTTCTTCTGAAAGCAAACCATCATTAATTTTTAAGAAACAATATAATTTTTGCTTTTTCCTAATAATGTTAATTCCAATAATATAACATTTTTATCAGCAAAACGGGGAGGATTTTGTAGGATGTCACATTTATTCAAAATGACAAGTGGGAAGGGGAAAAATTATTTTCCCTGAATCTTCTATAACCCAGAGATTCTTTGTGTCTTTCAGAGCATTCCCCGGGTGTTCAGCAAGTTTTCCATCAAGGATGCTCGGAAGGCTTTGAATCAAAACAAAAACCGCTATGTTGACATCCTGCCATGTGAGTCTTCATTGAGAATTGAGTTTCTATATATTGACACTACTTGATCACTCATTATTGTATTTCTTTATTTTTCTTCTCTCTGAACAGATGATTATAACCGTGTTGAACTCTCTGAAATAAATGGAGATGCAGGGTCAAACTATATAAATGCCAGCTATATTGATGTAAGTAAAAATGCCCAATTATTTTATAGTCTCATTTTATTATTGAAACTTTAGGTTTTCTTATTACTAGGCATTTTATTCATTTTTTTCTTTGGCTCTTCAAATGTTATTGTACATTGTTTATTCATTTATTCATTTATTAAATTGTTTATTTACTTACTTTTTGGAACTGGGTAAGGGAACCAGGAAAAATCTACCTTTAAGCTACATCCCCGGCCCATTTTTAAAATTTTTTGTTTTGAAACAGGAGTTTTTCTAAGTTGAAGGTTTTGTTAAGTTGCTAAGGCTGGCCTTGAGCCTAAAATCCTCCTGTCTCAGTCTTCCCAGTACTGGGATTACAGGTACATGCTACCATGCTTAGCTTTGCAAATGTTTAGAAATATTATTAGGAATATTTTAAAGTGAGCCCATAATTTCACTAATATCAACAGAAAAATCACCAATATTTACAAGACTAGTTAATTATTATGCACCTATTGGGGCTAGATGTAACACAACATTTTCCTCTTTGTGGAAAACAAGGTAATACTAAGAACTAATACACTGTGATGCTGATACATTCTGGATAGTAAACTAAATAGTTAATCAAGTATTTCTCATAAGAGCCTCTTTGACCCTGGCCCTGAGAACTATGCCCACCATCTACCAGAGGCCTGGGAGGCTCAGGTTAATCTGTTACCTTATCCTTGTTCACGAAGTTAGTAAAGGTTTGAGTTGAGATTCACCTCTAGTCGGCTGACATATCTGTCACTTGCCAGAAATAGTTTTACAATGGTGAGAATATCTGTACATGGTAATCTTATCCAAAATAGTTAAAATTTTAACTGATCATATAATTGTTAAATAAATAGCACAGGACTTAAATAATTTTAAATGGCATGAAAATGCAGACTAAAAAAATATTTTTCAAACCCAATCTGCCATTTGCCAAATATTTCCAATTACCAGAAGAGAAAACTTCTATGTTGGGCTCTTATTTATCTTGCTAGAGTTTCTTTATACACAAATAAAAAACACTAGCATTTGTTATCAATACTTTCTATAAAAATTTTAACATAATATGAAGACCATTTTGTAACCTGCTATAAATATTATTTATTAATATTTATGTTATATATTATTTATATATGTATGTTATATATTATTTATACAACGTATACTTATATACTATTTATATATATTTATACTAGATATAATTTATGTATTTATATTATGTATATTATATATTTATTTATATTTATGTATTATTTATGTATGCGTTACTACCTGTTATTTATATATTTATGTGGTATATATTATTTATGGATATTTATTTTATATATTATGTATACATATGTAGGAGTTATATGATATCACTGTAAAGAACAGGGGGTCAGCCAACCTTTTCCTGTGAGGCCCAGAGAGTAAATAATTTTGATTTTGCAGAGCATCTCTTATTTGTCACAACTACGCAGCTCTGTCACACGTGGCCAAGCTCGCATACACTATATACCACAGGACTGTGTTTCACAAAGAACTTAGTTACAAAATCAGGACAAGCTGAATTAGGCCTAAGGACATAGTTTGCTAACAACAAACCTAGAACACTTTTACTTCTAATTTTTATAGTAATTTCTGTTATAACTACATGATGGTTACTTAATCAGCTTCTTATTAGTGGGTATTAATTAAATATGGTTTCTAAATTTCTAGACTACCAAAACTGGTGTAATGAGCCATCTTGACTTATATTATTCTTCCTGAGTTTTGATATCAGTAAGATTAATCTCAAAAGGATAGATTGCAAGAACAAAGAGCATAAACGTTTGTAATTAAAAAAAAAAAAAAACTTTTAGCTGGGTGTGGTGGTGCACTCTTGGAATCCCAGTACTGGGGAGGCTGAGACAGGATCATCTCAGGTTCAAGGACAACCTCAGCATCTTAGCAAGGTCCTCCGTAATTAAGTGAGACTCTATTTCAGTATAAAAAATAAAATAAGACTGAGAGTGTAGCTCAGGGGTAGAATGTTTCAGACACAAAGAAAAAAAATCACTTACAAATGGTCCTCTACTAGTGGTGTACCAGTTTACAACCCCTCAGTCAAACATACTTATTGCTGGGCATGGTGGCGCGCGCTTGTAATCCCCGCAGTTGGGAGGCAGAGACAGGAGGATCACGCAGGTTCGAAGCCAGCCGCGCTGGCTTAAGAGATCCTGTTTCCAAATAAAAATGTGAAGTATGTCTGGGAATGTAGCCAGGAGGAAGAAGGTTTTCCAGGAACCCCAGTACCACCAAACAAAACAAAACAAAAAGAACCCAGAAAAACCCATACTTATTATCACACATATTTGCTATCAATAGAATTCTTTGAAAAATCAGATAGCTTACAGAGTATGCTACCATATATGCTTATTCATTAGGCAATTCCCAAAATTTTCTGAAAGGAAAAACAATTGAAATCGAGGTGCTTTTTGTTGTTTTTATAACTCTTGTTGTTGGTCCACTTGAATATATAATATGTTAGTGGAGTGGAGGTTCAAGTTTTAATGATAACTATTTCCACAGTGTATTTGTTTCCTAGGACTGCCATAACAAAATTTAATAATTAAGCAGCTTAAAAACAATAAAACTGTATTCTTGCATAGCTCTGAAGGTCAGAAGCCTGAAATCAAGGTGTTGGCAGAACCAAGTTCCCGCTGAAGGCTCTGGGGGACTCCCTTCCTTGCTCTTCCCAGCTTCCAGTGGCTCCTGACAGCCCTTGATGTGTCCTGGCTTATGACGTTACGGGCCCAATGTCTGTCTCCATCCCCTGGCCTTCCTCCCTGTGTGTCTCTGTACACTGTATCTGAACGTCCTTGTTATTTTTTATTAATATACTCTTATTGATGCATTGTTAATTATACACCATAGTGAGGTTCAATGTGATACAAGCATGCATACACATAGCACTTGATATGACTCCCTTCGGATCCCACGCCCCTGCCTATCATACATTAAGGAGATCGGTAGTGATACATTTGTACATGGACATGGCATTGCTTGAACTGTTTCCTTCATCATGCCTTTATTTCCCTTTCCTGCCTCCCTTCCACTATTCTATTGGGCGCTCTCCTCTCTTTTTCTCTCTCTCTGCATTTATTTGAAGTCTCTTATTTCCTATTTTCCTCTCTAGTGTCTACATATGAAATGAAACACACAACCCTTGACTTTTTGAGACTGGCTGATCTCACAGTATAATAGTCTCTAGTTCCATCCTTTTACCTGAAAATGACATTATTTTGTTCTTCTTATGGATGAGTAAAATTCTATTGTGTGTATAGATGAAATTTTTGTTATCCATTCATTCCTCTTCTAAGGAACTTGCTGTTGGTCTTAGAACATATAGTTATAAGGTTTGCAAGTTCCACAGACACGCGAGATCATCCATGCAGGTGCCATAAGTCTTTATTAGTTCAGCCCACTTGTCCCGGGCAGCTCCCTCCCCCACCCCCGTGTCGCAGGTGCGGGGTGGGGGTGGTGGAGATGTGTGGAAGAGAGCCTTCCATGAGTGTAGGAATCTCTCTGTCTCGCAAGCTTCTTCTTCTTCTGGATCGCTCCGTCCCCCTTTTTATCAAAGGGGAGTGGCTTTCTGCGGGAAAATCCTAAACCTTGCAGGGTAAGGAGGTGGGTCAGCCCCGCCCCTGCCCTGTATGGGGCGGGGGTCCAGAACCTAACATCTCGGCCTTTTTGGTCATAGGGGCGACGACTCTATTCGAGCTACTTCCTGCTGTCAGAGGGGGCGTAGTCAGGGGCCCCAGGCCGGGAGTCAGGATCCAATCCCCCGGAAGGGCGGGGGCAGGTGGGCATGGCCGCAGCGAGAGCTGGAGGTAACCTTGGTTAACAGGCAAGGTGCTATTAAAGAAAGAAAGAAAAATTGTGAGAGCAGATCCTGGGAGCCCTTTTAACTATGAGGTAGATTGTCACTAGATCTATTAATTTAAATAGCAACATTTCCCTGAGGAGAACATCTTCCGCCCCTTCAGCAGCTTCTATTTGACCAGAGTTACAAATAGCAGCAACTCCCTGAGTGGGTATAGGTTTTTCTGGTCAAACGAACACCTGTTACTGAGTCAGGAGCATCAGTAACCGACTTCCAAGGTTTAATACTTATGGCAGTTTAGCATCCTGAGAGGGAGAGCACCATAACATGTAAACAAGTGGACCTGCTAAAATATAAACATCAAAGAGAGTTACGTTGAGAAAAACGAAGCTTAGTAGGTCCTAATACTGTGCAAGAGAATTTGTCCTGGAGCTATTGTAACGGAGTCCTTTTAGATATGGCATAACCCGTGGGCAGAGGCCAGAGGGCTTGCCCTCATCACCCTGGATCGAGATTGGGGAATACTAAGGCCTGAAAGATCGAGCAGGCCAAAGAGGAGACTGGCTTACCCTGTACCAGTAGAGTAACCCTAGGCCAGCAGGGACGATGGAGGATGGAGATATAAGGTTTGCAAGTTCCACAGACACGCGAGATCATCCATGCAGGTGCCATAAGTCTTTTATTAGTCCAGCCCACTTGTCCCGGGCAGCTCCCTCCCCCACCCCCGTGTCGCAGGTGCAGGGTGGGGGTGGGGGAGATGTGTGGAAGAGAGCCTTCCACGAGTGTAGGAATCTCTCTGTCTCGCAAACTTCTTCTTCTTCTGGATCGCTCTGTCCCCCTTTTTATCAAAGGGGAGTGGCTTTCCGTGGGAAAATCCTAAACCTTGCAGGGTAAGGAGGCGGGTCAGCCCCGCCCCTGCCCCGTATGGGGGGGGGGGTCCAGAACCTAACAATAGTCTTTCATATGGACCTCATTTTAACTCTTATGTCCTCAAAGACACTATTTCCAGACATGGGTACATTCTGCTATGAGGTTCTGGGTAGACATGAGTTTTGGGAGAATATTGTTCAATCCACTGCAGAGTTTGTACATGATTACAGAATAGTTTAGAAATATTTTTTCCAGTCCCATCATTCCTGAAATAAACAACGTCAACATTGCCTGACTAATCATTCATCAGGTTACTTTTTGAGACATTGATTAATTTTCCAGAGCCAAATCACTGACATCAGTGATTATGATGACTATTATGACAATAATGACATAATTTATTATACATTGGCGATTTATCAATCATCACTTTTTAATGTTTTTACATGTATTAATTAAATCTCACAACAACTCTATGAAGTTTTCTCCATTTTGCTAGCCAAATCAGAATTGGGATTTTTTTCCTTCAATCATCTTTCCCTAAGAACAGCACTCTAAACTTTGTCTCCCATTAACTTTGCTTGGAATGCCACAGTTTTTGCATCCTTACTGCATTATATGGAAATCTACCTTAATGAATAAGCACTTCCCGTAACATGTGCTTGTGATATTCATAATGCAATCTCTTATTCTCTGTTTTTCTCATCTTTAAAATACTTTTTTTGTGACAGCCAACATTTTGCAAATAAGAATTCATAGTCCAAAGAATAATTATTAGCAGTAGGTCATATTTTTGGCCTCATTTTAACTGATTTGGTCAGATGACTTCTGCAGACCTTCACAATTAACATTGATCATGTTTTAGAATCCAGTGTCTTTTTCAAATAATAGTTTGCTTTCCAAATCAAAGTAATTGAGAGAGCAGACCTACTAATATGAAAGATTTTTCAATGATTTAAATGGTCTCTAAAAATAACCTACATTTTCTGTTCAAATATGCATATATGATAATTATGGTATCAGGATATACTTCTATTTCTCCAACAGAACCGGGAGCCCCTGGAAATCGGGGTGTGGTGGCCCCTGTAATCTCAGTACTTGATGGGGTTGAGGCAAGAAGATCACAGGTTCAAGGCTAGTCTTAGTAATTTAGTGAGGCCCTCTGCTACTTAGTGAGACTCTATGTCAAAATAAAAATATTAATAGGTGTGTAGCTCAGAGGTAGGATGATGTCATTGGGTTCAATCTCCAGGATTCCCAATAAATAAAATTAAATAAGTGCTTGACATATTGTTGCAACTTGATAAGTACTATGTGAATAAATTAACATGACTAATACTATGCCATACAAAGTTACTAAAATAAATTATGAATTCCTGTGGCTCACATGCAAAATTTCATTCATTGGCAAAGCTGGTCTCTTTCTATGGAACTTTTCTTAATGCTGGGGTTCTGAGATAAAGATAGGTTTAAGGAGTGTGAGAGAATTCTGAAAGAAATTAGCATATCTTATCTGCTCTGCGCTCCTTTTTTGTCTTAGCAACAGGAGTAGAGAAAGCAGACATTGTAGGCAAAGAAATGAAAATTATTCTATCACTTATCTGGAATGGCAATAAGAAAGCCCTCTGGGGAAATGAGCAGTGTATTTTGACAGGACTTTGGAGGTACAAGTGCAAAGGGCAATCCCAAGGGATTCATTGAACGGAATTGAGTACGAATCTAAAAAGAGACTGCATGGCTGGCAAGAAGGTTGTAAGAGCTGGCAAAACATAAACTCTAGGAATAATTGAATTGCTCTTGTAAATTATGACACTATTCCAGGTGAGGATGAAATCTAGTTTTACAAATTGTTTGATATAACCATACAGCAAATGGCATGAAAGTTATGAGCATTCTTGCAAATGCTAACTGATCTATTTGGCACAGTTAAATTCCTGATCACAAGTTAATAAAAATCCCTGCACTTATCTAAAATTGACCAGGGAAATGTACAACCAAGAAATGGTAGGTCTAAAGTAACTTCTCACACTTTTGCATACTAATGAATAATCGGGTATTTGTAAATGACATATATGTCTTCATGTTTTCTGGACAGGGTTTCAAAGAACCCAGGAAATACATTGCTGCGCAAGGTAATTAATTGATAATCCAATATTATTGTTGAAAAGTTATTTTACAGTCTTTCTAAGAAAATGTATCTTAACGTATATTGGTTTATCTCCTAGGTCCCAGAGATGAAACTATTGATGATTTCTGGAGGATGATATGGGAACAAAAGGCCACAGTTATTGTCATGGTCACCCGATGTGAAGAGGGAAACAGGGTAAGAACTTAGAAGATTCAGAGGGTGGAGGTTGGGATCAGGAAACGGAAGAATTGAGTTACATTTCAAAAAGCCACATAGATGTGCTTGATGTCCAAAATAGCACTCTATTTCAGTCAGATTAGTGCTCACGTGATTAAAATTATCATGCATGTAGAAAAATAAAATTTATAAATATATATTATGTGGATTATATTGAGATGTATTTCTTTACTTCTTGGGCTTTTATTTTATTTGCTTCCTTTTTTTTTTTTTTTTTTTTTGGTAGTACTGGGATTCCTGGAAACCCTTCTACTTCTGGGCTACACTCCCAGACCTATTTTTTTAATACATATTTTTATTTGGAAACAGGGTCTCTTAAGCCAGCACAGTTGGCTTAAAACCTGAGCAATCCTCCTGTCTCTGCCTCCCAAGCGCGGGGATTAGAAGCGTGCACCACCATGCCCGGCTTGTTTGCTTCTCTTTTTAATGTTGTTATAAATTTAATACATTACAATAGACTAAGTGCACAAGTTCTTGTGAACATTCAAAACAAAACTGAGTTTAGGGAGATAGGGGTCAACTCGTGCTACTATAGAGGATTTAAAGTTTCTCATTTATTCAGCCTAAAATTGACCACCAACAATAATTTCCTCTTGCTGCCACTGAGCATGTCTCCTTTGGTATTTATTTATTTATTTATTTATTTATTTATTTATTTATTTATTTTACAGGTACTAGGGATTGAACACAGGGACATTCTACCTCTGAGCTACACCCCCATCCCTATTTTACTTTTTTATTTGAAACTGAGTATTACTAAATTACAGAGGGCCTCACTAAGTTGCTGAGGCTGGCTTCCAAACAGCAATTCACCTGTCTCAGCTTCCCAAGGCCTGGGATTACAAACATGCACCACCATGCTTGGCTGATCATGTCTTCTTTAAAGTGTGGCTAATCCTGGTGAGATCATCCTTCTACTAAAGAGTAAGAAGGAAATCCTTCAGGAAATATGAATGGGGAATAATACATTTCAAGTATCACAATTTAAGGTATTTACTTAGTGAAGACTATACAAATGTGAGAATTTCAGATGAGTACACTTTGGGTTTTTAAGAGTATGTGTTCAAAGTTGGTTTCAGTGAAAAAATAAAATCATTAGTAATTGTTTATTAAATCTAGAACAAGTGTGCAGAATACTGGCCGTCAATGGAAGAAGGGACTCGGGCTTTTGGAGACATAATTGTGAATATCAATGAACACAAAAGGTGTCCAGATTATATCATTCAGAAGTTGAACATTACAAATGTGAGTTGGTTTCATTATATAATTTTTGTTTTGATGTTGTTTTTATAAAAGCATAATGATAAAATATTAAATGTAAGAAATTAAAATATCTGGTTTTTTTTTTTTTACGGTATGAGGGATGCAACTCAGGGGCATTCTACCTCCGAGCTATACCCCCAACTCTATATTTTATTCTTTATTTTTCGAAACAGAGTCTCACTGAGTTGCAAAGGGCCTCACCAAGTAGCTGAAGCTATCCGCGAACCACAATCCTCTTGCCTCAGCCTCCTCAAATTCTGGGATTACAAGCATGCACCATCATACCTGTTTTAATGATCTTTAGAGGGAAAGCTTAGGTTAGAACAAGAACTCAAACTGACAGGGTCAAATTTAAGTCAGTGGTCACAAAGACATGTTTGCCTATGTCAAATCAAAAGTACATGTTATGCTGGACCCTTAAAGAATAAAAAGACAAAAAACCAAGGGTCCACTAAATGTTTTAAATAAATTATTAAAGCATTAAATAAATAAAAATTCTCATTCTAAATGAATTATTACCATTATGAAAAGAATATTTATACAGATTTCACAATTAAAGAGCAGTCTATAAAGTTCTAACTCTGTGATAGAGATATAGCATTTGACTCAGAAAATAAAGGGGTTAGTGTGGTCCTAGTTATAGTTAAAATGGAGACCATCACATATATTCTATAATTGTGTCTATTCAAAAATTCCAGATAGTCAAGCCTATAAAGGCTATAAGTGGTTGCCTCTAGCTGAGAGGGTCAGTATGGGAGGTGGCAGCTCATGTGTACAAGCTTGCATGTTATGCTGACAAAAATGTTACTGTAATTAGACAGCGGTTATGAACTACTCTGTGAATGTAACAAAGACAATTTAAATGATTGGAATTCATGATTTGCAAAGTATATCTTAATGGTGCTATTTGATAAATGCATGTCTTTATATAAGGATTTGAAATTTATTTTGCAATCCATTGGTGGAGGTCTTTCAGTAATCTCTATTTTATTTCTACGTGGTCCAGATATATTTCTGGAGGAAAAAGAGATTTCTGTGTATTTCTCCCAAGGGCCTCTTTCCTTTGACATCATTACTAACTGCTCTGCCCTTGAGGGCTGTGAAACAATCCTACCAGTGGTTCCTGGCTAAATACTTGATTGAGGAAGCCACGGAGGCCTACATTCCACAGATATGAGTGAATAGGTAGAGGTTGATGCCTGTCTGATTATAGCGACAAGGTTGGGGTTACCATTAGTCGACTTAGGGTTACCATTAGTTGACTTTCCCACTGGAAACTTATAAACAACAAATATTTTTTTTTCTTTTTTTCTTTTTGAAGTTGATGATTCTACTGTGTGAGGGCTTAAGGAATACCGTGTTACCTACATAATTAATCATACTTTCCACATGTGAAAAATAGTCCCTTTTGCTGGCCCACCACATGGAAGAATTTTAAACAGCTGTGAGAATAACCTTTATTTGATACTTTACTTGAAATTTTTTCACACATATACCCAAACCTCCAACCCCTCACTTTTATCTTTTCTTTTAGTGTATGCTTTTTTTTTTTTTTTTGCTTTTTTTCTTTGTTGTTGTTTTTAATTTTTTGGCTTTGTAGCATGAAAGTTCCTAGGAGTTTCAGCTGACCTTACCTCACTCTACTAGGAAGTTATTGCTTGCTGGGTAGTGCATGGAAGTCCTGCATGATCTCCCAATTTCTAGTTATTGGCTGCAAAGGAAAAGGCTACAATGGCTGCCAAGACTTATAGAATGCCTGAGGAGTTCTTGCATGAGGAATTGTTTTGTGCTGGTCCTGCCTCCCACTTCGTCATGGTATATGGTTTACTTGGGTGAGAACACATCCCAAAGGAAATGTTCTCTCTTAACTAGAAAAAAGAAAAGGCAACTGGAAGAGAGGTGACTCACATTCAGTTCACCAGCTGGCCAGACCACGGGGTGCCTGAAGACCCTCACCTGCTCCTCAAACTGAGAAGGAGAGTGAATGCTTTCAGCAACTTCTTCAGTGGTCCCATCGTGGTGCACTGCAGGTAAAAGAGTCCCATGGCACCCGTGGGTCTGTTCAAGTCACCTCACCTCGGGCTGTTAAGGACGTCCTCCCCTTTAGGAAGCCATCAGTTATGAGAACTTACTTGTATTCTTTTGGGGAATAATTTTACTTGTTAATTGTCAATTTATTTATTTATTTATATTGATGTGTTTATGTATTTATTTTGTGGTACTGGGGATTGGACCCATGAGAATTCTACTTCTGAGCTATACCCTCAGCCCTATTTTTTATTCTTTATTTTGAAACAGGGTCTCACTAAGTTGTGGAGGGCCTCACTGAGTAGTGGGGGCTGGCCACAAACCTGTGATCCTCCTGTCTCAGCCTCCCAAGCACTTAGATTTCAAGCGCTTAGATTATAGTTGGCAACCTATAATCACGTGAATTCATAGGATTCAAAGTGATGTTATTATTCATGCCTGCAAAGGCAAGGGACCTGAATAGACATTTCTCATGAGAAACTTATGTTATTATCTCTGCTTCATTCTTGATAGCTTTCCCATGCATTTGTTTGCCATGATCATGCTGTGGCTTTTTGCTTTTCTTGTCAGTGCTGGTGTTGGGCGCACAGGCACCTACATTGGGATTGACGCCATGCTAGAAGGTCTAGAAGCGGAAGGCAGTGTGGATGTTTATGGCTACGTCGTCAAGCTGAGGCGACAGAGGTGCCTCATGGTTCAAGTGGAGGTCCGTTCAAATTTGTAATGATTATGTTCACTATTGATTTGGAATTAAAATTCTTGGGAGACAGTAGTAACCATCTTAAGAGAAATCTAAATTTTTCGCAACTTCAAATACTCATGTGAAAATAGTTTTCTTTTAATTTCTTGAAAAGTATATAAAGTGCAGCAATCACCAATCATAATTAGAAACATTTGGCATTAGTGCCTAGAAATACTGTGTGAGAGACATGACAATAATATTTTTAAAAATATTAAAGTGCCATAGAAGCACATCAGACCAGAGGAAAAATAAAAACACTTAAAAACAGATTTGGCAATATCTCATAAAATTAAAATTGAAGAAACAGACTAGCACAGTGCTTAAGAGCATGGTTTTGGCAACTAGACTTCCAAAAGTTCAAACCCTGCCTCTAATTTTTAATCCCATTCTTGTGCACCTCTGGGCAAGTTTTTAATCTTTCTGTGCCTTGGTTAAGTCATCCACAAAACAAAGATAAAGTACTTACCTTTTCTTTCTGATATACTATGAAACTTATTATAGTTTTATATATTTTAATTTTGCTGACTAATTTAGTTATAATAACTGAATAACAAAATATTTTTTAAAAAGTTATGGGAATAAAATAAAATGTATACAATTATACAATTGATACTCAATTTGACAAATTATTTTTGTCCTGGAAAAGTAGTTTGACGTGAAATTTTGCTAATACTTCAGAGAACTATGAGAGCCATGTTAATCTTCTTTTACCATAAATTGTCTTAATATGGGAAAAATTATGGGAATGCATGTTTTACTTAAATGCAATATGTAGGATCCTGTGACATCTGTTATTTACCTATATCTGTCCTTGATACTGTAGGCACAGTACATCTTGATCCATCAGGCCTTAGTGGAATACAATCAGTTTGGAGAAACAGAAGTGAACCTGTCTGAATTACATTCATATCTACATAATATGAAGAAAAGAGATCCACCCAGTGAACCATCTCCACTAGAAGCTGAATTCCAGGTAATAAAGAGGTAACAGTAGTCATCACAGTTGACTTCGATTGCTATCTGTTTTCCAGGTGCTTGCTATGCATTTGACATAGTTCTTGTGTCTGGTCCTCACCATAACCTATGGAGCAGAGAATTTAAAAGAAGTGCCTGATTTTGCACAACACTTATGTAGGAGACTTTAATCCTGGAGTATAATTTAACTACTAACATGTTTATCCCTTACTCATTAAGCTGATATAAAATGTCAAAATAATAATATATAGTCACAAAATTGGTCTGCCACAGGCAATGTAGCATCTTATCCTTGAAAACTACATCTGGTTTTGGTTTGTAAAGGAAATAATTAGAGGAGTTTATGACTGTTCAGGAGATTGAACTGGCTGAATCTGGTAGACAGAAAGTAAAGAATAAGTATATGTGTCTTAAGCTATTAATTAGTCAATTATTCTGACAGTTAATGGCAGCTGTAGTTCATTGTGATTTCAGAGAGTTGACATAGCCAACCTTGAATTGCTTAGTTGTCAAAAAAATGTAACTTTGCTCTTTCACCTATGATTTCCAGTTTACTGAGTCTTTCTGTGAACTCCAACTGGTCAACCCAGAGAGTTTCATATGACCAGGAATGTACTTTTAATCATATGTAGAACCATTTAATGTTTAAGATCAAAGTGGGGATAAGGTGGGGGTGGGGGTGGAGCATGTAATAATCACCAAGCAACACAATGCCCCAGAAGACCTGAGTTTTTAGTAGAAGAAATAACAGACACAGTAGTCTTAAACAGAGGGTTGCTTCATTGTCATTTTGGTGTTCTTTTAGCTGATATGTTTATCATTATCAATATGCTGACCTTACTAAACCACATGAACACATGTGTTATTGGAAGATGCTAATACATTCAAGGTACACACATGTGTATCTACATATAGGTATGTATATGAGCATATATGTGTCATATAAATATGGTCACTAAAAGAAGAGAGAGAGAGGGAGAGAGAGAGAGAGAGAGAGAGAGAGAGAGAGAGCAAGCAGGTATGGTTGAGTTTCTGTTTTGTGCCAAGTACAATTCTAAACACAAGAGTTAAAGGGATTTGCAATTTGACATGGGGAAAAGGTACCAGAGACCATCATCCAAATGAAAGTAGTAAGATTATTCCATCTAGTTAGACAGGAAGTTGAAAATCAGGGTAGAGATATAGGTCAGTTAGTAAACTTGGTGAGAAGTTGAGGTACTTTCTGCCTGACTTGGTTTCCTTTATTTATTTAAAAAATATTAATTTTTTTTAATTGACACAAAATTATACATACTTATGGGGTACAGTGTGACACTTCAGTACACATTTATGAGGTATAATGATCAGATAAAGATAATTGGTATGAAATTACCTCAACCCTGATGGCCTTCAATTTTTCAAGAAAATGAGAAGCAAGTTCAGCAGTAGAGATGTCAGGGGTAGAGGACATTTAGGAGCACAGGGGAAAAGCATAATGGCTAAGAAAAAAGAAAGAGTATACAATAATTTCTTCAAAGTAGTAAAACATCTCTCTAGGCAAAGATATAAAGATTGTCAGAAATTATTGTTTAATCATTTGAAATGTATAGTCATGAACTTAAAGAGGACCAGTCGGCCACCTGTGCTGTTTTCTACAGCAACACTGAGCTCTCGGGGTACAACCTGTGTATGCAAATAGCTGGGTTTAGCCCACCTAGGTTTCGAAAAGTGGCTGTAGGAAAGATTGGAGGCAAAAGAGTTTAGGGTGTTTACAAATGAATGAGGTAGAGCCCTCAGGACTCAGTTCTTTCACCTCTGAACATTGCCACACACAAGCCTCTGTGAACCGTAACATCTGAGAGGGCCACTTTGAAGAGTTTTTGAAGTTGAAATCCCAAACTGGAAAGCTCTAGGGCTTGGGGCCTGTGGCAAGTGTGGCACATCACAGCACATTCTTAAGGCAAATCACCCACATCTCAAGCTAAGAGCAGAGAGATATTGAGGCTCCTACAGTCCCTTTTGAGGACATGCTCCTAGTGACTTAAGGACCTTCCATTAGGCTCAACCTCTTAACGGCCCATAGGCACTTCAGATACACCATCATCGGGGGTCTTTGGGGTACATTCATCCAAGCCATACCAGTCCACCAAGAGTTAAAGAACAACCTGGCCTCTTCCAAAATTAATTAATTTGGTTTGGCTCCCATGAAACAGGGACCTAGGAGAGGGTGAGCGAGAGAGACAATCAAAAGCAAATGTTTAAAGGCTTTTCACAGTCTCCTGAGGTTTGCCGCTTCCTTGTGTTGTGAGAGTTTGCTAAAGCACCTAAGAAGGACACATTCTGTTTTGTGTTCTAGAAGGTTTAGAGCAAACACAATTGAATATAAAAAGGGCAGTTATGAAACTGTTGATGCTTTCCAAGCGAGGAATGGCAAACTAGACTAAATTGGAAGAGAGAAGCATTAATGGATGTGTGAGCTTCACCAGTAGAAATGACAGATCTTGCTGACTGACTCACTCCTGTAGGAGAGACAAGAACCTAGAAGGTGTAAAACGTTGAAGTATCAGTATTTGAAATCTTCTGTTAATCCTGTCTGCCAAATTTAGTTCTTTTTTTTTTTCTTGGTGGTACTGGGGGTGGAACCCAGGGGCTTCCTACCTCTGGGCTATACTCCCAGACCTATTTTATATTTTATTTGGAAACAGGGTCTGAGTTGCTGAGAGCCTCACTCAGTAGCTAAGTCTGGCTTTGAACCTGCACAATCCTCCTGTCTCAGCCTCCCAAGCGCTGGGATTACAAGCGTGCGCCACCACACCCAACTCCAAATTTAGTTCTGATCATTTAAAATAACCTGCTATTGATTTTTCAATATAGATAATAATGAACATTGGGATACTGCTTTCAGGTGATACAAGAACAAATTATACTTCTTTGCTATAGAGTGGCTCTTAGTAAGAAGGTTTTATTCTGTTAGATAAATACATTATTTTAGTTCCAACTCACCATGTCAAGTGTTCTAAATGCCTGAACAATTAAAATGGAAAATTCACAGAAAAGCTTAAAAAACTGTGATCTCTTGGGAGCATAGACAAATTTCACAAAATTGATAAAATTTTATATAGGGATCATCTTACGCCACTGTAATAAATTAAGCCAATATTTACAATTTTAAAGTTTTCCGTTCTTTTGTTTTTTTCTCAGAGACTTCCTTCATATAGGAGCTGGAGAATGCAGAATATTGGAAATCAAGAAGAAAATAAAAAGAAAAACAGGAATTCTAATGTGATTCCATGTGCGTAGTTTAATTTTTATTTTTTCTCATCAGATACAGTTAAACTCCCTTTTGGATTTATTTAAGACATACACAAATGATGTTGAAGCAAATTTCTGACATTAGGTTGATAATAGAGAAGTTAATAGGGCATTTATTTATTTATTTATTTATTGCAGTAATGGGGATGGAACCTAGGGGCAGTCTACCTCCGAGCTTCATCCCCAGTGTTGTTTGGTTGCTTGTTTGTTTGTTTGTTTATTTATTTATTTGGTGGTAATGGGGTTCCTGGAAGCCCTTCTAACTCCGGGCTACACTCCCAGACCTATTTTTTATATTTTATTTGAAAACAGGGTCTCTTAAGCCAGCGCGGCTGGCTTTGAACCTGCGCGGTCCTCCTGTCTCCGCCTCCCAAGCGCGGGGATTACAAGCGTGCGCCACCACGCCCGGCTAGTCTTTTTATTTTTTGAAATAGGGTCTCACTGAGTTGTGAAGTGCCTCACTGTGTGGCTGAGGCTGCCCAAAAACCACAATCCTCAGGTCTCCACCTCCAAAATGCTGGGATTACAAGTGTGTGCCACCACACCTGGTTTATTTTTAAATTTTTATGGTACTAGGGACATTCTACCTCTGAGCTACACTACCAGCCTTATTTAATTTTTTATTTTGAAAGAGAGTGTCATGAAGTTGCCGAGGGCCTCAATAAATTGCTGAAGCTGGACTCCAACCTGTAATCCTCCTGTTTCAGACTCTCAAACACTGGGATTACAGTCTTGCATCACCACCTCCGGCTTAATAGGGTCTCTTAAGTTTTACTTATAGCAAACTATTTGTACTCCTAACATTTTCAATAATCTTTGGAGGATAAACTATATACAATATTTTATTTCTACCAGTTATTTCAGAAATAAGTTGTAAGAAAGGTGAAACCTCTGAAACCAGAAGAGGAAAGGTCAAATCAGCTTTCCCTGATTTCTCTCATCTTCAGTTTTCAGGATAAATGCCAAATGGCAAGCATTATATTCATTATTTTCTTTTATCCCTTTTATGTTTTATTCCTTTTATTGGTGGTCTGGAAGTAGGTGGAAAATACTTTCTCCATTGTTAATCATTAAACAACATCACAATATGAAATTTTCTAGACTTGAATTCTGCTATGTAAGCATATTGATAGAATCACATCTGGCACTACTATAATTTTATTCAGCTGTATACACTGAAATTAGCACTGATTAAAAAAAATAAACCAAGCTAATACACTAGACAAGTAAATAAATCAAATCAGCACATGGCTGACCTAGTTAATTTCTGCAGAAGCCCTTATATATATATAGTTAAAATATGGAATTGATAGTGATGCAGATAAACAGATCACTTGACCAGATTATTATAAATGTAAAACCTTGGAAAGCAAGGAAAAATTGTGGAATAAGAAACAATTATCTGAAATACCTATTTAACTGAGAAGGAATTTAAACAAAATGTAATTGAAAAACAAAAATCTAAGCTACGTAATTTTTAACTTGCACCAAGCATAATGATGATATTTCACGGAGAACGGAAGTGTATATACCAAAGATTGTATAATCATTTAGAATATTATGATATCTATTTGTTTTGTTACATTTTTTTCTGTTACTTTTTCAGGGTCTCTTTTTTGAGACTAGAATTTGTTCACCCATAAATAATGAATTTTATGTACGCTATTATTGTATTTGATCACCACACTTGACTCTGAGTTACTTTTTAAATTCCCACATATCCGTCAAGCAGGCATTTTATTTTTATTGCTTTATTTTTGGGGATGGTGCTGGAATTGAATCCTGGGACTCACACATGCTAAGCATTCACTCCACCACGGACTACTTCCCTAGCCCTGATTATTTGTAAGGAGCACTCACTTCTGATGTATTTCACATAGATGACTTTAACAGAGTGCCAGTCAAACATGAACTGGAAATGAGCAAAGAGAGCGAGCAGGATTCAGATGAATCGTCTGATGAGGACAGTGACTTGGAGGAGACCAGCAAATACATCAATGCATCTTTCGTAATGGTAGGTACTCAGTTTCCCACAACCAGGGTCAAACTCTGTAAAAATCACTTCTATGTTATTAAACTTTACAAAGCAATGATGAGCTGGGTCATAATTGCATAGTGAATGACAAAAGTTCCTTTTAACACTAGAGTTTAAGTTACCAATTAAAATATTTCAAAACCAAGTGAATTGATTCAAAATAAGTCACTATTATTGTTTATATATGATTACAATTATGAATATTAACACATGGATTTTAAAAATAAAGTTGGAGAAAATACAAGGATTTAAAAAATAAGTTGGAGAAAATACAACTATTTTAAAAATAAAGTTGGAGAAAAAAATTTGAGAAAATACAAATATAAATATACATTTTCTTATTCTGATACCCAAATTGTAAGCAAGTCCATATGTATTTTGTTATATGTTATATGTATTTTGTATAGTTAAAAACTATTAATTCTGATTCATTTTATTATAAGGTGAATCTGTATCACGTACCTTACCTTTTAAATTAAATGAGAATTCAAACAAAAAAATTTTAGTTATATAATAAACACTCATTGCATATACACTAAATTGTATTTAAACAGTTTCTAAAATTTCCTTGACACACATCCAATAGATATTATGCTATGTCACAAAAATATATAGACACCAATTAAAGTAGAGGCATGACAAAGCTAATTTTAAATGCTAATATCATTCCTTTTTACAATCAAACTAATAATTATAAAGAAAAAGGTCATGTGGGAGAAGTAAAAATTTGCTTGACTTGCAAGACAGTATTGTATATTTCACTCTTGATTTCACATTAGCTTAAATTATTATATAAATAAGTTATTTATATATAATATTTATCTTGGTCCTATAAATCCTTGTTTTTCAATAACAACATTGATATTAAATAAAGTGACTATTTTTCTAAATGGTTATTTTAAGAATTCACTGTCTGTCTGTCTGTCTGTCTGTCTGTCTCTCTCTCTTTTCAGATATGACTAGTAACCAAGTTCCACTTTTAATCTTTTTAGAGTTACTGGAAACCAGAACTGATGATAGCTGCTCAGGGCCCTCTAACTGAGACCATTGGTGACTTCTGGCAGATGATATTCCAAAGAAAAGTCAAAGTTATTGTTATGTTGACAGAGTTGAAGCATGGAGACCAGGTTTGTAAATTTGAGAATCTTTTTGAGAAGTCATTCTGTTATAGAATGTCCTTGGATGGCTTGCTGCCTCACCATGTCCGTGTCTTTCTGATTCTTCTGTCACACCAGCCTGTTTGCTTAGTCCTACAGCATCCACCCAGGTGTTGACCTCATGGTCTTATTCTGACGATTATTCTCATGGTCTAGATTCTGACAGTGTCCTACCATTGCCCTCTCCAGCCTGTAACATCCTCACAGTTTACTGAGGACACAGCAACACCAATGTCACAACAACAGTGGCTAAATTTTCCTCTATATTTTCCTAAACATAAAAACTAAACTCTTTACCTGACATTTAAGATCTTCAAACATCAGGCTGTCAGTTGGGGATGGTGGCACACGATTGTAATCCCAGTACTTGAGTGGCTGAGACAGGAGGATTGCAGACTCATGGACAGCCTCAGCTATTTAGAGAGGCCCTCCACAACTTAGACACTGTTTCAAAATAAAAGTGATAAAATAGGGTTCAGAGATAGAATTCCTCTGAGTTCAATCCCTAGTACCACAAAATGAAAAAAAAAAAAAAAACAGTAGTCATATATTTTTTCCATATTTTCTGTTTTTTAAACTTTCCATTTGGGACTGATGGGTTGATGCACTGAATCTTGGCAACTGATTGCAGTCTCCTCACTGAGTCTTTGTTTACTAATATTCCATCTACCTCAATGTTCTTTTTCTTTCTCTCTTGATCCTATTTTTTTAGCAAGAAAAAACTCCTACAAAAAATTAACCATATCTTTTCTTTTTGTTCCCATGTAATATTTGTTGCCATCAAATTTTATGTTTGTAGGTGAATTAAAGTTCTAATTTTATTTTCTATCTAGTGTCTGTGACATATATTTGATCATTTCCTTAAAAACTGAAGTTACTGCCGGGCATGGTGGTGCACACTTGTAATCCCCATGCTTGGGAGGCAGAGACAGGAGAATCTCACAGGTTCTGCAAATGACGGAATTTTCTTCCTTTTTAATGGCTGAGTAAAATTCCACTGTGTGTATATATATCACATTGAACCTAACAAATACTTTTCAAAAGAAGAAATACAAATGACCAACAAGTATATGGGAAAAAAGTTCAACATCATTAGCAGTCAGAGATGCGTAGCTACAAACTACACTGAGATTCCATCGAGTTTCGGCTAGAATGGCAATAATTAAGAATGAAAATGACAATAAATGCTGGCAAGAATATGGGAGATAGGAACCCTGAAACACTATTGGTGGAACCACTTCAGAGATCAGTTACACGAAAGATTAGGAATGAACCACACATGACCCAACTGTACCACTCCTTGGGGTACTTCCAAAACCAGAATTTTCCACTAATTTGTAATACTTTTAATAGAAAATAGGGAAAAAGAGATTGTGTGTGTGTGTGTGTGCGAGATGGAGAGAGAGAGAGAGAGAGAGAGAGAGAGAGAGAGAGAGAGAGAGAGAGAGAGAGAGAGAGAAATGAGAGCGAGCGACAGATACAAAGAGATTCACGGGATACTTGAAATAGCAATTACAACACTTGTGCAGAAGTTGTTGAATCAAATTCTTTCTTATCTAGGAGATCTGTGCCCAGTACTGGGGAGAAGGAAAGCAAACTTATGGAGATTTAGAAATTGATAAAAAAGAAACGAACAAATCGTCGTCTTATACTCTCCGTGTATTTGAACTGAGACATTCCAAGGTAAATAAACACTTTGAGCGTATAGATCTTTGATGCAATTAACCAAATGTTAAAACAAATAGAAATTGCAGTAGAGCCACCATTTGTATAATCACTCAGAGTAGACATTTTGATTAGTGTAAACAAAAGCAATTGTGCAGAAGTTGTTGAGTGTCCAACTGTAATCTGGACTGAATTTCACTTAGTGCTTTCTTTACTTCTGGTTATAGAGGAAAGAGCCTCGGACCGTGTACCAGTATCAGTACACCAACTGGAATGTGGAACAGCTTCCTGCGGAGCCCAAAGAGTTAGTCTCCATGCTTCAGAACCTCAAACAAAAACTCCCCAAGAAGACGTGCCCTGAAGGGAATAAATGCCCCAAGAATGCATCAGTCCTGATCCACTGCAGGTGGGTGAGGGTGTTCACATGTGTTCCAGAAGTCGCAATTCCTGACTTCTTGGTGGACGCCTCTCTTAAGTTCTATTTGTAAGATGTAAGGTTTTTAGGTGCAAATAAAAAGGCGAGAGAGACTGGTGCGCCAAGAAGAAAAAGAATTTTAATGCGGTCTCTCCCGGGGATCAGAGCTGGACCGCTCCTGAAGACCTCCGAGCTCCTCCAACGCTAGAGGGGAAATGCCCTTTCTTTTAAAGTTTAGGTCTTGTGGGCGGGGTTACATGTGGAAACTCCGCCCCTCTCGCGATATCGCCTGTCTCGCGATATCGTCCAGCAGTCTCCTCCTTTTCTAAGGTCCCGCCCCCGGGACCCAACCTGTCACTATTTATCCTGGTCTATAAAATATGTGACTACAGTGGAAAGCGCTTATGAAGTTAGTCACTCTCTCGGTGACACTTCCAGGAATATAACAATCGTAGGAATATAATAGAATTAATTATATCTTCGTTCAATAAATTTAGGCAATATATTTAGTTCAGTAAACACTAAATGTTTCCTCATTGAGTCCTCAGCACCTAACACTGAATCTAGAACATGTGCTGAGTAAACAAATAAGTGAAGAAATGTACAGGAGCATGCGGGTGGAAGGGTTACAGCAAATAGATGCTTATCTGCCTTTATCCATAGTACCAGGTATTACAGAAGCCAGAAAACTAACTGAAAAGCTTTACTATCTTCAATAAACGTTCTTAGTTTTTGGTGCTGGTTATTGAACCCAGGGCCATTCTACCTCTGAAGAAAACCTTAGCTCTTTTTATTTTGTAATCTTATTTTATTTTATTTTTGGTGGTACTGGGGTTCCTAGAAACCCTTCTACCTCTGGGTTACACTCCCAGACATCTATTTTTTATATTTTTCTTTGGAAACAGAGTCTCTTAAGCCAGCGTGGCTGGCTTCGAACCTGCTCGATCCTCCTATCTCCACTTCCCAAACGTGGGGATTACAAGCATGAGTCACCACGCCTGGCTATTTTGTAATTTTGAAACAAGAGTCTTGCTAAGTTGCTGTAGGGCCTCACTAAGTTGCTGAGCCTGGCCTTGAACCTCCTGTTTCAGCCTCCTAAGTACCAAGATTATAGGCATGCACCACTACACCAGGCTCAATAAACATGTTTTAAAAACAAATAGTAACTAAAATCTCAATGCTTAGAAACTTTGATTTTTAAACAATTATAGATTTTTCTGAACTGACCCCCAAGACAAAGATTCTTACAAAATAATAATGCTTGATTTTATTAGTTTCTGTTATGTGGACCGTTCTTTTCTCTTCTTCTTCCTCCTTTCCTCCTCCTCCTCCTCTTTCTCCTCCTCCTCTTCCTCTCCTCCTCCTCCTCCTCCTCCTCTTTCTCTCCTCTTCCCTTCCTCCTCTCCTCCCCTCCTCCTCCCCCCTCTTCCTCCTCTCCTCCTCCTCCTCCCCTCCTCCTCCTCCTCCTTCTCCTCCTCCCCCTCTCCTCCTCCTCCTCTTCTTCCTCCTCTTCCTCCCTCTCTCTCTCCCTCTCTCTCCCTCTCCCCCCCCCTCTCTCCTCGGATATTGAACCCAGAGGCATTTTGCCTCTGAACTACACCTTCATTTCTATTTTTGTACTTTTCAGAGGGCTTAAATTAAATTTCAGAGGGCTTCACAAGGTTGCTGAGACTAGCCTCAAACCTGTAATCCTCAAGTACTGGGATTGCAGGTATGCTTTATGTGAAACTTCAGATTTCACCTGTGGGGAATATCCACCTTATGTAAGAGACACTATAAAAAGATACACAATATAAAATGTTAACATAAAAAAGAATATTAAAGCTGGGCAAAGTGGCACATACCTGTAATTCCAGCACTTGAATGGGTGAGACAACAGCATCACAGGTTCATGGACAGCCTCACCAAGCAGTGAGACTCCCATCAACCTAGTGAGACACTGTTTCAAAATAAAAGAAAACAATAGGGCTGAGGGTATAGCTCTGAAGTAGAATGCCCCTAGGTTCAACCCTGAATACTAGAAAGAGAGAAAGAGAGAGAAAGAAAGAGAAAAGAATGTTAAGGTAAATGAGAAATGAATCATAAAGTAAAATAAAAATATAAATATTCTGAAAGATGCTGAGAAATTTTTTTAAAGCCTCAGTATTATATTCCATATACTAAAACTAAGCCCTTGGAGATATACTACTCTTTCAGAATTTATTTGAATTTTTATAATTAAAACTTATGTAGAAAACAGGTGGAAATGGGAAATTTAGTTTTTATGATTTGGTTAAATACCTACTAAATTTTCTTTTGTTAGTCACAGTACATCATTTCCTGCTGATAGTATATTTTTTAAGTATAATCATTATTATAATGTTTTATACCTCTCATAGTGTGATTAATCATTTGGTTTCATTTATTTTGTTTTTTTAAAGTTCCTAGCAGGTATTTCTTTCTTGCTGGTGCAGAAGAAGAAGCATGTGTGAAAAATGGTAGAAAGGCAGAAAAGTAAAGGAGAAATAGATGATCTAGTAGTTTATAAAATATAGGTCTAATACTTCGGATTTTTTAAATTTCTAAATATGCTTTTATTGTTGCCGGGCATGGTGGCGCACGCTTGTAATCCCCACGCTTGAGAGGCTGAGACAGGTGGATCGCACAGGTTCGAAGCCAGCCTCAGCTACTTAGTGAGGATCTCAGCAACTTAGTGAGACCCTGTTTCCAAATAAAATATAAAAAGGTCTGGGAGTATAGCCCGGAGTTAGAAAGGCTCTGGGTTCCACCCCGAGTACCACCAAAAATAAACAAACAAATATATATATATATATATATATATATATATATATATATATATATGTCTTCATTGTCTTTTAATTGTGGTTTCTTTATGTATCAAATTGGCTTTATGATCTTGGTCCTAATGACTTCAAATGTAAATAAAATGCATTTAAACACATAAAGTACTAACTGGAAGACAGTATTTTTTGAAAGCCTAATCTGAATATGTTTAAAGTTATAGAAATACATATAGCCCTAAATTGAAAATGCCCCAAAATGCATTTAGTAGAAATCATTTGTCTCTTAAGACTTTGAAAGAAGATAATACAATGAACATGAAGTAAATACTGTGTTTACTTCTCTCTGCTTGTATGCTAATATCTTTTTCTCTATAAAGGTCGAATTTTTTAAGTCGTTTTATCCTTTTGTAGAGATGGTTCTGAGCAAACAGGAATAGTTTGTTCTTTGTTAAACCTCCTGGAAAGTGCAGAAACAGAAGATGTGGTAGATGTTTTTCAAATAGTGAAATCTCTACGCAAAGCTAGGCCCGGAATGATTCCCTCATTTGTAAGTATACGCTGCCATTGCTTTTCAGTATAATTATTCCGCACTTGTAAATACGCCTCGCCATTGCTTCTTGCCATGTTTGTACTTTAGTTTGACCTCTCCTCTCCTTTACTTCTTCCCTTCTATTTTCTTTTCTATTGTTCTTTTCTCTCTTCCATTTTTACATTCTGATTCAGTGGAATTCTTATCACTATAAACAAGAGATCTAGTGTTTGCGAACAGTTTGTTGAGATAGTTCATGAAGAAAGGTTTCCTTAAATGTTTACGAATTACTTTATCTCCCTTCCTTTAATCCTTGATCAATTAATGTTGTATAACAGACCACCCCAAAATGTAGTGGCTTAAACAAACACTAACCATAGTTCATTAAGTCTATCAAGCAGGATAGATGTACAGATCTCCTCAGGCTCAGATGATGGGGACCGGGCTCCCTCGTGTGTCCATCTCTACCTGATGTGCTGCTGGGGTCTGTCTGGTCTGAGAGAATCCCCACTGCCAGTAGGCTGAGACTGGCTGTCATTTGGCTATGGCAGAAGGAATGAGTGGGCAGCATGTCTGTCCTCGGCCAGAAGGAGGTTCTCTCAGGCTCATTCACATAAAAGTGGCAGGAGGACAAGAGAGTGAGCAGAATGTGGAATTCTTTGGAAGCCCAGGATTCGATCCAACATAACCTGCCTTCCTCTGCATCTTATCAGCCAGAGAAGTCAGAAGTCCAGCCCAGATTCAAGGGGTAGGGAATAGGCCCCTCTACTTGTTAAAAGAGTCTGAAGTTACCTTGTAGGAGGTTTATACACAGAAAAATAACAAGTGTTACATTTTCACAATCAAATCGTGGATTTTCTCTCTGTGATAGCCACTGTAAATGATCCCCTGGGAATTAATAATCATTCACAATATGAACTTCATTACCCTAAAATATATGAAGTGTTTAATCATATATGGTACTGATGCTAAATTTGCGTATAATGATTTTAAAGATGCTAAGTGCCTGCTATTATACTATTTTATGTTTTAAATTTATGGTACTTGGTATTGAACCCAGGATTATTCTACTTCTGAGCTATGCTCCCAGTCCTATTATATATATTTTTTATTTGTAAACAGAATCTCACTAAATTGCAGAGGGTCTAGCTGAGTTGTTGAGGCTGGCTGCACATCTGTGATCCTTCTGTCTTAGCTACTGGGATTAGAGGCATGAACCATCATGCCTGGCAATCTTGACATTCAGGGCAAGGAAAAGCCTGATATTTATTAAATAAGGTAGTAATTCGATGAAAAAGAAATTACAAGAAGGATATAAATGAGGGTTGTTTGTTTAATCTATGGTGTTTAGGAGAGACTTCTTGAGGAAGGAGTCCCCACCCGGATTCTTCAGTGATGTGTCCACAAGAAGGCACAGGCATAGACACAGGTCTTTGACACACAGGGTGTCTGTGTGTCAATATCATATTTTTTTGGAAAATACTCTGGAGTTATCCTTTAGAACTGGAGAACATTATGTTAAGTGAGGTTAGTCAGTCACAAAAAGTAAGAAATTGGATGTTCTCTCTAATATGTGGAAGCTAGAGAGAAAAATTGGTCTAGATGAAGAAGGAGGAGAAACTATAGATGAGCAAATGAGGCAAACTAAGTGAGAGGGATAGGAGGGAAAGAGGGAAACTCCATAATGTGCACGAGGTACATTAACACACATACCAAAGTCAATCACTAAGTCAAACATCAGAAGAAGGGCGGGGGAGGGAATGGGGTGGGAATTGGGGAAGGACTAATTGGGTGATGAGTATTGGTTATATCTCTACCATCTTGTACTCCATTAAGGTGGAGTACTACAATACACCAATAAAAACTAAAAAAAAAAAAAGAATTGCCAGGAACCAAAGTCATCTAGGATGTTCTTCATGAGGACACGTCATCCAGACTTCAAGAAGCAAATGATTAGTTCATGCTACTTTTCATGTGATGTAAAAATAATTTACATATGTGAGAATACCAATGGCAATCTCAATATGTCGGAAAGAGGAGGGCAGTGGAGAGGGGAAGCTGGGGGATGCTCACCAGGTGCTGTTTGCCTGTATGTCCCCATCACTCTGAGCTACATTATGACGTGAGATTACAATGCACCAATGAAAGTATATTAAAAAATAAAAATAAGAATGATGACATGAACTATCTTCATGCAATTGCTTGTCCCTTTCCTTCACCAGGAGCAATACCAATTTCTCTATGACATCATTGCCAGCACCTATCCTGCCCAGAATGGACAAGTAAAGAAAAACAACAATCAAGAAGATAAAATCGAATTTGATAATGAAGTAGACAAAGCAGAGCCGGATGCTAATTGTGTCGGTCCGCCCAGTGCACCAGACAAGTCCCAGGAAGGAAGTAAAGAGACGGGAGATTCTGCACCCACACGTGGCCCCGAACATCCTGCCAATGGTCCGGCCAGTCCAGCTTTAACTCCAAGTTCATAGGAAAAGACATTCCTGGGGCAGCTCAAAACCTCAGATTAGCAGGTGGTTTTTTTTTGGAAGTAGGAAGGAAATGGGAATATAGTACATTGATGAGATACATTGGACCAGTGCTGAAAAAAATATTTAAGATAGTTTTGCTAAAATTTTTTGTACAGTGTTATGCTTATTTTAAAAGTTTATCTATCATTCGGCGAAACATCTTTGTAGTGTGTGTGTGTGTGTGTGTGTGTGTGTGTGTGTGTGTGTGTTTGACAGAGACCAGGAGAGAGAAAGCTTTAAAATGATTTTAAATGTTCTTGAGAAACCTTGCCTTTTTTGTTTTTCTGAAGAAAAAAACCTCCACATTTTATACTGTAACCGCTAGCTTAGGTCAACGGATCTGTTTTTAAGTCACAAATTGCGTGTGTACTCTGTACTGACAGCATGTACATTTCTAAAATGACCTCCAGATGTCCTCCTCGCCCTACTCATCTAGATCTTAGAGTTGGCTGTTTTATTTCTAGAGAGAGTCCATAAACGTAGAATGTGTATAGCTCCTCCAAAAAAATTAACTAAATTAACATTTGGAAATCTTGAGCTCCGTATGTTAGCATTTAGCCCAATTTTTTTAGGCATATTTAATTTTAATTTTTCAAGTGAGGCCTATCTTGCTCTCTTCACATGGGTTTTACAAATGTGCAACATGGAATATTCTCTGTACAATATATGAAGTTTATGCTTGATACTTTAACTGAATTGTGTCTGTTAACATTGAATTTCAGTAAACACCTTCACAATAAACAAATGTGTATATTACGATGTATAGGATAGGAATAGGAGCGAACAAATATATTTTGGACAAATACTTACATGTGACGCCCAACATTACTGTTTTTTGAAATTCGTTATTGATGTGAGAAGTATAATATTGCATATGTATATTTACCATGTTAAAATTTATCCTTGGCTTTCATTAAAGTGCGTTTATTTTGAATATCTTAAATGTTTAAACTGCTCTTTTCAGGAATTGGTATTGATAATCATAATAAGATTCAATCAATATCTTTCTTATTTATAATATATTGTGTTACATGTTCCTATATGAAATACACATGCACCTATTAAAATATAGGTTTAATGCAATTAATAACATTTTTAGAACACACAGTTCCCAACTTTAAGAAAAAAAGGTTCGTAGTCTAATAATTGTGTAGAATTTAGAAAAAGAAAACCTCAAGAATAGTGGCATTCTCCGAAATGGAATCAAAACAACTCCTTTGGCTTACTTCTGTACTAGTTTATTACAGTGGCCTCCAGAGACCTGTAGATTGGTTTGGTTCTTATATCTTCACCCTTGACTCATATCAAATGTCTTAACTACACAGCACCAATTGCTTTCTATATAAGTTTCATTTATTTTGTGTTCCAATTATACTTTTTTATTATGCCACATAAAATTAACCATTTGTCCTTATGCCATTGTATGATTCCTTGCCTTTGTTTAACAGATGGAAAGTGAAATATACATATAGCAACATTTCCAGTTTACATTAAGATCACTACCTTTCGCCTATTCGTGAGATAAAGGGAAATTAAAATCATCCATTACCAACATCAGAAACAAAGCTAGCCAGCTGTGGTGGTATGCATCTGTAATCACATTACTTGGGAGGCTGAGACAAGAGGAGTATATGTTTGAGGCAAGCCTCGTCAACTTAGTGAGACCCTGTTTTAAAACTTAAAAAACTAAAATAAAATAGGTCAAGGGCTCAAGGGCATAGCTTGAAGGTAGAATGCCATGAGTTTAATCTCCAATATGCCATGAGTTTAATCTCCAATATCACATAAAAAAAGAATTGAAGGGAGAAAAGAAAAAGAAAAGAAAGAAAGAAACAAATAAAAGAAAGAAATCCTGCTTTTACTTGTCTTATTAGTCACTGAAAAAAATATATGTAAATATATATATGTATATATATAATTTATATATAATATATTATATATGCATACACACATATATATTATATATATAATTATATATTATATATAATTATATATAATTTTATTATATATAAACACATATATGTGTGTTTATATATATGACACATATATATATAAAACACATATATATAAAATTATATATATATAATTTTGTATTTGTGGTACTGGGGATTGAGTCCAGGAGCATTCTAACTCTGGGTCACAACTCCAGCCCTATTTTATTTTATTTTTTCATTTGAAACGGGTCTCACTAAGTTGCTGAGACTGGTCGTGGATTTGTGATCCTCCTGTCTCAGCCTCCCAAGTACTAGGACCACAGGCATGCACTCCCATGCCCAGCTAGTCACTTAAACTTTTACACCTCTTTTCCTTCAAAGGAAACTTGACCAGTTGCTACTTACTAGATAATGCAGTAAATTTGTAATTCTAATTCCCAGTGGACTTTGTGCAATAAATATCTATTTTAACCTGTGAGTTGCTTCAAAATATAAATACCATAACCTAATTTTTTTTTTTTTTTTGGTGGTTTCCTGGAAACCCTTCTACCTCCGGGCTACACTCCCAGAACTATTTTTATATTTTTTATTTGGAAATAGGGTTTCTTAAAGTCAGTGAGGCTGGCTTCGAACCAGCGCGATCCTCCTGTCTCCACCTCCCAAGCGTGGGGATTACAAGCGTGCGCCACCACGCCCGGCTCATAACCTAAATTTTAATATTTTTTAAACATACTCTTATTGATGCAGTGTAGTCTCACATCATAATGCAGTTTATACGCGTACACACAGCACGTGGGGAGCTTCTCTTGGCTCCCTCTTTAGTCCTTAAGAAAGTATTTTCTTCAGAGGTTTCAGTTTCCAATAACATCTTCCAAAATTGGATGTGGTGCGTTTAAATTGTGTATCTTCACTTGAGAATGTCCTTTCAAAACCAGGAAAAAAAATATTTAGAAAAAAAGAACCACAGTGATTTCTATTAGTTTACAAAAAAAGCTTTTTTTATTCTTTTGCAAATGGGAAGATGTGGCAAAAATAAAGTGGTGTTTCAGAGGCCATTTATTCTATGAGAACATATACCAACCAGAAGATGAGACCCATTGTACTAGAATATGGAATTATATGCCTATAATTTTTGTCTTACAAAGAAAATAATGTGAATTACACACCCATATCTTTGGCTATGGGTTGCATTCTTTGGGAATGTGTTGTAAAAAATGAATTATTTCTTTGCTAAATACCTAGTCCATTGTAGGGATAAGATTCTGAAACCTGATGTCAGTTTATTGGGAAGAAAAAGTCTGTTTCTTATAAGTTTGATTTTTTTATTCCTGGGTCCAGAATTCACATGGAACAAAAGATACAATTAGTCATCTTAAAATTTAGCCCTTAAATCAATACTTTTGTGCATAAGTGACAAATACATTATTTGAGAAAATACATACTCATTGAATACATTTTTGAGGACAGTAAACTGAGCAAAATCATTGGCTATATGTCTTTGCAATGATAATTTTAAAAGTGCAAGCTTCTGATCAGAACTATAACATTTGTGTAGTGAAAATTTGTACCTGTTTTTCCTCTTTTCTCCTTAATGTGTTAACTATAAAGTTTATTATTTCTTAGATCTAACTAGGTCTGAGTGTGTGTGTGTGTGTGTGTGTGTGTGTGTGTGTGTGTGTGTGTTAAGTGGATTCGAATCCAGGGACATCCTACTTCTAAGCAATACATCCAATCCATTTTTTTTTAATTTTTTATTTGAAAACAGGGTCTCTCAAAGTTGCGGAGGAAGGTCCTCACTGAGTTGCTGAAGCTGGCTGAGAACCTGGGATCCTCCTGTCTCAGCCTCCCAAGTACTGGGATACAGGTGTGTGTCACCATGTCCAGTTTAGGACTTTTTTAAATTTTCAACTCACAGTGGAAACTCATGAAATGTTTTCAATGAAATTGTCTTATGCTAAAACCATAAGATAATTTAAAGTTATTAATAGCTTAGAAAAGTATTTTTATTAAGATTTCTAGGATAGGCCCTTCTTAATTCAAACCCCTGATGATTATACTTTCTTCATGACAATATGGAATTTGGTTGTTCAATAGAATATAAGACACCTGGTTAAGTGTGAATTTCAAACAAAGAACAAACAAACCTTACAAGTCTGACCTGAAAGAGTCAGTTCTTTCTGACTCTTTCAAGTTCTTTCACTTGAAAGAACATTTGTGAAATAAACTTTGATTTTTTAACCTTAGTCAAAACTTTTTCATCCACCATCTAAAATTATAATTATTCTTGCTAAGAGAAATTATCTGAGATGAAAAGTTGAATAAAACTTTTAGTGTACAAATAAGAACTAAAAAAATCAATACTAACCCAATCAAAAGATATATATGCTATATCATCATTAATACATCTAAAATATTATTATTATTATCTGGGAATTGGACCCAGGGGCATTCTACCTCTACACTACCCCTCCAAGTGCTATTTTTTTATTTTGTAACAGGGTATCACTAAGTTGTGGAGGGTCTCGCTAAGCTGTCAAGGTTAGAGGCAAGCCTGTAATCCTCCTTTCTTAGACTCGCAAGTTCTGGGGATCACCTTGCCCAGCTTTTATTATTCTATCTAACATGCCAGATACTCACTAATTATTTTATTTGCATTTGTTTCATTTGTTTCAAGATAACTTTCTATGCCACATATATTCTCATTACCTTCATTTGTAGAGGAAGGACTGGAGCTTGGATAAATTTAGCGTCGAATATAACACGTCATAAGTGTCTGAGGCAGGATTTGAACCAGCTCTTGTTGGCACCATAAACTGGGCTCATAACCTTCTCTTCTTGAAAAAACAATGGAAAAAACAACCTGAATTCTTTTTATCTTTTATTTCATGATTAACTCAACCCCCCAACAAAACTGTGTATGACATCTGCTCTCAACAATGCTGTACAACCTGGTGAGCTTAGCTGAACTCTCATGCAACGTTGAAGTTATTATACAAAAATAAACATGCTTTTAAACCATCCATGGGAAAGAATTGTTCTCAGAAGCATATAAACAAATATCACCTCATCACTAAAATGAGTGCCAGGAAACGGAACACTGCAATAAATCACAAATGTCATTGTCCCATTGTCCCGTAATTGGAAAATCAGAACAAATTCTTAATGTTTGGATCACATTTTGGGATTGTCAAAGGATCCATCAATCAGCATATAAGACAAGTTAACAGGGTACCATAACATTCAGACCACATTTATGAAGAGTATGACTTATCTGCTCTATCAGGAGTGGCTCATGGAGTCTTTCTCACGTGGTTGTCTCCAAACTTAGAAGGTCAGGGCTAGAAATGGACTTTCTGCCTAAGACAGATAGGTGTCTCCATCCAGATTCATGTGCATCCTTTTACTCTAGTAAAAGTAAGATTTCTGGCAAGTTTATATTTAAATTTTCAGAAAAGAGAAACTTGTTGGACTTAGTAATATCTCTCACATGTAAGAAGTAGACCAGAACCAATGAACCCAGTGTCTTGTCAAAAAATAAAAATATCGTCTTAAATTCTTATAAGTTGTTTAACCCTAAGTGATTTTTTACAACAGTCTGTGACACAGCAAGATGTGGTACTAGGAAGGGAACCAAAATGTCCACTATTGACACATGGGAGGAAAGGTGAGATCGAATCTCTTCCCCCACAGAACATGCCCCCCAATGGCTACCACAGATTCAGTGCTGGGCTTTCCACAGGGACGGGCTTCTGTCATGGCCTGGTAAGAACTTTAAGAGGTAATTAATAATTCAGATGTTTCATTGACTCAGACTATAATGTCCTCATTCATTATATGTTAATTCCTTCATTATATGTTACCTATGGATCCATTATATGTTAAAAGTTAGAAAATAGAAAAAAGGAAGTATTCTATTTATAAAAATAGACATGTAGCAAATTCTTTAATAAGGATGTTCCACTGTTATTTGATTTCTTGCTTTCTTTATATTGACAGGTTAATTTAAAGAAAGGGATATGTAAAAAAAAAATGCATACCCTGGAGTGGTAGTGCATGCCTATAGCCTCAGTGGGAGGCTGAGACAGGAATTATAGGTTTGAGGTCAGCCTCAGCAACTTGAGGGCCTCAGCAATTCAATGAGACCCTGTTTCAAAATGAAAAAATAAAATAGGGCTGTATTACCTTGTTTCAAAATAAGAATAAAATAGCTCAGAGGTAGAATGCCCCTGAATTCAACCCCCAGTATCACAAAACACACAAACAAAGATATGTGGGAATTTTAAAGTTAAAAGTTTGAATATTTTTATCATACTTACCACAAATAAAAAATCTAAACTTTTTCAATGACCACCCAGTAACCCCTTTGAGTTATTATTCTAAGTTGCCTTGGCCAATAAATCTCCCAGAGTTTCTCAAACATTGCAGTAGATTATTTCAAGATCATCTTTCAACTATGTTTTGTTTAAAACACTCCTCAATTCTTTTTCCACCTGAATGCATCCTGACTAGGTCACCAACTCTTCAGTAACCCACCCACGGGAACCATTGTCCTAGATACAAGATCTCGACTTTGATTCCCACACTGCCATGAAACATTTGGAAATCCTAAACGATGCCTCTGTGTTCACCCTGAAGGAGCGTGAGTACCATTAGAATCGTTCTAACACACACGATGCGATTTTGTGCTCAATAGCTACAGTCATGTGAATTGTATGAGAACATACCTCTTGGTGATGTAAATGCACTAAACAGTTTGGATTTTTTCAATGTCTGTGTAAGTGTGTGAGTTTCTTCCAAGACAGTTTAATGTTTCTCATCTGGGTGCACAGTCAGTTTCAGTTTTATACAATGACTTCTTAAATGAAACAAGCTATTTTTGTAAATAAAACATGCTTTGGCACTTTTCTCATTGTTTAAAATAACATTAAATCATTGAAGTTAAATTTCTCTTTGATGAGAGTCAGTGGTAAATAAAACTCTATTTGTTCCTTCAAGAGGTAGCAAAATATTTGTTCACAATTTAAATGAAGTTAAATAAAAGGTCAAAAATTGAATCCAGGGCCTTGCCCATGCTAGGAAAGTGCTTTACCACTGAGCTAACACTCTCAGCCCTTTGGAAATGTTATCTTAGTTTTAAATATACTGTTAATGGTGCATTATAACCATACATTACATTGAGGTTTAGTGCATTAGAAACATATGAACATATATGAACTTGGTACATTTTCTTTTGAATCCTACCCAGCTCTCTCTCTCTCTTCCCATTCATAATATTTAAGTTGGTATTAATATCATTTTTCAAATCTTGAATTACCTACTAGCACCATTAGAGGTTGGTGATTTTAAATTTTATTCAGAACCACATTTTGGCATGTGGATCTGTTTTTCCTAGTCTAAACGCAGCTCTTTTACTGTTTCCTTGGTGTTCTCATAAAAGTAAACAAATCCATGGCTACCAGTTACTACTTTATCAACTGTGATTGACTCTTTCATGAAGAAGGATGAGGATAAGGAGGGAGAGGAGAAGGAGGAGGAGGAGGAGGAGGAGGAGGAGGAGGAGGAGGAGGAGGAGGAGGAGGAGGAGGAGGAAAGATGTAGAGAAGCAACATCTTTGTAGAGAAGCAATTTCACCTGGATTTCTTCCTATCCAACATTCTGTCTTTACTATGCTAATCTCCTATCTCAGAAGAGGTTTCCCTATCCTTTATTTTGCCAACTTTTTCATCTGTGGTTTGTTGTGTTTTATAGATTAAGTAGTATTTTGTAAAACTGAGATATTCTTATATAAAAGCAAGCACTATAGAAAAGAGCCAATCAGAAAGTTAAAGGCCATTCCAAATCCAATTGGAAGGTAGTCAAAGCAAAATAGTTCACAAATCAGGAACTATGAAAGGCTGGGTAGGGGCTAACTGGGTGATGTGTGCATGTATGTCTACACAAGGTTTTTACCCCCTTCTGATGTATGAATACAATGCACCAATAATATATATATATATATACACACACACATATATATGGCGGGGCGTGGTGCCTCACACTTGTAATCCCAGTGCTTGGGAGGCCAAGACAGGAGGACCGCAGGCTCGAAACTCTAGCATTAGCAACTTAGTGAGATGCTCAGTAACTTAGCAGGGCTGGGCCTGTAGCTCAGAAGTAGAATGCCCCTGGGTTCAATCCATAGTAAGAGAGAGAGAAAGAGAGAGGGAGAAGAAAAACTATGAAAAACTCTAAATGCATGAAAGAGGGGATCGATTTCACTTATGTAAGAGACATACTAATTAAAACTGAGATAACATGTCTCAACTGTGAATATACAAAGGCTTGTCCACATCCTGTTGTTCAGGTTCTGGAGGAATAAAGATTTCATGGTTTTTCCAGTACAAAATAAACAACCCTGCAGGAGCTGATGTGGTAAGAGCTATTCAGTTTACAGATGCGCTTCTACTTTACCTAGAAACACTGCCTCTGGTGACTAATTCTCTAGCCATATCCACATAGCTCCAGAATGTCACATGTAGTATTAGTTATTCATTATTTCTTTCTGTGGAATTGGAAATGATTGGAAGCTATCCAAGTGTCCATCGGCAGGCACCTGGTTAAATAAACGAACGTATGACCGTTCAGTGCAGTATTATGTACTTACCACAGGGACTGATGAGAGATGGTAAAATGGGTAGGAATTTATACATCTCACCGTGGTGTTTTGAATTTTAAACTGCGAGTTTATTAACTATTATAAAAACAAATGTTAAAATTCACAAATACTTTCATATATGAATATTGTTACACTTTGATGAATAATATTGTAGTCATTTCTTCATAGAGGAGGAAGAAAGGAAGGGAGGGAGGAAGGAAGGAAAGAAAGAAAATAAGGTCAAAACAAACAGATTTTTAGATTTGAAAAAATGTAGAATAACAAAAATTTGAAATCATAGACCATACTATAGACCCTCCTTTAATTATATTATTATTAGTGTGTGTGTGTGTGTGTGTGTGTGTGTGTGTGTGTGTGTGTGTGTGTGGTGGAGGTGGGGTACAGGGCATGAAATCCAGGGGCCTTCTACCTCTGGGATACACCTCCAGATCTTTTTTTGTTTTTATTTGGAAATAGGGTCTCACTAAGTTGCAGAGAGCCTCACTAAGCTGCTGAGGCTGGCTTTGAACCTGTGATCCTCCTGTCTCAGCCTCCCAAGTACTGAGATTTCAAGGGTGTGCCACTATACCCACCCCTTCTTTAATTCTTTAAAAGAGGATTATTTAATTTGAGTGAATTGATTTAAGAAAAATGAACTGTCATGAGTTCATAAGGAATAGTTTTAACCTATAGTCCAATTTTGTTTTAACAACATGCATAAATGACTTCAAAAATAAAATAAATAGCCGGGCGTGGTGGCACACGCTTGTAATCCCCGCGCTTGGGAGGTGGAGACAGGAGGATCGCGCTGGTTTGGAGCCAGCCTTGCTAGCTTAAGAGACACTGTTTCCACATAAAAAGTAAAAAAAATAGGTCTGGGAGGGTAGCCCGTGGGAGTGTATCCCGGAGGTAGAAGGGCTTCCAGGAATCCCAGTACCACCACCAAAAAAAAAAATAATAATAATAAAATAAAATAAAATAAATAACTTCACCCTGAACTTCAGAACAACACAGATGATAAAAACATCAAAATGTTTTCACTCAGTTACCATTATTTATTTTCTTTCTATTAAAGAAAATGAATTTTCATATCCAAACTTTCTCTAACTTCTTCTCCCTACACCTCTTGTAGTTTATTTATATTGCAATATCCAAAATATCAAAGCCAACTAATGCCCCATTAGACTTTTCTTCTTTCTCTCTTTCTTTGTTTCTTTGTTTCTTTCTTTTTATATTTTATTTTATAATTTTGTGATACTGGGGTGGAACCCAGGAGCATTCTACCTCCGAGTTACACCCCAGCCCTACTTTTAATTCTTTACTTTGAAACAGGGTCTTGCTGAGTTGCAGAGGGCCTAAATACCTGAGTATGTCCGGAAACCACGATCCTCCTGTCTCAGCCTCCCAAGTACTGGGATTACAAGCTAGGCCACCATGCCTGGCTGTAAACTTATATTTAAAACAGTTGAACTCTAGAGTCCTTTCTAGAGCTTTGCCATTTCTGGATTCCTTATTTTCATTCATCTCTAATTAACTTGACTTTCTTGCAGTGTCTCTTTTTCAGATTTTTTTTTTCTTTTTTTGAGGTATTGGAATGGAACATAGGGGCATCCTACCTCCAAGCTATACCCCTCATCCTATTTTTTATTTTTTATTTTGAAACAGGTCTCACTAAGTGGCAGAGAGCCTCACTAAGTATCTGAGGCTGGCTGCGAACCCGCGATCCTCTTGTCTCAGCCTCCCAAGTACTGAGATTCAGATATTCCTGATAATACTCTTTTCCCCTCAAATTTGTACATTTGTGGTTGTTTACAGTTGTCCTTGTATCTGAAGAACAGCATGGAAGAGGTATAGGATTTAGGAGCCATATTTTTTATTTCTAAAGAACACTACAGATTTAATTTTACTGAATGCAACCACTGACTGTTGTCATAAAATGTGGGAGCTTGCCAGGCGTGGGGGCGCACGCTTGTAATCCCCGTGCTTGGGAGGCGGAGACAGGAGGACCGCGCAGGTTTGGAGCCAGCCTCGCTGGCTTAAGAGACCCTGTTTCCAAATAAAAAAATAAAAAATAAGTCTGGGAGTGTAGCCCAGAGTTAGAAGGGTTTCCAGGAACCCCAGTACCACCAAAAAAAAAAAAAAAAATGTGGGTGCCACCTCGAACTTTTCCTCTTAGAAACATTAACTGGTGCCTTCATCTTAAATAATTTATTGGTTCTTTTTTGATCACTGGAATTTAGAAAGTCCATCTGGCTCAATCTTGGTGTCCATCTTTCTGTATAAATTCCTCCTGGTAAGCAGCACAAGCTTGTAATCCCCGTACTTGAGAGGCTGAGACAAGAGGATTTTAGGTTTAGGGCCAGCCTCAGCTACTTAGTGAGGCCCTTCACAATTTAGTGAGACTCTGTTTCAAAATAAAGAATAAAAAATAATGAGAGTGTGGTGGCACACGCTTGTAAACCCAGTACTTAGGAGGTTGAGAAAGGAGGATCTTGGGTTCATGGGGAGCCACAGCTACTTAATAAGGCCTTCTGTAAATCAGCGAGACCTTGTTTTTAAATAAAAATAAAAAATAGGGCTGGTGGTGTAGCTCATAGGTAGAATGCCCCTGAGTTCTATCTCCAGTACTGAAAAAAAAAAAAAATTCTTCCTGGGATGTAATGTGGACTTGCAATCTTCTTATTTAAATTTTAATAATTTTTTCATGTATTTTCAAAAAGTTACTATGTTTTGAATTTCACATTCATATCTGTGGCTTCTTTCAGGACACTTGCTTGACTCTTTACAGCCATCAATTTCCTTTAGATTTTTTTTTTTTTTTTTTTTTTTTTTTTGGTGGGTGGTACTGGGGTTCCTGGAAGCCCTTCTACCTCCAGGCTACACTCCCAGAACTATTTTATATTTTTTTACTTGGAAACAGGGTCTCTTAAGCCAGCGAGGCTGGCTCCGACCTGCGCGATCCTCGTGTCTCCACCTTCCAAGCGCCTGGATTACAAGCGTGCGCCACCACGCCCGGCTCCTTCAGCATTTTAAAGACATTTTCTTTTGTCTTTCAGCACTGAGGACTCTGATATCACTTGGTGCCTGATATTTGGTTTCAGATCTCTTTATCTTCATGAGATCTTTTAGGATCAATTTCTTTTATCAATGTTAGAAAAATTCCTATTAAAATACCATGGGAAGCTGAGCATGGTGGCGCATGCTTGTAATCCCAGTACTTGGGAGTCTGAGGCAGGAGGATCGCAGGTTCTAGGACAGCCTCGGCAATTAAGTGAGACTCAGCAGGCTGGGAAGTCTCCGTTCCAAAAAAAAAAAAAAGGGGCTGGGGGCCCTTCTTTTGGAAGTAGAACACCCCCAGGATCAATCTCCCAATCTCTAGTGCCATGCACACACACACACACACACACACACACACACACTCACACATGCACACACGCACACACGCATGCGCATTCTGAATATCACCAAACCAGGTGGCAACTGTCTTCTTACCGCTGTAGCCAGGGTGTATCGCTCCCTTCCTCTTCATATTACATTGGTCACAACTCCCCCACATTAACATCATTTTCCATTATACTCTTTTTGCAAGTATCTCTTTCAGGAAACAGAGCTTCTTAAAATCAGAAACTTTCTGAGCCTTCCCGGGCTTCCTTCTGCCCCAACTTGCAGTAGTGAGAACACTGAAGTGATAAATATGTTTTTTTTTTTTTTTTTGTAAAATGGAGAATGTTTTTATTTGTACACAGTAATCATACAGAGTAGGGAATCTTACTTTTGCACATGCGTACATTCATATAACATAACTTCACCGACTTCACTCCCTCACCTCCATTCTTACCTCCCCCTCCCTCCCCTGGATCTCCTTTCTCCATTAATGGTCTCACTTCTACTCTCATGATGACTTTTTCTTTCTTTCTTTTTTTCTTTTTTTTGGTGGTACTGGGGTTTCTGGAAACCCTTCTCTGTGCTACACTCCCAGACCTATTTTGTATTTTTATTTTGGAAACAGGGTCTCTCAAGCCAGTGAAGCTGGCTTCGAACCTGCGCTATCCTCCTGTCTCTGCCTCCCAAGCGGGTGGGCAGGCGGGGTGGGGGGGGTATTACAAGCCTGCGCCACCATGCCCAGCACTCTTTTTTTTTTTTTTTTTTTTTTTGCGGGTCTGGGGATGGAACCCAGGGGCAGGGGCATTTGACCTCCGAGCCACACCCCCTGCCCTACCTGCCCTATATTTTTTTTATTCTTTATTTTGAAACAGGGTCTCACTGAGTTGCAGAGGGCCTCACTAAGTAGCTGCGGCTGTCCGCGAACCGCGATCCTCTGGTCTCAGTCTTCCAAATGCTGGGATTGCAAGCATGCGCCACAACGCCCGACACTCTTTCTTTTTTTTAATATGCATATTTTAAATGCTATCCTAGAGACGGGCATGATGGTGCTTCGGAGGCTGAGATAGGAGGATTGCTGGTGTGTGGCTAGCCTCAGCTACTTAGTGAGGCTCTCAGCAATTTAGTAAGACCCTGTTTCCAAAAATAAAATAAAATAAAATAAAATAAAATAAAATAAGACTGCTAGGACTGTGGGTATAGCTCAGAAATAGATTGCCCCTGGATTCAATCTCCAGTACTAAAGAAAAAAAAATGCAGCCCAGAGTGGTGGCATATGCCCATAATCCCAGTACTTGGGAGCCTGAGACAGGAGGATCATAGTTCGAGGACAGCCTCAGCAACTTAGTGAGGCTCTTGCCAACTTAGAGATCCTGTTTCCAAAATAAAAATAAAATAGGGCAGGAGGTATAGTCAAATGTAGAATGCCTCTGGGTTCAAACCCAGCACCACATACAGATACACAAAAATCTATCATTAGTATTTCTATACCATCTTAATTTTAATCATGAACATAATGCCTAATTTTTTTTTAAATTTCCTCTAAGATTTTTTTTTCCGGCACTGGGAATTGAACCTGGGTATTCTGTTCTCCGAGCTACATTTCCAGCCCTATTTTATTTTTTACTTTGAAACAGGATCTGTGTACATTGCTGAGGGCCTAGCTAAGTGGCTGATGCTGTCCTCTAACCTGCAACCCTCCTGCCTCTGACTCCCAAATACTGGGATAACAGTTAATAATGTTTTTTCTAAGCAGTTCACAGGACAAGTTAAGGAAGAAGATACAAAGACATCCCATGTACCACCAACCGCACACATGCTCTTGACACCCCTGCAACTTTTTAAAGTAGAGATTGTCTCCACTTCAAGTAGAATATTTATTACAGACAATTCTCAACTTCAATACCAAGTTTTCTCAACCAAGTCACCCAACCTTAAGTTCTGTGTTAGAACAAATCTCCGATGGTTCCCAGCAGCATCTGGAATTCCTAGTTGCTGTATTTCTGCATGGCCCTAACCATTTCCAAGGTTTTCTTTGTTGTATATGTCTACCCCCGGGTGTTGGCTTCATCTCGGTTCACTGCAGCAGAGCTCATGCCTCAGTAATCTCGGAGTTTGTGTCTCAAGCACCTGGCAGGTGATAGGCGCAGGGGTATCTGATTAGAGCCATGTGAAATGGAAGAAGAGAGTTATGGGGGACTCCGTGGTCTCCCACAAGCCCCAGCTAAAGAGTTCATAGCTGCTCATGGAAGACTGCAGAACGGGCACGGGGGCTCTACTGTCTGTCCCACAGAAGGGGCGAGGCAAGGGAAAGGAATTTCTAGGAGCCACCGAGTGAACAGATACATACTGAGTTCTGCTGTGCAGTGTCCTGTCACAGAAGGAAGCACCTGGTTTTCTGGCCTTATCTAAAAATAATTTCACACTCTACTTAAAAAAACATTTAAGATAGGAAATGAGGACTGCTTTAAAGCGGCTAATAAAATAGGATGCCTCAGAAGCCTATTTTGAAATTTTTTCCTGTCAAACGTGTTCCAGAATAAATATGTGATTAACCTCCATTTGGATACACATTGAGCAATTCTATAGTAAAGCATTAATGGGTATTAACATCGCAGTACAAAGTTTAGTGTAAATAATATAATGCTTTATGACTTTTCCAGGGACCCAACAATGTCTCTTTATTGTTGAAAGTTATTCAAAACATTGATAAAACTTTAAAATGGGAATGTGTAATTTAATGAATGAAACACTTATAAGTATAACTCATTTTTATAGAAACAAGCTCCAAAATAAGTTTTATCAAGGAAATTATAATTTGTATGTAGCACTTAAAAAGGGAACCATTTAATTTTTCCATTGTAGAAATATTTTTAAATGTAAGCCTAGCTTATTATAAGCAGACAGTAAATATTCTATCATACTTCAGTAAAATAATCATCTTCCAAAAATTTTTTCTTAAATATATATTAAGAATATATGGAGAGAGCTGGGCATGGTGGCACATGCTTGTAATCTCCGCGCTTGGGAGGCTGAGACAGGAAGTTTGCATAGGTTCAAAGCCAGCCTCAGCCACTTAGTGAGGCTCTCAGCAACTTAGTGAGACCCTGTTTCCAAATAAAATAGAAAATAGGTCTGGGAGTGTAGCCAGGAGATAGGAAGCCTCTGGGTTCCATCCCTAGCACCACACACACACACACACACACACACACACACACACACACACACAAAGAATATATATAAGGTAGAAATACTGGTTCAAAAAGCAACACTGATTCATTAACTTAGAAATAAAATTGGCATTTAACCCTGTAAAATCATAACACCTTTTAAGAAAATGGAACGATTACTGAGATTATGGCTGAGGGTTCATAGTAAATGAAACATAGAAACTCTGAGTTTGGTTTATATATATGTTCGATAATTTTCTCCAAAGACTACAAAAAAAATTAGAAATATTCCAAATCCTTAAAGTTCTTGCCTCAATAATCTCTAATATAAAATGTCAAAAAACTAAATACCTGGATGCTTCAAATAAATAGTTTGTTTCTGAATGAATGCCAAATAAAGTACAAATTTGGAAAATACAGTTATTTCTATGGAATTTTTCTCGGGGATAGTTTTGTGACACTGCAGTATTTCTCCATGGAGGTGCTTGAATGCCTGGGATCATCACTGTAGAATGTATGATGACCACCAGGTTGTGCTAAAACCTTTGCAATGGTTTCATTCTGATGAGGGTGGGGAGTGTTCTGAAAGCTATGACTCCTGTGCACTTTGTCAATGCACTATGCAGTCATGCCTGCTTTCAATATAGGTTTCCAAGTGAATGCTCATATTTTATATCCCATGATTACTAAAACATGCTTAAGAATAGCACCTCCAAGATAAACTAATTATATTATTTCTGTGGCAAATTCATTTTTCTAGACCATGTTCTATACAATCTTTCCAAAGTGGACCAGCCTGGTATTCCCACCCAGTCCTCCCAGAAAGTCATTTTTATCCTATAACACTCACAATCGCACCCCTGGGAAGTGAGAGTACTTTGGGGTCAGAGGTTCCCATGTAGATTTCTTACCTGTCATCTTTACACACATACTTTATCCTATTTAGCAGCAGCTCCTTTCTAAACAAGAAAAACAATATATGTATATATCAGTATTGGGTCATATTTATGTTTGCTCCAAATCTTAGTAATGTTGTAAAAGTCTTATATATCAAACAAGTTGTATATATTGAAGAAATATAGAAACCCGTCAGTTGACATTTATGTATGCAATGTATTTACAGCTAATTGGAAGATTTGGAGTCTTCTCTGGCTGAGTGTGGTTGTACCTGCTTATAATACCAATATTTAAGAGAGTGTAACAGGAGGATCACAGGTTCAAGGTCAGCTTCAGTAACATAGCTAGGCCCTCAGCAACTTAGTGAGACCTCGTTTCAAAATAAAAAATAAAATAGGGATGGGCTGTAGCTCAGAGATAGAACTCCCCTGAGTTCAATCCCGCACTGAAACAAGAAAGTTCTCTCTGCCAAAATAATTAGGTATCCATCAGAAAGTAGATTGAGTTCAGGTAAAATTAAATATTCCAGGATCATTTCTGAATATCTTTTAGAACAAAAAAATTGAGAACTAAATAACAAAGAATAACACTTTAATGATGATTAAATACATACTTAATACAAATAACAAGATAAACAAGTTTCTATTAGAAAAAAGATTTACACATAATTCTGTTTTTATAGTTACTAAAAAAAAAAAAAACTTTGATGGCATCTCTAGTAATAGTAGGAATTTCTTTAGTGGGAATCCTTCTGCCTTCATGCCATCCTGATCTTGTTGTTGTACATTTTTTTCCTTAGACCCACAGTTTATTTCTGCTCGTCTGATCATCATTAGGGGTAATGCCTCTAAAAACATTGGCTTCAGGATCTTCACAGCGTTTCCAAGGGTTGGAGAGTACAAACTCAAGTATCCGCAGCAGTTAGGAAAATAAGAAAAATAATTTTAAAAAGTTGATAGAGGATTAAATAGTGACAGCTTCAAAATCATGGAAAACACACGCCTTATCAAAAAGTATTCAGATTCCATTATTTTGAAAACCCGTGTCTGGCCTGACAAAACACCCCCCGGCCTCAGTGTCTGTCATCTCTGAGCTGTACTTTGCTGTCCTGTTCCAATGTAAGAACCTGCACTGTGGGTCTGCTGGATTACTCTTGTTTTACCTGCCTCTGTTTCTTTGTATTTGCAAGAGGAAGACAGTGTCTCCTTTTCCACTCAGGAAAACAATGACCTCTTTGGCTAGCTTTGTATTTGCACTTGAAACGCCCCTTTCATCTGTGCTGGGCTGTTTCTCTATACAACGGTTTCCTGTGCTTCTCTTTAACCATGACCTTTGCTTATAGCCATTTCTCTTACCCTGTGGTTCCCCTGCCTCTAAGGGTAATTATCTCAGGAGATCTCCAACTGTCCCTTAAGGCAGAGCTCCTGGAGCAGGTGAGCTGGACACCTGTGTATACTGTAACACATCCCATAGTCCTCACAGCATCTGAAGCCAGGGGGAACTTGAGGTTAACCACCTGCAGGAACAAGCAGCCTCATGTAAGAACTGCATCTTCTCCAACTTACCCTGTACTCCAGAGACCCTTTTAACAACTTTCATTTATTCTGTGCTCATGAGGTAAACAAGTTTGGAAAGTACTAGCTTATAAAAAGAATATGACTTCTTAGCACATGGCCAATAGTCACTTTGGTCAAGTGTTTGTGGCCTGCAGAGCATCTTAGCAAGATCGATTCGTCTGTCCTTATGACCTTTATTGACTTCCAGACTTGCTATTGGGTATCTGTGGCCTCTGATTTATAGATCCCAGGGATGCAGGCGCTGTATTATAGAGAAAACTCCGTGAGAGGACCATAATGCCTCATGTCATAGGGCAAGATGATTGTCACCAGGAAGAAAGTATCCCAGGAAAGAAGATCATCTCCTCCTCCTCCTCCTCCTCCCCCTCCTCCCCCCCCCCCCTCCTCCTCCTCCTCCTCCTCCTTCCTGTGGGGCAAACCATTTTTGCTGCCACTGCCTCCTTCTTTCCTCTTCCCTCTTTCTCCTCCTTCTCTTTCTCCTTCTCCTTTTCTTCCTCCTCCTTCTCCTTCTCCTACTTCCATTCTCCCATCTTCCTTTTCCCACAACTTTATGGCAAAGGACGAAAATATCCTCGATTTTTATACAAATGCTTTTTTCTCTTTCAAACTGCTGCTATGGGGGGGGGCAGCCGAAGGAAGTTCTTTCCGTCGACTCTAAGTACTTTAGGTTTTCCTTGATCTACCCTTCGTGGATGATACTTTGAACCACCTGCTTTCACAGCCAGGTTTTAGAGCTTTATTCGTAACCTTCCTACCTCTTAATTTAGAGGTGTATATAGTGTCCAGGTGCTCAGCTAATTCTCCACTGCTTTAATCCCGGCCACGCACACTCACATCTTACTGTGCAGATATCTGACTTTCTTTCGCTTGGCTTGATCCTTGTGCTCATGTTTAATTATTGCCTTATCTTTCTGAATTGTCTCTTTTTGGCTTATTCTGATCCTTCCTTCCTAAGTGATCTTTTACTACGCGAGGCTTACAAGTCTCAGCATCTGTCTTGCATTCTAAGTAGATCCTCCCCAAAATGACTCCTGGGGCATTTTAATGAGTATAGAGTAGATCTCTCTCTCTCTCTCTCTCTCTCTCTCTCCCTCCCTCTCTCTCTCTCTCTCTCTCTCTCTCTCTCTCTCTCTCCCCCCCCCCCCTTCACTCCTCCCTATGTGGAGTTTTTACCTGAGAAAATAAACTTTGTATAAAAGTGAAACACGTAATTCCTTTCTCTTCCACTTCCCTGTCTCATTCTGTGCTAGGCAGCAGGACTGGCCTGCCTCCGGCTCATCCTCGTGGCTCACAGGGAGCTCTGGACAGGAGAGGCGATCCTGCCTCTAACCTTTTATTGCTTAGTGAGTCATTTATATTAATGCACCTTGTGATGGGAAGATCAGTCAGGTGGCACAAAAATTCATCAAGTCATGTAAGACATAAGGTGGTTCTTTCTTATTGAACTCATTTTTAAAATCAGGTTGCAACTTTCCAGTTTCTGTGAGAAAGCACCATACTAAAATAATAGACCTCTTTTAAAAAAAATGAAAGCAACACATTTTAAGTATTTATTCATAGTTTTTTAGATGTATTGATTTTCCCCCCTCTTATGCATGCAAGTCTTCTTTTCTATCCATGTAACTGTGATATATAGCCATTGATTCGTGGAGAAATTGCTTGACTTTACCTCTCACCTTTGGCTAAAAATATAAATAAATAAAGAGTTACTCAACTCTTCACATAGATTTTTCTTTTATCCTAAGTAGCATATTGACTGGCTTTTTACCCAAAAGAAACACACAAAAAGAATAGAAAAAGGGATTCTTTTAAAGGGAATCCCTTTAAAAGAAGTCTGCATTGACAACTCACACTAATTCATTAGATGAACTTGAGTTCTATGTATCAACATACTAAATATACCGCATATAGAGTGATTTCAGACATCTTCCTTCTAACCAAGTTTATTTAAGGTCTTTGGCAGGAGCTGGTGCTGGAATAGGCAGCTTCTTGGATGCTTTCTCCTTGCAATTTGACACCTAATGGTTTTCCTCTTGGCTGAGAAACTTCACAAACAGAAGTGAGCCATTGATCACGTGAGTCTGGCAGCTCTGCAGGCTCTGGGGTCTGTGGAAAGGGGGCAGCTAGGGGTAGTGGGATGGAGATCGCTGGGGATGCTGTGTTTAAGACAAAAAAGGATGAGGCCATGTCCTCAGAGCTGAGGCATGACCCCGAGGGCTGGCTTGAGCAGAACTACTCCATCCTGAGGATGCAGGCTGCCGCTTCCAAAGTGCGGGCACCCTTTTTATGCAAGACAGAATGCAGGGGTACAGAAGCCATGGGGAAGTGACAGCTTGAGTTTTGTTCTACTGGCACAGTGACATGATTTGGGGAAAGCGACTTAGCTGTTCTTAGCCTCAATATTTTTTTTATTTTATATTTTTTAAAGCTAGGATAATATTATAAAGTCAACATTTGTTCAAGGCTACAGATCAAGCACTATGTTAATCATTTTGCAGGTTCTCCTTTAATCTTAGATGCAAAAGTGACCAAGCAGTAGAGATTGTGGACCAATTGTCTGACCTCTCGAAGCCCCAGTTTTCTCTTCAGTAACATAGAAATCATGAGAGGCCTTACCGCTCAGGATCATTGTGAATTTTTCCAGAAATAACAGGACAACATGTTTATAAGAGCGACTGACCCATAATAAGAACACAGGAGATGATGGCTGTGATTAAGAGTGCTCACAAAGTAGCTATTACCCTCACATTAAGGGTGTGGAAATTGAGCTGAGTGTGGCGGCACACCCTTATCATCCCAGTACTTGGGAAGCTGAGATAGGAGGATTGCAGGTTTGTGGCCAGCCTCAACAACTTAGCAAGGCCCTCCCCAACTTAGTGAAACCCTGTTTCCCAACAAAAAATAAAATAGGGCTGGTGGTGTAGCTCAGAGGTGGAATGTCCCTGAGTTTAACTCCTAGTATATATATAAAAAAGAAGCATGTGGAAATTTTATCAATAGCAGTTGCTAAGAAGTAAACCTGGAATTGAGGCTTAGGCCCATGGGCTATTAAAACATAGCTCAAACCACCAGGCTTATAAAAAATCCTGTTGCCAGAGCTCTTTCAAAATTGCCTTTTCCTCTTTCCCCACCCACCTTGCTTTAGCTGGGACCATTGGTCTCTATGTATCATACAACACTTAGTTCTTCTACTTATTTAGTTCCCAGACCAATCAATCGTGAGTTGGGAGAGGAAGTTCCAAACCAGACTCAGCTTCTCCATCCTTTGAGGCAGGATACTGAGTCACTCTTCCTGTGACTGTTAACTCAGGACAAAGAGTCCCAGCACTAACCACAGAGTCCTGTCTTGTTCACCAAGGAATCCCCCACAGTGGCCACACAAAGGGCAGGAAGGCCTTCTGATGCTGGACACCCCTCAGTCCTGCCCTTCAGTAGCGTCTCTGCCTCTGGTGTCTGGTCTTTTGAACTTCACGATTCAAAAAACCAGGCTCTGCTTGCCGTTCAGTGTGACGACACTGTGATCAGTACCTGACACGCCACCGTTCTGACACTTATTTCATCCCTCGTCTCTAATATAAGTTGAGAAAAGAAACTTAGAATGATTAAATAAGGTTCCCAAGCTCACACAACTATTGACATATATAAATTCATTCATTCATTCATTCATTCATTCATTCATTCATCTAGGGATGACCTTACATGTGCTAGGTTAAGTGCTCTACCACTGAACTACATTCCCAGCCCTCTTATTTACATTGATAATAATCCTAATGTCTTGCATTTATTATGTATCAGTGTACTGAAATAAACAAAAGTAAGGCTTCTCCATCCAGCACTATCGTAGTTAGTGGAATATGAAAGAGAGGACAGTATCCCATTTCCCATAACGTGAGAGTGACACACTTTTGTTTTTTGTTTTTTTTTTTTGGTGGCACTGGGGTTCCTGGAAGCCCTTCATCCTCGGGGCTACACTCCCAGACCTATTTTATATTTTATTTGGAAACAGGTGCTCTTAAGCCAGCACAGCTGGCTTCAAACCTGCGCGATCCTCCTGTCTCCGCCTCCCAGGCGCGGGGATTACAAGCGTGCGCCACCAAGCCCGGTGAGAGTGACACACTTTTAACTCTACCCATTTCTTGTTACTTCCATTCTTATCCCATCAGCCAGAACTTAACTATATGGCTGCATCTGGATACAAGGAAAGCTGGGGCACGTGGCCTTTATTTTGTGCCACATAAAAATTAGGATTCTATTACTATTGAAGATGAAAAAAGAAATCAGGGACAACTAATAGTTTTTACTTCACCACTTCATGGTGTCCTCACGAATGGTGCGTTAAAAATGGGAGAGGCCGCACGCCTGTAATCCCAGTACTTAGTGGGGGGCTGAGAAAGGATGATGGCAGGTTGGAAGTCAGCCTCAGCAACTTAGCTGGACTATCAGAAACTGAGAAAGATCATGTTTCAGAATAAAATAATAAAGGGCCGGGCATGGTGGTGCACGCTTGTAATCCCAACATTGGGGAGGCTGAGACAAGAGGACCGCAGTTCGTGGACAGCCTCAGCTACTTAGTGAGGCACTCTGCAACTTAGTGACACCATTTCAAAAATAAAGAATAAAAAATAAGGGAGGGGTGTAGCTCCTAGCTCGAATGCCCCTGTGTTCCATCCCCAGACTCGGAAAGAAAGAAAGAAAGGAAGAAAGAAAGAAAGAAAGAAAGAAAGAAAGAAAGAGGGAGGGAGGGAGGGAGGAAGGAAGGAAAAAAATAAATATAATAAAATAATAAAAAGGGCTGGGGATATATCTCAGAAGTAGAATGGTCCTGGGTTCAATCCCCAGATAAGAAAGAAAGAAAGAAAGAAAGAAAGAAAGAAAGAAAGAAAGAAAATATAATAAAATAATAAAAAGGGCTGGGGATATATTTCAGAAGTAGAATGGTCCTGGGTTCAATCCCCAGTACAAGTGTGCTTTTGGACCCTAAGAATAAGTTCTGAATTTACCCTGGATGCAGACTTCTAAAGAAACTCTTGCATCTCACACTCATGGAAAGAAGTCATGTGAGCAACAAACACATCAGGCTTTCCCAGACACACCAAGCTCCATCCCAGCTGAAGAGTGCAGCCAAGGCCTGAGTTTACACTGCTGAGCAAAGCAGAAAATGACCACAGGAATTATGAACTTAGAAGACTTTACCATTAGCTGTCCTGCATCACTGGATGCGCAAGAATGTCATGCTTTCTAGATTAAGGCTGACAAAACGTCCCTTCACGTCCAAGTGGCCGGCTGAAAAAGAGGAGGTGAGCGATTTAAGCTTACATCAAAGGGGCTTTGACTCAAGGGCCGAGCTTGTCAGATCCTGTGCTAATCGGCCTTGGCTAAGTGCAATTCCTCGTCCAGTGTTCACTTCCACTATCTTCAAAATGAATGAAAAGGATGCCATGATCTCTAAATTCCACCGAGGCAGGAACACCCTCCAACTCCAGCTCCCCATAGCCACTCCACAGAAGTCAGGATACAAGGGGGGGGGGGCTCAGGCTCTCTTTTGGTGGATCATACAGCAGTCCCTCCCGGTTCACCCGAGGAGTCACAGGCTGGCACTCCCGGTTCAACCGAGGTCCAGGCATAACAGACCCGCCCTGCGGCCTCAGACCGAGGTGTATTGAAGGCAACTTGTGGGTGTTTACACAGGGCCTGGGAGCCAGGGCCTGGACCCTGCTGACTCCATGCTCACTTCTCTGCAAACTGGAATTCCCCAAATTTTCCCCCAAATTAAAAGAACCAACAAACTGTATTACAAAAACAAACAGAATTTGTTTTTCTTTTAACAAATAAAAACTAATTTATGTGAAGGCTTTGTTGCCTTGCATCGGGCCAACCGCACGATCCCCTGCCAACGCTTTTCTGTGTTAACTTCTCAAGTTCGTCAAGCTTAGCCCTTGCTGGAAAAAGTATAGGGTTTGCAAGCCACTAATTGGCCTAAAATGCTCCTCTATTTTATATAAACACACGGCATAGTATCAAAAATAGAGTTGCATTCATTAGCTTAAAAAATCCAGCTTCCCATGTGAAAACTTTTTTTTTATATCCCTCAAGATTTAGGTCTGCCGCTACAGTTAAAGGAAAGCTTGTTTTTTAAACGTGTGCCCTGTAATTTCGTGTAAAAAAAAAATAGAGGGAGATGGCTTTGATTTCTATTTTTGTCTATTAAGATATTTTCTAAGTAGTAAGGCAGAAAATGAAAATCATTCCATCAACTATCCGGTGCTCATATTATTAACAAAGTCTATCTGAAAGTAAGGGAAACCATAACAATAACAACAACAATAGCAATGATGCTAAGAGGGAAGTGGATGTGCTCCTATGGATTCAGCCACAGACTGGGGATTAAATCTTGTCTTGGGTCCACTCCACCCCTACACTACTCTGAACAGATGACGTCTCCGTCTGTTTCACTGGAAGCAAGATGATTCCTTGTGTTTTTTGGGCAGGCCTTTTTCTATCTCCGAATCCTTCTGTATCTTAATTCATTTTGGACTCCTTCCTCGAGTGTGAGGTGTTGCTCATCCTCCTTGGGAAGTGAGGCCTCTCCTGTCTATCTGTGTTCTTGTTTTCATAGCCACAGGCCCACCCCAGGATTTTGTCAGCCTCTATGTCTTCAAATTTAGTCCTTCTTTTGATCTTTCAGAACTACAAATAAACTTTTCCTCATCCTAAAACAAATGCTTCTGTTTTTCAGGCCCCCAGCCCCTCATGCCATCAGAGCTGCCTCCTGATCAACTCCGAATTCTCAACATTAGAGTGTAAACCAGCTGTCTCCTTTGCTCGTTTCGTACCCACTTCTCAAATAGTTAAAATCGAAAGTCAGTCCCTGAATCCTCTTCCAAATGTAATGACCATCTCTAGCTTACCGAAGTCAGTGGTCTTTTTTAGCCTTTATGCCCTTGTCTTCTGTAGTGTAAGACACTAGAATAGATTCTCCTATCCCAGTCTGCCACTGTCCTGGCCTTGGAGATATCAGTGGCTCACTGTCCCTTTCTTGGTGCCATGTTGTATCCAGGGTTTGCTGGAGTAACAGAATTCACAGGATATATGTATGGTAAAAAGGGATTCATCAAATCAGCAGTCCAAAGTAGTGTAGTTCCAGGTGGCCACTTGCAGGTGGAGAGCTGAGGAACTGGCAGCTGGTGGAGTGGTCCAAGAGCTGAGTATCAGAATAGGAGGCAACTGATAATGCAGTCCTGGTTCAAGATGGAAAGGCCAGAAAACCCTCTAGAGAATGGATGGCAAAAGTCCAGTGAGAAGAGCAGAAGGGCAGAAGACCGGTATCTCAGGCGAGAGTAGATAGATGCGTGTTTTGTTGTTGTTGTTGATGTTGTTGTTGTTGTTGTTGTTGTTGTTGTTGTTTTCAGGAAGAATCAAGCATGCGTTCACACAGCTTCCTTCTTTTTATCCAGGTTCTGCACTGCACCTGTCAGAACAGTGCTGCCTCCATTCAAAGCAGGACTCCCCCTTCAATCTGCTGTTACATAAGTCAGTCGTCTCAGCAACACACACGCAAGTCACATAACTTTATGTGTTTCATGATCCAGTCCAGTTGACATTCCAGATTAACCATCACACATGTCTTGGCATTGAGCCTTCTAAAGACTTTGAACCGAGGGAAGGACATGAAATATCCCGGGCTAATTGGTTTACCCAGTCTATTCCTGATTCTACGATGGTGATTCCAACTTTGACCACACTCTGATGATAAGGGAAATTCTTCCTTAGCTTCCCTCAGTATGGAAATGAAGAAGAAATTTGCATTTTCCTACCTCTCTACACTCTCCCTGTCCCCTCGCTAGCCTCCTTTTCTATTTCCATAGCTTGGCCACAGACACATCTCTCTCCATACCCTATCTCCTTGCTAATCTCATGAGCACTCACAGCTACAGCCGTCACTATTACTTGTCTAGAGTCCCTAAACCAAAGTGCACAGTATAAGCTGCTCCTCTGAGAGGCTGAACTTACTTCAGTCCACTCCTGTGTACACGTAGTCCTGGCAGGGGAATTTGAAAATTCTCAAAATTCCAGGATCAAGGCCTCAGTGTCATCTTTGACTTCATCTCCTTCCTCGCTGTCCATGATCACCAGGACTGGTTGATTTTCCTTTGGCAAATTTTCTGGAAATTGTTAATTATTTTGACTCCTGCTATGAAGGCCCTGGTACAAACCCTTTCTACCCTTTGACTAGACTGTTTCAGTACCATTGCATGGTTTCCTAGACTCAGTTGTTCTCATCTTTGCTTTATCGAATGCATTGCTTTATTTTTCATTAGTATATTGCGGTCATATATCTTAATGGGATGCAATATGCACACATCGCTCGTTTAGCCCTTCTCCGTTTCCCACCCATATTGTTCCCCCTTCCTTTTGTTCATGTTTGGCTTACTGATTGACTTTGATATGTTTGCAAATGTTCCTCGCATTTCTCCTAAAAAACATTCCTATAACATACCTGTTTGTGGTTCTCCAAGGGCTCACAGGAAAAGACATTTAGGTCATGTGTCCTTGATGTCTCAAGACACCCTACCATGTACACCTTACATACTAGCTGACCTGCTCACCACATGATAGCTAGTGCCTACATTTCTATGTTCTTGGAACTTATTTCAGTGTATCCTTCCTACCTTGAAGGCTTTGGTTATGTAGTAGGGCATGCTAAAATCTAGCCATTCTTTTAAGTCCAGACACAAATACTATCTGGTCCAAGAATCATATCTGGATCTCTGTTCACTTACTTTTTTTATTTGTCTCTCTTGAGACAAAATAAATCATTTCTTCTTATGAGCTGATTTTGTCATAGCAATGGCATACTAACTACCACAATAAGGATATCAGATTCACAGATGCTCAAGTCCCTTGTATGAAATAGAATGATATCTGCATATAACTTAGGCACATTTTCCACCTCTAGATTATTTTTAATACCTAAAACAATGTGATGGTGTGTAAATTTTGGTTGCACTCTGTTATTTAAGAAATAATGACAAGTTGATGAGTCTGTGTCTATTCAATACAAAAACGTTTTTTCAATTATGATTTACTATAATTAGTGGAATTCAAAGATACTTAACCTGTGGCTATCCACAGCCAATTGTACATGTATGGATATGTGCATGTATAAACATCTATAGCCAATAAATAAAAGCAACTAAAATAAATTTACAGCCTTCAGGGTATGCTTACATGTGGGCAGGGAAGAAAAGCATGCAATTGAGAGAATCATGGAGGAACATCCATTTTATTGCTAAAATTCTATTTTATAAGCTATATTTGAGGTGCTGGGTATTCATTTGGTCATTCCTTAAAGTGTACCTATGCATTTTTGCCCATTTTATTTATAATATGTATGTATGCACATATGACTATATATAATAAAAATATGTACATATATATCTATACACACATATGAGAAAAGGTGCAGAAGAATTATATTTAAGGAGGCAATGTGGCTGAGTATGGTGGTCCACACCTGTAATCTTAGTGCTTGGAAGGCTGAGACAGGAGGATCCCAGGTTCAAGATCAAAGTCAGCAACTTAGCCAAATTCCCAGCAATTTAGCAATACCCTTTTTCAAAAACAAAATCAAAAGGGCTGAAGGTATAGATCTGAGGTGGAATGCCCCTGGTTTAAATTCCTAGTAACATAAATAAATAAATAAATAATTTGGACTGTTAGAAAGATCATAAAAAAATTGAAGTTCACTATATGTGAAGACATCCAGCATGAGTGGAGAAACTAAGAGAAAAAAAGTTTAAAAAAAGACAAATTTATCAAGAGCATTGCATGTCCCAAGGGACAAAATCCACTAATTTTTTGCTTAAGTTGGTAATACTTAAGTTTGTTGCTGCCCGTGAAAGAGGCCTGAGAACAGACAGGAAAGATGTGTGGGGAGGAGAAGAAGGAGGGAAGCGAAGTCAGGAATCATAGCAGTGTTCAGAGAAAGCAGATATTTGGGAGAAGAGAAGAGGGATAGTTTCTAATCTCTGCAACTGAGGGGTAGAGTGGAGAATGCGGGATTTACCAACAGCAGCTTATAAATTTCTGATTTTATCACCTGAAAATATAAAAAAAAAAACTAAATACATTTGCACATACAAAGACATGAAGCCTTGTATTAGAAAATGTTCTACTGAGATCAAAGTAAATTTACTGATAACCTGACTCTTACCTCACACATTCTTTCAAATATTGATAGCTCACTCAAATATTCAAAAAATAAATCATTGTTAAATTAAATAAGCTGAAGGTCATTGGCCTGAGACTATCTCTGAGCTTTCAGCCACTGTACAACAAAGTGCAATCTAACTAAGTTTATAAATAAACCCAAAACTCAATGCACAGTAAAGCCTCAACCAATCACCAGCAGGCAGGTGTCAACCAATAACAAGCAAGCTGGTATCTGCCAATCATAGGTAGCCAACCAATCAGAACTTATTCAAATAAGGCAAACTCAGAGCTATAACCAATCAAACTATTTCTGGAATTTATTTCTTTGTTCTGTCTCTATATACTCACTGCCCGAGTTGTAGGATGAAGCTCTCGAAACTTCTTCTGATTCTGAATGCTACCTGATTCATGAATCGTTCTAAGCTCAAGCGATGTAAAACTTAATGCCTTAAAAGTTTTTCTTTATTGCCAGGAGTGGTGGCGCACATTTGTAATCCTCGCGCTTGGGAGGCTGAGACAGGAGGATCGCACAGATTCGAAGCCAGCCTCAGCTACTTAGTGAGGCTCTCAGCAACTTAGTGAGACCCGGTTTCCAAATAAAGTATAAATAGGTCTGGGAGTATAGCCCGGAGGTAGAAAGCCTCTGGGTTCCTCCCTCAATACTACCAAAAAACTTTTAAAACTTTAAAAAATGGAGTGGTGGGTATAGTTCAGAAGTAGAATGCCTTTTACACACACACACACACACACACACACACACACACACACACTTTCTTCCCTGGTCTAATCAAGAAATTTTTCCCTTCTAACCAACAAGATCTCAACTTGTTATAGACTGCTATTAACCTGGATTATAATGCCAGTTTCTTATTTTAATTCCTTTTATGGTTATTTTCAAGAAAAGTGCCCACTCTTCTTATCTCATACCTCCATGGCCTGCACTTCATTTAAAACAGGTTTTTATCTTGTCTTAAGTTTTTCAGGAAGAAATGATGTGCACCTGAGTTTGAGAGACAAAGACCCCAGGACGCTGGGTTTCCAACACTATTAAGCAAACCTGGCTACCGCTGTAGCTCAAGAGAGTTGTTCTTGGCTTGCAATTTGGAGTGAAGCTCAGTGCACCGTGCCGTGGGAAGCGATTCTGCTGAGATGGCTGGGAAGTAGGACTAGGGGGAACAAACTTCGGAAGGACGCCACCTTTGGAGTATGGTTCCATTCTTCTCAGAAAGAGAGGGGGAAGCACATTCTAGACAAAAGGTCAGTAGGATGCCTCTACCCCTCTGGGCAGCAGCAGCTTTCCTCTGGTTGCCAGGGTAATGTAATGAAGGCAAATACTAGGCTGGCTTGCACCATCTTCAGAAACTTTATTGACCGCATGATATACACTGGCGACAGTGCGACATCTCGAGCTCATCACAAAAGAGACCATTTTCACAAACGTTTACAGGGGTTAAGGGCCCCTTCACATCGCAACAGCTGTCACGGTTCCGTCCCTGCCCAGCAGCCCCCAATATATCCATAGCAACCCTTTGCCCCCAGTCAGCAGCTGGGCCAGCTCCTCAGAGAAGGGAGGGGCCGCACGCCAGGCAGCCTGAGCTCCCTCTTCTGGGAGATTTCATCAAGTGCTGTCATGAGAGTTCATAATAATAAAATAGAAGTCCTTTGGGGATGTCATTAAATACTTATTTATGTTTCAAGAAGTTCCTATCTCTTTTATACCGATTAGCGCATATCCAAAATATGTCATATTATTACTCCATGAGTGGCAGAGGGCTTAAAATGGTGTATATTTAACCAGGCGCCATGGCACATTCCTGTAATCCCAGTATTTGGGAGGCTGAGACAGGAGGATGGAGGTTCTCAGCCAGCCTCAGCAACTTAGTGAAGCCCTTTGCAATTCAGCGAGACCCTGTTTCAAAATTAAAAAATAGCCAGGCGTGGTGGCGCACCCTTGTAATCCCCGCGCTTGGGAGGCGGAGACAGAGGATCGCGCAGGTTTGAGGCCGGCTGCGCTGGCTTAAGAGACCCTGTTTACAAATAAAAATATAAAAAAATAGGTGTCTGGGAGTATAGCCCGGAGGTAGAAGGGTTTCTAGGAACCCAGTACCACTAATAATAATAATAATAATAATAATAATAAGGCTGAGGGTGGTAATGCCCCTGAGTTAAATCTTCAGTATCACAAAGAAAAGGAAAGAAAGAGAGAGAGAAAGGAAGGAAAGAAGAAAGAAGAACAAAAGAAAGAAGAAAGAAAGAAAAGAAAGAGAGAAAGAAAAGAAAGAAAGAAAGAAAGAAAGAAAGAAAGAAAGAAAGAAAGAAAGAAAGAAAGAAAGAGAGAGATACGGACTAGGGCTGTAGCTTGAAGGTAAAGCACTCCTGAGTTCAATCCCCAGTAACACACACAAACGCACACACGCACGCACGCACTAATGCACGTGCACACAGGCGCATTGGCACACTGAATATTCACATATAAACAGTGTGAACTGCTTTGGGTATCTTGTTTAGTAGGTGATGCCATGGAGAAACTTTCAGGCCAAGCTCTCAAGTGCAGCCTGTAAGTCTTTCTGCTTGATTTTCTCTCCTGATAAGTTGTTTTCCAGTATGCTCTAGAAAGCTTTCTGAGTTTCCTAAAGTCCCCTCCAGGCTTGCTGAGGATGTGCAGGGGGTGGGTAGAGAAACGAGTAAGCCAGCAATTAGGAAAGTGGGCAAATCTACAAAGACAGATAAAAAGTAAATGAGGAAAGCACTTTGCATACCATATAAAGGAATTATTTTACATGCCTTAGCTCCCTGCTCACCACTAAGCCGAATCTTTTCTGAAAAGAAAAACCTAATGCTCTGTGGATCATGGTTTTCAGCTATTAAATTAGATCAACACTGGAAATTTCAATCCCTTCTCTATGAATAGGAATGATTGGCGCTTATCTTGTGCTTTCAGATAAAAACCTTTTTCCAGCTAATCCCTTCTTGTATCACCTTCCAAATCATACACCTTTCTAGGTAATAGGCATGTAAAATATAAAATAAAAACCCAATAATGTGAAAGAAATTCTGAGTTCCAGAATATAAATAATACTAGAAAAAAGGATATCTCAAATAAATATTATACCTATTCAAGAAATTAAATTTATTTTGTAAAAGTAACATTTTAGCATAAGAATAGGATGTCTTTAAAGAATAGCATATTTATAAAAAAAAAATCTCTAGCTAAACAACCTGTCTTCCCAAAGTGTGTTAATCCCAGTATCATTGGCCTTACTTTTATTTTCCTAACCTGCTTACATTGTGTCTGAAATTGTTGTGAATTTACTTTCCATCCTTACAGACAATGTCTCATTTGCTAATGAGCATATCAACACATCTCAATGTGCTAGCTACCTTCTGGCAAAAAACACACAGTATATAGGCAATCCCGTTTTCTTCCATGGTTTCAAGAAAGTATTTCATGTTCTTCTGATTGCTAAATTTCTAACTGTATGAGTGGCTAAAATTGGCTAATTTCTCATTACACCTGTTTGCTCCCTTGTACTCATAAGCTAGAATATCCGACCCCATCTCCGTTGTCAGGAGATGGGACCAGATGGCTGAGTTCTCCCATCGGGATAAAGGTATAAGTGACATACACATCTTTCTCCTGGCTGTACGTGGTCGTCCGTGCCCTTCCCTTCCTGCAGCCAAAGCGGATGAGCCAGTGTTAGCATTGGTGACATCACCAACAGAGGAGACTTCTGTTCAGTCACCAACCACTCTATTTACCAAGTTAGGATTCACCCTTCACATCAGAGTTTCCAGAACTTTGGCACACAGTCAAATCACCCAGTGAACTTGTTTTGACATTCATTTTTGCCCCATTCCACCCATCTACCCTCTGCCTCAGTGATGTAGACTGGGAGTGTCTGGGTGACGCCTGAGATTCTTGGGTGATGTTGAACTGCTTGGTCCATGGATCACACTTTTAATCACCTCTACCGCATACCAGGACCTCCAAACCATGCATCCATCTTCTAATCTGCTACCACATGATAAAGAAGTCTACCTCTGAGTGTGTGTGTGTGTGTGTGTGTGTGTGTGTGTGTGTGTGTGTGACTGAAGATTGGACCCAGGGGTTTTCTACCTTAGAGCTATACCCTCAGCCTGATTTTATTTTATTTATTTTTTCAAGATCTGGGATGGAATCTAGGGGCACTCGACTTCCAAGCTACACCCCCCTGCCATATTTTTTATTCCTTATTTTGAAACAGGGTCTCACTAAGTTGCGGAGGTCCTCACTAAGTAGCTGAAGCTGTCTGCTAACCGTGATCCTCCAGTTTCAGCCTCTTGAATGCTGGAATTACAAGCATGCTCCACCACACCTGGATTTATTTATTTATTTATTTTTTTGTTTTGAAATAGGATGTTTCTAGGTTGCTGGGTATCTCATTAAATTGCTGAGACAGTCCTCAAATCTGTAATCCCCCTGTCTCAGCCTTACAAGTACTGGGATTGCAGGTGTGCACCATCATGCCTGGCTCTACCTCTGATTTGTCACCGAATCTGTCCTTTTCTTTCCATTTTCAACTGAGCTATGCTTTGGTTTCTATGACCTCTCTCATGAAATGTGGCACTAAACTCTAAACTCACAAATAGTGTGTTCACCTCAACTCCATTCTGCACTCAGCTATCAGGATGATCCCCAAAGCCAACCAACTGCTAACTGACTGGAGAGTCACTAATCTCTGGTCTTCCCACCACAAAGTATTCAGTATAGTGGTTCTTAAGCATCTTCTCTTGTTCATTGACTTTTTTTTTTTTTTTCCCCCTCAAGCAGCAGAACTCTTTCTTCGGTCGTATTTGCAGACTAACAAGATTTGATTCTGGCTGAGCTCAGAATGGAGATGGGAATTCCATGCACTGCAGCTATAGAATGGACACTGGGGAATCTCCAGGTAAATCTTAGGGCTTCTGGAAGCAGAGTTTGTGAATGACGTGTTCACATTAAGTTTCACTGTTTCTTTAAAAGAAAACAGACAACACAGATGTGAGAGCATGGCAGGGAAGATCTTTCTAGTGAAGCTTCGGTGTAGGGGTTCAGTTTCATGCCCTGACTGCCTTCCGCTTTCGGTGTTACATTCGAACCCCACTGCCTGCTCACAATTCTCTAAATGGGCCCTGATGATGCCCTTGTCTTCACTTAGGAAGCACTTCACACACTGCTGAGCCTAGCACACACAGCCCCTCTCCAGCGGGGCTTTTTCAGAGGCTCAGAAACAGAAATCATTACAGTCCTGAGCAGCAGAACAACATGGGATCAGTGGTGGACTGCATGTATGACAGTGATCTCTAAATAGGACAGTGCGGCTGAAAGAGTCCTATTTGTTAGTAATATCCAAAGCAGTTTCAATATTATAATGAAATGCATTTCTCAATGTGTGTAGGAAAACATGTCTACTGTGTTAACCGTTGTATTAAAGTATAGCCAGTATAATTATGTACAGTATCTAATACTTGGTAATGATAGCAATCAATAGCTACTGGTTCCTGTATCTACTATATGGTACTTTTATCACTATTTTAAATAATAATCCTATGTATGTGGAAAACAGAACTTTAATGCAAAATGTATGCAGTATCTATGCTAGGGGCAGCCTAATGTATCTCATTTTTACTGTCTTCAAATTGCATCAAAAGACCATGTCTTGGGAGGCTGAAACAGGAGAATCATAGGTTTGGGGCCAGCCTCAGCAAACTTATCAAAACCCCCAGCAACTTAGTAAGATCCTGTTTCAAAATGAAAAATGAAATAGGGCTGAGGGCATATGTCAGAAGTAGAATGTTCTGGGTTCAATCCCCAGTACCACTATCAAAAGAGACCACATCAGTGATTGGTCTCTAGCATCTAGGATTCTGGAAGTACAGTTCATGATCAATGTGTTCCTCAATGGCAGTCCTATCATTAAGTGATGTATTTTCTTCTTATTTTATCTTTATTTTATTTTAGAACAGTCTCATTAAATTACACATGTTGGCCTTGAACCTACCATCTTCTTGTCTTAACCTCCCAAGTACTAGGATTGCAGGCTTGTGCAACTGTGTCCAGCTATATTTTCTCTTTTTGATCAAAATGATTTGCATCCTATTTGCTGCTTTTCTGTTTGTTCTTTGAACTCAAGGGAAGCAAAGGCCGTGCTTTGGTGTACTTTGGTATATCATCATCTTAAATATAGAATATTTGAATATAGAATATAGCTACATATGTCTTCAATAAATATTTGTGGTCCTCTGAAGCAGGATACAATGATTGATAATCATGATTATGCCTATAAATCTTGTAGGATGTAATTTAGAATAATTACTAGTAATAATTTCCTTTATAATACAGAAATTAATTACCATGCAGTGTTCATGTCTGTAATTCGCTTGTGTCTTTCATTTATAATCAATAATAAATACATGAAAAGATAAATTATTTGTTTTAGTCATGTGAGGTGTACTTTTTCTGACTGGAAATCCATGTCTTCAAAGAGAATCTGGTTGCAATGTATTTTGGTCATCACATCTGAAACATTATCACCACCACAGTGTTAGTGAATCATTCCTCCTCTACCTCCTTCTGGGTTTTAATAAATATAGTTATTTTGCCTGAGAGGGTCACATGTAAATTTAAATCTCTTTCAGTGTTATGGGACACTAGTGATTCCTTTGTGCCAAGCTCTAAGTGCAAATAGTTGATGAATTTAAAAATATCCCAGGATGGAAATAAATACATTTTTTTCTTTTTAGTTTAGAATAACATGTCCTTCTTCCATGCAAGAATTTTTATCATGCTGTCATTACACTTTAGCACAAAAAGGTAAATGGCACAGGCCTGACAAGTTTTCTCCAAGAAAGCTTGAAGTTAATTCAAACCAGGGATAGCCTCTTCCCCAATATATGTAAAATTGCCACATACCGTGATGTTCCCATTCCTGCATTGATTATTAATTTCAAAAAGCATTAGTGGAAGTTATATCTACTTAGGAAGAAATGGGTCCCCCAAATTTGGAGGACCCATCCATATTCAGTATTTGCTGTGATTAAAATGTAGGGTGCTGTTGCGTTTGTCTTGCCGTGAGTAGAGAAGTTTTAAAAATATTATAATACACGTCATATCACATTAAATGTATCAGTCCATATACATATCACGACCCAAATTGTTTTTTCAGGCATGTTTTTCCAAACATGTGGGACCATTTATGCTTTCATAGCACAGCACTTTACACATGAATGGTGTTTACTCTGTGCTTGGTAAAGTTTTGTCTCTTTAAATTTTGAATTAGTTGCCAGTTACCAAGCGGGTGCATTCTAAGCAATAACTTTCCATCCACTGATCCAACGGCATTCTTTTTCCCTTTTGAAAATCATGGCTGATTAAAAGTCTAATGCAACAGCTGTTAGTGATCATGTGATTGATATGTTTTTAAAGACAGATGTTGACTATTAAAAGCAGAGCCCTTCGATTTCTCCGTAGTCTGTGAATATTTTTGAATGGCTGCTGCTTTCTTTTCCACTCCACTTTTGCCTGTTTTCCTTTTCTGGTCTTGTCCTCCTTTGTTGTCTTTCTTTTGCTCTTGAGCAGAATATAGTTTTAAGCAAGCCGGGTTACTGAGAAATCCACACAATAATCAAATATATACCTTTCACTCTTCAAAACCAGTGCTGAAAAAATAACCCATCTTTGATGGTGAAAAAGTTTTATAAATTTTTATTTAAGAAATCTTGAAAATAGCTTTTGGGTCTGATGGAAAAACATAAATACAGTAGACTCCAGAACAATTGGGAAGTTTTCAAATGGCCTGAGTTGACTTAGACTGCATATATTTTAATTAGAAACCATGCTTCTAGATGATCATAGTTTTTACTGTTAAGGATGTTCTTTCACCAATTATTTCTATTAGGGATATTTTTAAATGACGTACAAAACGCATTGCACTTAACTCTCTTTGAACATTCAGAGCTATTGTTCCTCTTAACTCTGAGTCAGTGAATTTTATCCTGAAGTTCTTGTTCCTGAATTTATGACAACAGGGTGATTTCTATTATGATGCCGATGATATCTCAGGAAATGATTCATCTGGCAGTATCTACCAAGGAGGGGAGGGATGTGCTGTGAAAAAGAGGAACAATATTACAGATAGAGAATCACAGCATTTTAGAACCACAAAGAGCTTTGGAAATCACTGCAGAAAGAGAATATTGAGAACACTTGATATTAAATGTAAAGGCTTAGGAGTGAAAGGTGATTAATCAACATAAGCCACAGGGCCCTCTGAAGGATTCTAGTACAGCCAGAGCATTCACCACTGTGGTTGGAACCTTTTAGGCTATTCCAGTTTGGGTGGTCCTCTAGGATTCAGTACACTCCTACTGGTTACCCAGCAAGACTGGAAAAGCCATTAGCTAAGCCCGATGAAATCACCATGTAAGCTGCAAGGCCCGGACTCCTGATAAATATTATGCATTTATGTAGTCCCTTTCAGCCCTGAATTATCTAGAGAAAGCCACAATATTATTCCCACTTCATATGGAGGGAGTGAAACAGTAATTTATCAAAGTAACCGAATAACTTAAGCTTTTGGTGAATAAAAATACACCGTTCAAAAGCAAGTTATCAATTTAGCTCAGCTTTAAAAAACACAATTCCTCAAAAGAAAAGCTCGATGTCCCTCTTCAGCACAGGCAAGAAATCAGCACATCTCTCTCTCTCCTCATCAGCATTCACAAGCTGTGTGGGAATGGCATGAATTTCTTGTCTCCACTCATGTTATTGTTATTATCTTCGGCGTCGAAATCAGGATTCATTCAGCCTGTATGAATTTAGAGCAGTTTTCAAAAGGCTCCTCAACCTTTGTACATTTACTGGGTTTTGTTTTGACATGTACAATATTTGGTCTGGGACTAATAACCTACTGTTGATCTGAAGATATAAACAGCAGTAAATCATCAAAAACACCATTTTCGCCCACAAACATTAACTAAGTAGAATAGAGCACCAGGCATATTATCAAAGAACGGGCTCAGAGTGGCATCCGAGCAGCAGCCAAACTTTGCAAGAACTTAGTTCCAACTTGGTCAATGAGTGTATTTTATTTTTAAGCATTAGTTAATTGACATCAATTTCCTGACACTTTCTAGTAAGACTGAGGCCTTATAAAAATGTTAGTCTAAAAATTAATTTCACAAGAATATGACTTATATTTAAAACTCAGAGTAACAAAGAGCACAAACATTGGTTTCCTTGATTTTTTTTTTCTACTGGGGGTAAAACTCAAGAGCATTCTATCTCTGAACTATATCTTAGCTCAGTTTACCTTTTAGTTTTGAAACAGGCTCTCACTAATTTGCCGAGGCAGGCCTCAAACTGCTCTTTCTGTTTCAGCCTCCTTCCTTGAAATTTTAAATGAGCTTACTTTAAATTCAGCCCTCATCTGCAACACCTTGACCACAGCCACTATATGTTCTTATCACTTCTGTTCAAAGGCTCCTTTGATTTCAGTTAAGGGAGAAAACAAAATGCCAAGCTCCTGTGCCATATCTGATAACATTTCCATTATCAGTAAAGAAATCTTTAACCCCTCTCTCAACAACTTTATTTACATGTTGCTCTGGTGAGAATGTTTGTCCCTCCGGAACTACTGTTGAAATTTAATTGCCATCACAATAATATTGAGAGGTAAAACCTGTAGGAGTTGCTTAGGACCTGAGGGGTGAGTTCATTCCCCTCTTGCTCACTATCTTGTATTTTCTTTGCCCTTCCATTCTTCTGTTGCCTAAGGAAGGGAGTTCCTCCCTTCTAGAGGAAGCAGTGTTCAAGGCACCATCTTGGAAGTGAAGACAGGACCTTGCCAGGCACCTGACTTGCCAATACCTTGATCTTCAACATTGCAGGCTCCAGTACTGTGAGAGAAGCATTTCTGTTCTTCATAAATTACCCAGTCTCAGACATTATGTTATAGCAGCATAAAGCAGACTAAGACGAATGATAGTAAATTTACCTAATAGTTTTTTTTTTAAAATTACTATTAAAATTAATTCAGAATATCTCGATCTCTGTAGTATTGACATTGGTGGCCACATAATTCTTGTGTGTGTGTGGAGGTGGGTACTGGGGATTGAATCCAGTGTAATTCTATCCCTAAGCTACACTGAGACAGAAGGAGCACAGGTAATTCTTTGGTAGGGCTTTCTTATACATGAAAGGATGTTTAGTAGTCTCCCTGGCCTATAGTCACTAGATGCTAGGTGCATTCCCAAGATATAACAATAAAAATGTCTCTGGGAATTTTCAAATGTTCTCTGACAGCAGATTTGTCCTTTGGCTAAAAAACATTGGGCTAACACATAAAATTCTGATTTTAGCGTTCAGCATTGGCATCTTTTCTTAATATGTGATATAAAACTTATTAGTATGCTTTAGGACTGCTGATTTCAACAGACAGGCAGACTTCCAAAGCAAAAGATAGGGCATTAGATGGGCGTGTTGGTACACGCTTGTAATCCTAGCATTCGGAAGGCTGAAACTGAAGGATAGCAGTTCCCGGACAGCCTCAGCTACTTAGTGAGGCCCTTCGTAATATAGCGAGACCCTGTTTCAAAATAAAGAATAAAAAATAGGGTAGAAGGTATAGCTTGGAGGTCGAATACCCCTGGGTTCCATCCCCAGACCTGAAAAGAAAAAAAAAAAAAGATAGGGCTTTGACTTCAGTTCTTATATCACTAATCCCCAAAAGCAACTGCCACTGAGCTTCTTCATATACAGATTGTTTCAGAAACAGTCCCAGATTGATTTTTTGTTACCAGGTTTCAGCCTCAGTGTTATGGTTGCTGAATGCTAATGCAATATACAATAGCTTCAATAAGTTAGAATTCCTTGTGATTTAATGTATGTACAAACTAGAAACTTTACCATTTGTTTATCTCAGTAAATAACATCAAATTATAAAAAAAGATACATTTAGGGAATTATGATAAAATAGACATATCCTGATATTTTCTGATAATAAACACTTATTCATGTAAATTCTTTGCAAAATTTTTGTTATTCTCTTATAAAATATGTCAGTATATCTCACAACATTATAAAAAGTCCTATTCAATTCTTATGATTGCAATTAAATAAAATATTAATAAGATTTTCTTCTGTTTCTCAAGTTTTATTCCACATTATGGTAAAATCCACTTGATATGTTTGCCAGAATGAAGTGTGTACACAAAGGGCTTTTTGCTTTTTTGAAATCCTCAACAACAGATGCATGTAAGCCTCGAATAAAATACAGCTATGTTGGAAATTGAAATTCAAGCAGCTGTTTTGCTGAAAGCCAGTCCATTCTAGGCAGGATCTGAGAAATCTCAATTTTATTACTTAATGTAAAATTTATCTCAGTTTTTCCATCTGTAAATTGGTACAAACATCTACTTTGGAAATATTTAGGGAGAATAATGTGAGCTCTGCTTTAAACTCTTTAAAAGAAAAGCTCTGGTCATTTTTGTTTCTTTTATATCTGTACACATTGAGAGATTATTAAAAATAACTCTACACACTATTGAACATATCATCTTGAAAAATGTCCTTTCATGACCAGAAGAATTTGAGTCAATGCAAAGTATCAACCTATTTATGCTACAATAAAGTTGACCTAGTGTTAAAATATTAATTATTTTTCTTATTTTATGACTTCAGAATGGAAAGAAAAGTTTACCTTTGTGCAATTTTGAAGCACAGTCATGAAGCCTGGTGTGGGTTCTATCCATGTGGTATGTCGGCCATGCCTCGTTTGTTGACTGTTTCCCAGCTGGTTACAGATAGAGATTTTCTGTTGCCATCATGACAGCTCTCTTTATTCTAGTTTGGGAGTAGTTCTCTCCGACTAATTATATTGAAATTTGAATACTAGGAATATTGGTGTAACAGCCAGAAATGGTGGTACACACTTGTAATCTCAGTACTTTGGAGGTTGAGACAGGAAGATCACAGGTTTGTGGCTGATCTCAGCAATTTACTGAAACCCTGTTTCAAAATAAAACTTAAAATAAAATAAAACAGGCTTGGGGGTTGTAGCTTAAAGGCAGAATGACCCTGGGTTTAATCTCTAGTACCACACAATCAACAAATAAAATTGGATTCATAAGTAGATCAGAAAAATTGCTTTTGGTTTTGATGAGCAGAGTGTATATGGACGAATGGATGAGAAGGTGACTACCAAGCAGTTCTGTTCAAAAACACAGTAGTATGTGTCTACCATGCTGCTCTGGTGCTTGCAATGGGAGTTTAATGAATATTTATTAAACTATCTATCAAATGACTCAAAAGTGAAGAATGGGTATTCAAAATGACAAGAAGAGAAATATGTCACGGGTTATGCTAAGCTTAGACCTTGAATGTTGATTTTGATATTTCGATCTTGGTTTTGAGGTTTAGCTTTTTGACTGTAGAAAATACTTTTACTGTTTTGTTTTGTTTTTTAGTACTGTGTATTGAACCCAGGGGCGTTCATTCTACCTCTGAGCTACACCTGGCATCCTTTTATTTTACTAATTTTTTTTTTTTGGGAAACAGGTTCTCCCTAAGTTGCAGAGGGCTTCACTATGTTACTGAGCACTGGCCTGAAGCCTATGAGCCTCCTGTCTCAGCCTCCCAAGTACTGAGATTACAGGCCTGTGCCACCATAACCAGTTGAGAACAGTTTTACTTTTAATGCCTGATCTTTCTGAAGTCTCATCTAGATGCTGTTGAGCAGTGAGATCTATTTCCTCTTGCTGGACCAGAAATGCCACATCTCCCGGCACAGCAAAACTCCTGGTGTCTCCATCCATCTTTCTGCTTCAGCTGCCCCACTATGCTGAGCCTGTGGTGTTCAGCCTCGATGTTGGCAGACCGTTTCTCAGCCAGCAACCTGAAAGAAAATCCCCTGAAGATTTCAGGGACTCTCATTTTGGGTGGTCCCTTCCTCCCGGGGACTCCCATTTTGGGCAATACCTCGCCCCACAAATTCTGTCACATCAGCCAAAACTCCAGTCTCGGCCCCTTTCACCAGAATGGCCTGCTGCTCCCCATTTTTCTCTACTAACCTACGCTGGATCTGGGCTGAAACTGGAGCTGAGAATGGGGTCCATTTCATGTATTTCCTTCTAGGATCATAGCCTTCTGCTTTCTGCTGTCCATTTCTTAAAGTGTGCATGTGTTAATCTTATCCCACTTTAAGACTGTTTTCTGGGGCAAGGAGCGGGTAAGTCCAACAACAGTTACTGCACATGTCTGGAAGTAGAAGTGCTGTCATGTATGTTGTTGGATGTTGTGTCTGATGTCAGGAACCATCTCACTTCTCACTACTTGATGATCTCCAGGGAGGTTTATCTGAGCAAACTGTCCCCGTAGTGTGGGAAGGACCTCCCTCTCATCTTTAAAACTAGAGTCAAGTTTGTGTCACTGCATCCTGGTAAGTGGCTGTGAGTGGCTTATATATGCTAAGCTCTTCTTTGCTCTAATTCATTCGGGTTGTTTTTTTCCTCTTTTACTTAAAATGATAAACAAGTATGGCATCCCTGCATACAAATAGCAAGGACAGGACATAAAAATAAATGCAAATGGAAGAAAATAAAGCCCTCCTGAGAGCCCTGGTGCTTCAAACACAAAATTACATAAACTCCACATCACAAATAGAATTCAAGGAGATTTCTGGTTTCTTCTTGAATTAACCTTTAGAATGATATTCACAATGCTGGCAAAGGCAGCAGACGATATGGGCGTGGTAAATCGCAGTAAAAGATATGTTCCGGTTTGGGTATTTTATTTACTTACTTATTAATTAATTTTTTATTCACAAGATCAGTTTAAAAATAAACTTACCATGGCAGGTGTAGACTAGGTATAAATTCAGAAACTTGCAGTTTTATTTCAGATTTTAGGAAAGTAGATCTCATATCCAGACGATCCAGAGGTATTTTATAGAGATGTATGTTTCTCTTTGCACCTCATTATGATGTATAATGATAATGCACCAGTAAAACTATATTTTAAAGCATGAAATTATCTTCTACTAAAGGCAGGTTGTTTATTTTTAAATCATGAGTTGTTTCTACCCAAGGAAGCACAATATTCTTTGGATAAGAAAATAAGACTGCCAAGGTGCTTTTATTAATGCATATTTCCTGATCTATTTCCCAGAATTGGAAATGGGTTGGAGTTTACCCATCCATACTTGTATTTCAAAGAATCTTGATGAGTTTAAGGACTCAGCATAGGGTCATGGAATGCAAAGCTTACTGGCTCACCAATGTAATAAACATATTCTTCTGGATCAAATGATTCAATGTAATTAGAAGCACAAGGTAACCAACTAAGGTAACTAGCCACAGAGAGAAACAATAGCAACTGATTTCTGCTTACATGAAAGAAGTTTGATTACAGAATCTAAAATTTTCTAAGAAGTCACAACCATGGGTGGCCAGATATTTGGTGGTCATCCAGTCAACACGTTCCTGGTCCAGAGGAGCTACTTAGAGATTTCCTATTTTACCTAAGTGCTACGTCCCTGCCAGTTGAATTGGGGCCATGTATCCACTTTGATATTGATAGAGAACTTATTTCGGATTTTAGAAATTTAGGTGTGGGATAGTATTTTGTGATACGTTACATATTTCAGGGAGAAAAGCTTGGAATTAGAGTTCAGAAAGTGCTGAGTTTAATTTTAAATTTACTTCCTGTTTTTTTTCTTGTCTATTGAATGGACTATTTTTCAGAAGTTTAAGTGAGAAAGTCTCATTACTTCTTCATACCTGTGATCAGTACGAGCATCTTTAGTAAGTGTTGAAGAAACTCGAAGTTAGAAGAGTGTCTGTGTCCTGCAAGTAACAAGAGGTAGCGTGGGTCACAGCCCGTACTGCTTCTCATCACCCAAGACTATTTAAAGAGAGTTGGGAGAAGTCAGGCATGGTGACTCACACCTGCAATCCCAGAACTTGGGAGGCTGAGGCAGGAGGATCGCAGTTTCCTGGCCAGTCTCAGCAACTTAGCAAGACTTTGTTTCAAAATAAAAATAATACAATAAAATATGGTTGGGGTCATAGCTCTTAGGTAGAAGGCCCCTGGGTTCTATCCCCAGCACCACCACAAGAAAAAAAATTAAAACAAATTTTAAAGAGCTTGTTGTTCTTCATGTGGACTAAGCCCTAATGCTATTTCTGCTTTGAAAAATACCTAACTTCCATTCTGCTCAGACTGCTTCAACCTGGCTCACGAAGCAGGTGAGAGAAATAGGGCATTTCAGATTCTTTTTTTTTTTCTTTTCTTTCTTTCTTTTTTTTTTTTTTTTTTTTTTTTTTGCAATACTGGGGATGTGTGGATGGAACCCAGGAGAATTCTACCTCTGAGAGACACCCCAGCCCTAATATTTTACTCTTTATTTTTGAAACAACATTTCAGATTCTTATTCTAGCATTTCCTTTCTTAGGCTGAGGTCCTCATTAACCAGAAACATGTGCTCAAATTTCTATACGCACAGTGGAGACTCCTAAGTCTCCGATGCCCCATGCCTGAATTCCTGTCTGAGATCTATCCCTCACTGAGTATATTGCCTAGAGAAAGTTATTTAACCTCCCCTTTTTCTGGTTATTTACTTATTTATATCTTAGTACTAGGGATTGAAACTAAGGTGCTCAACCACTGAGGTACATCCCTAGCTCTTTTTATTTATTTATTTATTGTTTATTTATTTTTAATTTTGTGACAGGTAAATTTGCTGAGGCTGAGGCTGGCCTCTTATTTGAGTTCCTCTTGCTTCAGCCTTCTAAGTCATTTAGCTGACTGTCATGTGCCACTGTCTGGCTTTTGCTGGCTTTAAATAAGGATCATAATAATACTTTGTCTGTAGGGTGGTTATATGGATTGATAATTCATATGATTAGAAGAAATTATACTAGCAAATGTTGGATAAACACTAGCCATTCACATTATTTCTCTGCACTAAACACAAAACAAGGAAGGACTTTGTTACACATTGCCCAAATAGCAAAATAAAAGACTTGCTAATAAGGTTTTATTCTTTACAATAAATGGATCTTTATAGTAGTCCACCATCTGCAACATTTTAAGACCATGTTAGCTATTTTCCTGGTACCAGGAGTGTGTAAGCCACTACAGGTGCAGTTCACAAAACAAGGTGCAAATTTGTTCACAAATATCTCTATAATACTTCTTTTAATTGGTGTATATTATTTTCTGACTTTTCCAGACTTAAATTAGTAGACCTAAGATTTTTTTTTTGAACACAGGCATACTATATAAGATGCAATTACATGTACTCATTCTTTTTGGTTACCTGACAGATCCATGACTCAATCTCTCTCTCTCTCTCTCTCTCTCTCTCTCTCTCTCTCTCTCTCTCTCTCTCTCTTTCTCTCTCTCCCTCTCTTTCTCCCTCTTCCTCCCTCCCTCCCTCCCTATGGGTCAATCATTTTTCTGGGAAAATGCATTTTTTACTAATATTTGAAACCCCATCATGTTATACTATAGACGACTATAGCAATTTTAGCCCATAGTAATTCATTAGCCACATTCATTTTAAATGTATCATATCCATATTTTCATGTTCCTCTAGAAAGACTAGCAATTTCTGATCACAGCCTGGAACACATGTCTCTAATAACAGCTTTCGCTGTGCCAATTTTCTTTTTCTTTCTTTTTTCCCCCCCCTTAAAGATACATGGGTTGTTGAGTAGCTGAGACATTCTAAGATTAAACTGATGAGATCAGGCAAGCCTAACTGCTTTGTTTTCTAGAAGTCAAACAGACTGCAAATTTCCAGGATATAAGTAGCTCAGTTAGACAGCAAGGCACCACGGAGGAGACAGATGCTCGTTAAGTTCGTGGATTAGTGCAGGGGTGCTGTGTGGATCGTGGCTTCAGGGCCTGGGCTCTCAGCTGCAGGATTCAGACATCCTGGCTGTGGTGGCTGCAGCAGGCTGCTGGTTGACGCAAAAGGAGTCAATACTGGGGCAGGTTGTAAAAACCAGACAAATTAATTTTACTTTTGCTTGCTTGTTGATAGTTTGTTATGTGTAGATTTGCAAACAAACAAATTACTCTTGTTTTAGCAGTTATTTCAGACCTGAATAAGTTAAAACACAACTTAAATAGGATTCTAAAAACGTCCTGGCCAAAATTACCTTTTGTTCTGACACTTAGATTACTGACCAATAACAGGGTTTTTTGTATGTTTAAGTTTGCCTTAAAAAATACTTCTGACACATTTTTTTTCTCTCTCCCTCTTTTTCCTTTCACATCATAGTTTTTCTTTTATTATTTTCTCCTGTATTTCTCTAGTTTGTCTAATTTATTTTTCTTAATTCCCATGCCTTTTTATCTCTGAGTATTAAAGGAAAATAAATACAAACCCTTATGTTAGTGTTCCTACTTTAGCCAAATATTTGCCCTCTAATCACAAGTAATACCAACATAAAGCACATTTTGACAGAAGAGAAATTAAACTTATGACTGAAGCAACCGGGCGTGTGTTACTCTAGCGCGAGGAGAGAGTACTCTGGAGAACAGCGTGTTCTCCCGCGTCCCCGTGCTGGTGCTGTAGTCCTAACCCCTCTCCTCATACTTCATTATGTGACTACATTTAGAGAAACAATTTTAAAAGATGGTTAAGTGGGTGTGGTGATGCACACCTGTAATCACAGTACGTGGGAGGCTGAGAGAGGAGGATCTCAGGTCTGAGGCCTGCCTCAGCAATTTAGCAAGACCCTATTTCGAAATAAAGTCATAAAATAGAGCTGAGAGTGTAGCTCTAAAGTAGAATGCCCCTGGGTTCGATCCCCAGTGTCTTACAGGGGCATGGACGGAGTAGGTGGGTCCACTGGGGAGTGACCCTGAAGACGCTCTCTGTCTGTCCCTGGCCCCTTCCTGTCTGCCTGTATCTTTCTCTTTGCTTCCTGGGTATCATGAGCTGAGCAGCTTCCTTCTACCACACCCTTCCTCTGTGATGATCTGTCTGATTTTAGGCCCACAGTAGTAAAGTCAGCCACCCATGGACTGAACCCTCTAAAACTGTGAAATAAAATAAATGTTTTCTCATCTAAGATGTGCTTGTCAGATATTTTGGTGACAGTGAGGCAAAGCTAAGTAAAGCATATCTCATCACTGTAACCAGTAAGAAAAGTTAGAGTTTCCTACCCTCATGGAGCTTACAGAAGTATACATGCAAACAGTTTTGCAAATAAAGTTATGAAATAGACTTTTTGAATTACTGGAAATATTTTTATTTTTGGAAAGTATTACTGGAAAACACTGCATTAATAGGAAAGTCAAATTCTTAAACTTAACACTATTACATATGCATATCTTTATAGTAAAATTAACATTTATTCAGTATTTCCTATGTGCTAAGCACTGCTTTAAATGTTTTATTAGAATAGTTTATTTTAGCTGGATATAATGACACATGCATGTAATCCAGTATTTGAAAGGCACAGAAACAGAGGATTGTAGATTTGAAGATAGCCTCAGGAATGTAGACAGACTCAGCAACCTAGAAAAACCCTGTTCAAAAATATAAGCCGGGCGTGGTGGCGCACGCTCGTAATCCCAGCATTCAGGAGGCTGAGACCAGAGGATCACGGTTCGTGGACAGCCTCAGCTACTTAGCGAGGCTCTCTGCAACTCAGTGAGACCGTTTCAAAATAAAGAATAAGGCCGGGCGTGGTGGCGCACGCTTGTAATCCCCGCGCTTGGGAGGCAGAGACAGGAGGACCGCGCAGGTTCAAAGCCAGCCACGCGCACTGGCTTAGGAGACCCTGTTTCCAAGTAAAAATGTAAAAATAGGTCTGGGAGTGTATCCCGGAGGTAGAAGGGCTTCCAGGAACCCCAGTACCACCAAATAAATAAATAAAGAATAAAAAATAGGGCAGGGGATGTAGTTCGGAGGTCGAATGCCCCTGGGTTCCATCCCCACACCCGCAAATAAAAATAAAAATAAAAGTAAAGATACAGCTGGATGTGGTGGGTGGCACATACCTGTAATCTTAGTACTTGGGAGGCTGAGACAGGAGGATCGCAAGTTCAAGGAACGGCTCAGTAGTGTCTCAAGATTCTCAGCACTCTGGTGAGATCCGATATCAAAACGAAACAAAATTTAAAAAAAGTTTACTTTCATAACGAAACAAATAGGCGCTCGTACTTTCTTCATCTTACAGAGAAGAAAACTGGAGCACAGGTACTTTAAGTAAGTAGTCCAAGATCAGACAGCTAAAAATAGCAGCAAAATTACAAATCAATCTGTGGAAGTTGAGAACAAACTCACAATGCAACAAAGCCTGCGAGTAATGAGGTGTTGTTGGAAATAACAGTTGGAAAGGTTAGCCTGGAGGAAGTGTTTGATTCTTACAGTGAGCCAATTTCTGACCTTGGTCTCCTGGGCAACCAAAAATGCTGCAAAAATGATAAAGGGATGTGAGCAATTTGGGAAAGGAATGAGGCCAACTGTGATGACAGTTTTTTTGTTTACTTTTTCAGTTTATTATAGGAAATTTTATTAAAAAAATGATCATCAATATAAGCACGATAGTCATTTTTTATTGATAACAGTTACCCATATACGGGAAATTTAGATGCTATTTTCACTTCTTTTTGGTACGAGATTATGGGGATTAAACCCAATGGCATTTTACTTCCAAGCTATACCCCCATCCCACCTTTTATTTTTCTGAAATAGAGTTTTGCTAAATTGCTGAGGGCCTCACTAAGTTGCTGAGGCTGACCTTAAACCTGCGTTCCGCCTGTCACAGCCTCCCCAGTACTGGGATTACAGGCGTGTTCCACTAAGCCTGACAATTTTTTAAATATATCGACGGGAAGAGTTTGTGTTTAAAGAAGATAAGGAATCAGGTAGTATGAAATGATGACAGCATAGTCATCATCAGAAGATATAGCATGACGGTAGTATACCCCTAGAGGAGCTGGGTAATGGGCTCTATTTTAACATTAGGTGACAGAGAGGAAGAAACAAGATCGTTTAATGGTGGTCTCCAATTCCACCATTTTAAAAGACTTGCTTTATAGAAATAATTTCTTAACATTTCAGATTACTAATTGGCTAGTCAAAGGCTATTATACCTCAATCCAGATTGAGTGGAAGACTTAGACTTTGTATATATAAGTAAAATGATTTTAAATAGCTCTGATACGAATTTTTATTGAGTGCACGTGTGTATTTAGGGAAAAGATCCTCCCCATCTAAAAAACAAAACAACATTAAAGGCCATGTTTGATTGATTTTTAATATGTAGCAAAACCAACAGTCCATTTTCCATTAAATTGATTTTTTCCCCTCATTAAACTAAATTACTTGTTTGAGTCACAGGAAGCTGCAAAGCTAAAGTAGCCTACAATATTTTAAACATTTAAGTAATTGTAGGTGTAATATTTAGGTTCAAGAAACTCGAGTCTTGCAAAATCAAACCATAATGACAGGCAAAACATGAAGCACATATTTACCCACTGAAAAAACAGCAGATTTATTTATTTATTTATTTATTTATTGTGGTACAGAGAGCCTTAATTAGTTTCTGATGCTGGTTATGAAGCTGTGATCCTCCTGTCTCAGCCTCCCAGGTACTAGGATTACAGGTGTGACCCACCACACCCTCCTAGTGGTAATCTTATGTGCCTGAACATACTATTGCCCTGCAGGAAGCCAAATTCAAATACATTTATTGAACAAATAATAGTTTGTTTATAAACCTTTTAAGTCTTGTGAAGTCCCAAGTCTAAAAAAAACATTATACACGTATAGGATTTTAGCAATACAATTAAATAAAATAGATTAAATAGAATAAGGGCATTGAGGTCAGCTGTGGTAGGTATTGTTGAACAGTTGTGGACAATACAGTGAGCAGAACATGACTGTTGCATTGCTTTGGTCAACATATAATTTATATAAAATTCATAGTCTAGTTGAGCCAGAAATACAACTAGCCTTATTTTCTGTAATCTGTATAATCAAAGTCCTGGAGATCACAATTTAACTTTTATTTAATACGTCACTTGTCAAAGAACCCTCTTTTCCTTTTGAAAACACTAAGCATTTTTCATTCAAATATTACCATATCGGTTATATTATTAAATTATTATTATAAATTATTAGCTAATTGTTGCTCTCCAAGTAAGAAGACAATACCTCCTGTCCCACTGAATCCAGGCATGACCATGTGACTTGATTTAGTCAGAATCAATGGGAATGAGAGTGAAAGGTGCCACTTCTCAGCAGCAGCTCTAAATGTCCTCATGTAGTTTTTATCATTTTTCTTTTTTCCTTTGATTTAGGAATGACTGATAGAGCCTGCTTGTGAAGTCTGGGCTCAGGAATGACTAAATTTGTAGCAGACCCCCCCAAAAAATTCCACATATTTAATGCAAATTTTAAGAAGCATTATATTATACTGATAAATTGGGGACCATTTGTTACCTGCAGCAAAGCCTAGCTTAAGCTGAAGATGCAACATTCTAAATAAAGTTTTTTATGTGGTCAAAATAAAGTTGAAATAGTAAGATATTCAGTGATAATCATCGGTTAGTATGTTTATAGCCTCTGAGCATTCATAACAGAGTTAGACACACCCCTCCCAGCCCCTCCAACACAAATCATGGAATCATTAGACACCATCTAATCCAATTCTCTCTTTGCACACAGGCCAGAGACATACACCAAAGTGCAGAGACACACATTGGCTGGTCCAAGTTTATGCGGCCAAAGAGTGATAACATGAATAGAAAGCTGAGGTCAGGGTCCCTGAAATGGGCTGTTTCCATTTGGGACTTCAACCTCTTTATGAAATTTCAAGATGCTAAGTGGAGCTCTGACACAATATTTTTGTCTTTTCAACATTTGGAAAATAACACACACACACACACACACACACACACACACACACACAGAGCAGAAAAACAGGCATGAAGCTTTTAGGGAACACAATTGTATTGTTTTAATCTGTTTCCAAGAACCATGAGGAGACAAGGAAGAGGGAGGAGGGCCAGCAGTATTGGCTACCTACCCTCTCTGGGTTGCACAGAGGAGCTTCGTCAAAACATGCTGTGTGGAGTCTGTGAGCACATCTGCCTTCCGGATCAATGTTATTTCTACACCACAAAAGAAGAAAGAAGAGGTACGAGCCTACAAGGAAGACTTCACTAGTTTCGCTTCACTTAGAGAAACAAAACTTCTCCCGCTGATTGTTAAAATAAATGGGCCTCCGCCATTATTTTTTCAACCAGTTTCCACTCCTTCATTCCTCATAAAATGACGTGGAGCTACCCTTAGATTTTATGTGTTGGTCCAGAGAAGCAAACATGGGAATCAGCACAGAAGGCTTATTAAAAGTCCACATCCAGGATTTCCAAGCCCTGTCAGTAAAAGACATTACTCTGGTTCATCCCTGGGCCCGTGGCTTTGCCTCCGAAGGTCCCAGTCCGTGGATAAAAATAGAAATTAATGGATTTTGCAGAAGCTACTTGATCACTGACCTTCTGATTCTCATCAAGGATGCTGGCTTAGGACAGTGCCTCCTGCCTCAGTCCATGACTTGTGAGGACACATGCTCACATTTTACGACTCACACAGACTGAGTTTATTACCCATGTGAAGGATCCACTTTATTGAAGTCTGGCATGAGATGAGATCAGACAGGTAAAAATAATTCTAACTTAGCAAAGGCTTAAACTCACTAGACTTTAATATTCAGGAATGTTTTAAAGTATGTGCTTTTCATCATGCATTAGTCTACCCGTGCCATTTCATATGTCCCAAACTGATACTGATGCGACATGCCTATGATAATAATCACACCCTGCTCAGAGTTCGGCCTTTTAGGAATCCCACAATCTGGGCATATGGGATTATGCATTTTCTACTTTCTCAGGCTACAACTCTTGTGTAATTTTAGATAACTCCTCCTATAACAACAACCTCCATATTGGCACTTTCTCTTTCTCAAGAAGTAAAAGAATCAATTCTTCTTTACATACATGAAATGCTTACATGAAATACATACATGAAATGCTTACTGAAATTTCTCACTAAACTTGGAAAATAACCTTTTAGCCACACCAAATATCAACCCTCCTTTTCCAATATGCCCAGCCTGTAGATTCATCTTTTGAAAACGTATCTCCCATCACACTGGCCTTCTGGATAAGCCATCAGTGCTCCTCTAGACAATAGGCAAGAGGCCCTACAGGGATCTATAAGCTCTTGATCTCATGTGTCTCCTTCCCAACGCACAGCTTCGTTTTCCTTCTCTCTTCTACGTTCCAGCTGTATTGAATTTCTCTCAGATCTTCAAACAGACTATATTTCTCCCACCCCAGGGCTTCCATACATTATTTCCTTTGGCTGAACTGTTCCTTCCATCTGCCTCTCCTCATTTATCCTTTAGGTATCAATTTCCTCTAGGTAGTCCTGGCCAAATGTTTTACCCAGTCGAAACTTACAGTTTTTCATAAATTTTTCTATATGAGTATTTGATGCTATAGAAAAGAAGGAATACTTTTTGCTCACCAATGTGTCTCCAGCAGCTAGGAAAATGCCTGGAAAGGTATATACACTCAAAAGAACATCGAATGTCTGGCTATTCTTTAAAAATTATCATCTTTTTAAAACTTCATTATAAATACATCCCTTAAGCCAGGCACACCTGTAATCTCAGTACTTGGAGGCTGAGATATAGAAGGATCGCAGGTTTGAGGACAGTCTCAGCAACTTAGTGAGATCCTCAACAACCTAGTGAGACCCCTTTTCAAAACAAAGAAAATAACAAGGGCTAGGGATATAGATAGCTTGGAGGCAGAAAGCCTCTGGGTTCAATCCCCCAGTACCAAATAAATACAAAACAAATACATCTCTTTTCAAAGTGATGACAATTTAGGTGTGGCAGCAATAGACTAGGGAAGGGAACCAGGGAAGAGAGGAGTGGAAGGGGAAGGAGGGGAAACACAGACCAAATATGCTACACGTGTGTGTGTGTGAATCTATCATGAAGACTCTCGCTATCATGTGCAAGCGTGATGCACGAATACAAATCAAAGAAGTACACCCCCTTTCAAGGAGCGTTTGCAAAAAGATGATGAGGGAGTGGGAAGGAAAATGGCGCTTCAGGGAATTTGTAGTGCAGGGGATATGGATGAACAGCACAAAATAAGTGCAATAATAGAGGTGCTCATGATAAGTAAACCTCCAGGAAAGAGGAGAAAATGTTAAAAGGGATGTTGACCAAAATGTAGGGGCAAGAGAAGGCATCTAAAGGACACTGGCAAGAAAAACGTTTTGAAAGAGATGTAACCAATGTAAGTGGTTCTTTATTTCTCTAGGAAATTTGAGCAGTACCCAGAAAACAGCCCAGGAAGAAACTCGGTGTTCCAGGCCACTAAAGAGAAGCTCCAAGGGCTTATGTCTGTGTTATTTCCTCAACACTCAGGCTAGGAAAATGCAGTAGAAGCGTGTAGGCTGCTCTACAGTTCACCAGGCATAAAATGCCTGACAGCCCTCTTGGGAGCGCCCTATGGGCGAGCAAAGCAAGCCGGCTTGTCGGTATTAGCATCCCTAGCTTGGCTGGCACCGTGGGGATCTGGCCAGCTCCTGTTCCTTGGAGTCCTGGACAGTCAGAGCGGATGATCTACACTCCTGCCATGCTTTGCCAAGGTCCCTATGTCTTAACTCTTTGTTTTCAAAAGGTGTTATCAGAGCTCATGTTGCTACTCTGCAGAGAAAAATTAAAAAAAAAATCACATGATCTCAATTCAGCACAACAGAAAATATTTAATAGCTGTCAAAATCTACCTTAGATGGCAGAATATTAATCTGTGTGTGAGAATAAACCAAATTTCAATGAGAATGAACTTTTACTAGGCTTATATTATGTAGATGGCATTCTGTTAAAAAAAAAAGAGCTTTCATATTCGTAGGGAAATACCAAGTCCTAATTATGTCCAATGCTAATTACATATCTTTGAAAAGAAAATATATAGTACTAGGGATTGAACCCATGGGCATTCTACCTCTGAACTAGATCCCCAGCCCTATTTTATTTTTTAGTTTGAAACAGGGTCTCACTAGGTTGCTGAGGCTGACTTCATACCTGTCTCAGCCTCCCAAGTACTGGGATAACAGGCATGTGCCACTGTGCCTGACTTCATTCCTTTTATTTTTGCAGTACTGGGGATGGAACCCAGGGGCATTCTACCTCCGAGCTACACCCCAGCCCTGATTTTTATTCTCTATTTTGAAAGAGGGTCTCACTGAGTTGCAAAGGGCCTCACTAAGTAGCTGAGGCTGTCCGCAAAACACGATCCTCCGGTCTTAGCCTTCCAAATGCTGGGAGTACAAATGGGCATCATTTTTAACTAAATACTTTTGATATTGTCTATTCAAGTTTTGACCTGATATCCAAAATAATCTAAAAAAAAAGAACAAAATCAGAAGACTTATACTTCCCCATTTCAAAATGTACTACAATCAATGCTAATTAAGGCAGTATATTATTGTCACACAGTTAAACATGTAGATAAATGAAAATTACAAGGACAATCCAAATTCAAGAGGTTTTAGATGGAAGAAGCTGCAAGGTTGCATTGCAAAGGGCCTGAATATACGCTCAAGTGAAGAACTCTGGGCATTTCTTATCATCAATAGGTAAAAAGTTTACCTTCTTTCATATCCTTTCATACCCTCCCACATGCAAAATTCCCCACCCACTACTAGTATCCCAAAGTGTTGTCCAGTTGCAGCAAGACTTGAAATTCAGTGTCTCAGGCCAGGCATGGTGGTACACACCTGTGATTTCAGTACTTAGGAGTCTAATAAAAAAAAAAAAATGATCGCAGGTTCTGGCAAGCTTAGCAAATTACAGAGACCCGCAGACACTTACCAAAGACCTCTTTTAAAACAAAATAAGTAAATAAGTAGGTGTAAACATAAATAAATAGGGCTGGGGCTGTTGTTCAAAGATAGAATGCACCCTGGATTCCATCCCCTGCACCAAAAGAAAACAAAAATCAGGATCTTGGATGTCACATCAGAGCCTGATATGATTCTTCTTAAGATCCAAGAGACTTTGAGTCCAAAAAACTAAATTACCTGCTTCACATCCTAATAACAAACAAAGGTAGAGAAGCCATAGAAAACATTGGAAAAGTAGATGGCCAGGTGTAATGGTGGACACCTAGAATCTCAGTACTTGGTAGGCTAAAACAAGAATATTGCAAGTTTAAGGCAAAGCCTCAACAATCTAGAGAGATGCTTACAAATTAGCTGGGCCTTGTTTCAAAATAAAAAAAAATAAAAATAGGTAGTGCCTTGGGGGTACACCTGGGAGCTAGAACGTCCCTGGGTTAAAATCTCATTACCAAAAACATAAAGGAAGAGGAAGAGGAGAAAAAGTAGAGGAGGAGAAGGAGGAGAGGGAGAGGAGGAGAGGGGGATAAAAGAATAAAAAGAAGCCTGCTCATCATTTTTATTTATTGGCACCCTACTACTGCTGCAACAGCACGTCAGAGCTTCTTGCTCCTACCTACCTGTAACTTAGTACTCATCGAGCCAGTCCTTTCCATTCTCCCTCCTCTCCCAGGCCTCTGATAACTACCACTCTACTCCCACCCTCTATGAGACTGACTGTTTTCGATCCCATAAAGGAGCGAGCTCATGGGTCACTTGCAGCTCCCTGCGTCTGGCTTCTTTCAATTAACATAATCATCTCCATTTCCATCCACACGGCCATGCTGATGCAGACGACACAATTTCATTCTTTTCATGGCCGAATAGTATTCCATTGCGCATCTGTACCACGTTTTCTTTTTTCACCATTTGACAGGCATTTAGGTTATTTCTTTCCATTTGGGACATATTTGTGAATAGGGATGCACTAAACATAGGGCTACAGGTGTCTTTTCAACATATTAGTTTCATTTCTGTTGGATATATAGCCAGTAGTGGGATTGCAGGATCACGTGGGAATTCCAGTCTTCATTTTTTGAGAAAATTGCCTTTACTTTTCTAGAAGTTTATAAAGAATTGCATAAGAATGCACTTTATTTGATCTCCTCTCTGAGCCATATTTTACTTTTGCTGGCTAGATGGCTTGGGATAAAAAGCAAGTTTATTTTCTAACCCAGTCCGTCTTTTCTTTTCTACATTTCCTTTAAATACTTCTTGCAGACTGCTCAGTTCTTTCTTTAGATCATCTCTTTATGTCTTTTAATACACAAAGCCAGAAGCAAGCAGTAGGCACTTTCTATACTCTACCTTTTCATGAAATCCCAGTGTAAAGACAAGCTTTCCTACTATGACCTAACCCAAAGCTTTATTTTTCTAGCCTTATAATAATTGCTTTAACGTCTCTTTTAGTCTTCATTACCAATTGACTTACCATTTTTCAAGCTTCTTCAGGCCATCTATTTCCAAAACCAACACCCTGTATATTAGATTTTTAGTATTATTATTCCTAGGAACTAATTTATGTATAAATTATATATTGCCACAATAAACCACAATGACTTCCCCCAAACTTAATGACCTAATCAGTACGCACTTATTTAGTTCAGAAATCTACTGCCCTGGGCTGGGCTCTTCTTGGTCATGTGTTGTAATCAGCAGGCAGGACAACTGGGTCCTTGTGTCCACGGCAGCCTTGATGTCATGTCTAACCATGGCTAGTTCTAGCTGGATGAGGAGGGCAGCAGGGCTCTGTACTGCTCATTTTCGGCAGATTACCCTTGGTTTTAAAGTTATTTACTCATAGCCGGGTGTGGTGGTGCACATCTATAATCCCAATACCTGGGAGGCTGAAACAGAAGGATCACAGGTTTAAGATCAGCCTCAACAACTTAGCAAGGCCCTCTGAAACTTAGTGAGACCCTGTTTCAAAATAAAAAATAGGGGTTGAAAACAGAGAACTACAGCAACATATGCATACCTATGTTCATAGCAGCACAATTTGTAATAGCCAAAATTTGGAAACAACCTAGGCCCCATCAACAGATGAATGGTTTGCAAAGTTATGGGAAATACACACAATGGAATTCTATTCAGCTATAAAGAAGAACAAAATCACTTCATTCGTAAAGAGATGGAAAGTGCTGGAAAGCATTATGTTAAGTGAGATCAGCCAAACACAGAAAGAGAAGGGACATATGTTTCCTCTAATATGCCCAAACGAGTGAGCATTGGGGATACCAGAGGGACTCCAGATAATAGAAAGTTTGAATGGAAAACTAAGAGAGGAAGGAGGCTGAACTTGATTGATGAGCGGCTATTTCCAAATAGGTGTAAAAGTACGAATATAGCAAGGTTAGCCTGGGTATTAAGTATCGGGAGGGGGAAAGGGAAATGAGGGGGGGAGAGGGCACCAAACACAGATTAAATGTATAACATTTACTTTCAATAAATAAATAAATTAATTAATTAAAAATAAAAATAAATAAATAAATAAAATAGGGCAGGGGATGTAGTTTAGAAATAGAATGTCCTTGGTTTCAATCCCCAGTAACACACACACACACACACACACACACACACACACACGTACACACAAGTCATCTACTCACAATTGTCTTAATATTTGTGCTGTCATCCTATTTTTTATTAAGCCAGATAAAAGTTTAAATTGCTTTTATTATCATATACCATTTACCACCTTATAATTACATATTTATGTACACATTGATCAGTAGGATTCCAGTATACAAAACACATGAAGTTTCAATCAAAATAATTTATAGACTCCTTATCTATATTTCAAGAGGGTCATCCAGACATTAAGGACAAGTGTTTGGTGTGCCTGCTTTCTATTACTGTAGTAGACTCACCCATCCAACCTCCATGTTGATGCATCTTTATGCAGGTGAGAGAGCAGCATTGCCTCACGTGACGATGTGGCAGGTGTCCTCCAGCTACTGAGCTCTCCAGAGGCTGAGGGAAATGAGAGATTAGCACCCGAAACTCTATTGGTTAACACCGCCAATTTTGTCCTTTTGAGGAGTATTGTTTGTTGTTGTTGTTGTTATTATTATTTCCATTTTGCAAATGAGAAAGCTCAGATGTTTTCCTCTTCACCTGCAGAAGCTAAGGAGTAATCTAGATACAACAGAGACTTTAGATAATGAAGGAGAAACATCAGTGGATCCAGGAAGTTGCATCTAGGGTAAGGGAGAAGGAGGATCATTGAAGAAATCACTTCTATCGACATTTGTACATATGTGGGAATACCAATGCCAATCTCAATACCCTGTATGGGATGGGGGGGAGGAGAGCCCACCAAGAGCTGTGTGCATGTATGTCACTATCGCTATGATTTACATGAAAATGTGGGACTGCAATGCACCGATAGAAGTAAGTAAACAAATAAATAAATATCCTAAATATCCTGACCCACATTGCTGAACTGGTAAGAGATATAACCAGTGTTCAAAACAGGTCAGAAATTTAAAACCCATTTTCTTATTTTACGTGTCAGGTTATTATCTGGCAATAGGAAAAAAGCATAAAATAACAGTTTATAATGGAGATTGGACAGTAATGACAGTTGTAACAGTTTCAAAGTTTTGTCTCTGACCATAGTGAAACCGATGACCTCAAGCTGTCCTCACTCCTTCCTTCCAAAATTGACACCCAGAAAGCTGATAAGGCCTCAGCAGACTGCCTGCATGGGTCACTCACCTTTCAGGTAAGTACCTATCTATCTTTTTCTCCTTTCTTTTCTATTTTTCATAGTAGACATTGAACTCAGGGTTATTCTATCTACAAACTATACCCCCAGCAATTTTATTCTAAATTTTTGAAATAGGGATTTTATAATCTTCTTAGGTTGGCCACAAATCTATGATCTTCTTGTCCAGCCTTGTTTCAGCCTCCCAAGTACTGACATTACAGGTGGGCGCCATGGTTTCTGGCTATCTATCTACACAACTACCAATGTCTTTATCAAATGTAGACTTAGCTCTATGTTAATCCATTTGTCCTTTTTCATTGTAACTATGTAGAGCTGGGCATGGTGGTGCACGTCTGTAATCCCACTATTTGAGAGGCTGAGTTAGGAGGATTAGGTTTGAGGTCAACCTCAGTACTTTAGTGAGACCCTCAGCAATTAGTGAGATAATGCCTCAAAATAATGAAAAAAAGTGAAAAATAGGGCCGGGAGTATAGCTTGGACATAGAACACCCCTGGGTTCAGCCTCTAATACAACAAACAAACAAACAAACAAACAAACCACTTGTATTTCCAATTCAAGCACCTGTCTGCTTTCCTCAGGCTTGGACACCCTCTCAGTAAAAGATTAAACTCAGCGTGGACCTGCTGTTTGAGGAAATGTCTTTACTGATCCTAAGAGTCTAATAGGGCAATAGATGTAGGACAACTAATTAAGTAATCCTCCTAGAAAATTCAAAATTAGCTCAAGGTCCAAAAAGATGATCACCATATGTTTTCAATTTCAGTTTTCTCTCTAATAATTTTTACCTAATTTTCTTGAGACTGTAATCATCAAAATGAGCCTTAATTTACTTTGCTATGGCTCTGTCATTAAGTCTATGTAATATGAATTTAAGGTCAACTTCTTTCAGTAAACAAAATATGTGGAGAGAACTCACTCTACTAAGGGTGCAGAGATCTGTAGAGAGGTATATTTTTCATATATAATAAACACATTTTCTTTGTGCATTCTTTGTAATTCTTGTAAGCGTGCCAAACTTCTAATATGAGTAAAAAGGCAAGATAATGAGTTATATAAAAAGGGAGATAGCTAGAATATTAAGATAATGTGCTGCATTTGATAAGTAATTTTCAAAATGCAGGTGAAAAGTTTCACATAGATTGTCACAAATACATCTCTTCATAGAATTCTATTCTGAGATGGAAGTTGAGGATGTGATTGATAGAAGACAACCCATTTGGGAAAATTTGAAGAAGACTGACAATAAAGATTTGGGTTTCAAAGGCAGTTAAAACACTGTATGCAAATATTTTCAAAAAACATTTAAACAAAAAACCAATATAAGGTATTCCAGGGTCTTGTGTCTTCTGTTTTTGCTACTTTCTCCAACAAAAGAAAATCTGTACAAGATCCAATCTCTGTGCTAGGATGAAAATAAGTACTTCCTATTGTCATATAAAAGGGCATCCTCTCGGGGTAACTTGTGATTGTTGACTAATAAATGCTTGAAAACCTATGAAAATTACATTTTGCTTTTAAATTAATTAGTTAAGTTTTATTACTTTTTATTTTTGTGGTGCTACTTCCAAGCTATATTCTGGTCTTATTTTATTTCTTATTTGGAAACAAGGTCTTATTAAGCTGCAGAGAGCCCCAACCCCCAAGTTGCTAAAGCTGGCCTCGAACCTGTGAACCTCCTGCCTCAGCCCCCCCCCCCCAGGTACTGAGATTACAGGTGTGTGCCACCATGCCTGGCTTACATATGTATATTAGTATAAAAATTGAGAGAATTATTGTACTATGTTGGTCAACAAGTTAAAAGTTCGAACTAAATAGAAATGACAGGTCTTCCTGCTGGTGTTCACAAGGTCTAAGCAGATAGTCCCAGTGTTGTCGGGTAGTCAGAACCAGAGGCAGGCTTTCCTCCTTTGGTACCTGGCCATCACCTCTTCACTTCTTCCTGGTGCTCCTTATAGCTGCCTATATTCTATTCTACGGTCTGTTTTCTATTGCATACAGTGCTTTTTGTATATTTTTGTTTGTTTGTTTGTTTGACACTGGGAATAGAACCTAGGGGCATTCTATCTTGGAGCTAAACACCCAACCCTATTTTGGTTTTTATTTTGAAATAGAGTCTCACAAGGTGGCTGAAAGCCTTCCTAAATTTCTCAGGCTGACCTGGAACCTGCGGGCCTCCTGGCTCAGCCTCCCAAATACAGGGATTACAGGCTTGTGCATCACCACACCTGGCTTTGAATTTTAACCTCTACTGCTGCTTTTCAGTGTTGTTCGGCTTCTCATTCTCCAAAATTCAAATGTAGTTCAGTTATTTCCCATGTTTTCCCATTTTTCAAAGTCCTTAACATAGTAGATCATATTTGGGGGATATGAGTCCCTTCCATCACCTAACCTGTCCCTCATACACACACCTTCACCTCCTCTCACACACATCTGTCTTAGACACCTCAACCTGCCATCCTCCTTTCTCCTTTATGCTTTAGCATTTGATGTCTCCTGATTGAGAACACTCTCCCCTCATGGCCTCGCCGTTCTTCAGGCCAGAAGATGACGCTGGGTCTCACTGCACTAACATCAAGGTGCCTGCAGGGTTGGATTCCTGCCTGAGGCTCCAGGAGAAAACTGGTCTCTCAAGGGCCAAGGGCATTCCTTGGCTCATGCAGTAGATTTCTTTCTCCATCTTCAAACCATTTTTCTGACATCATCAAAGATCCTCCTCTGATTTTGTGATTTGGGCCTTTTGTTTATTTTTCTGCTCAGACACGGAGTACATTGGGGTCACCCAGATAATAAGTGGTTGTGTTCTTATTTTCAGGATCTTTTAACCTTTTCTTTTGTACCAGGAATTGAACTCAGGAACATTCTACCTCTGAGCTATACCCCAAACCCTATTTTTATTTTGAAACAGAGTCTTGTTAAGTAGTTGAGGTTCTCACTAAGTTGCTGAGGCTGGCCTCAAGATTCCGATTCTCCTGTGTCAGCCTCTCAAGTACTAGGATTGCAGGTGTGTGCTACAAGGCCTGACAAGATTTTTAACTTAATTACAAAGTCCTCCATGTCACGTAGAATTAGATATCCACAGACTTCTAGAATTAGGTTGTGAACTTCTTTGGAGGAGGACATTATTATGCCCACTATAATACCCTCATGGAAGTCTTCCTCTACCTCTCCAAAGTTTGGCTTCATACTCTTTAATTAAGAAGTCAATATGTTGAGCCTGGCGTAGTGGTACACACTCGTAACCTCTAGGATTTGGGAGGCTGAGACAGGAGGATCGTGGTCCTTGGACAGTCTCAGCTACTTAGGCCCTTTGTGACTCAGTGAGACCCTGCTTCAAAATAAAGAATAAAAAACAGGGCTGAAGGTGTAACACAAAGGTGGAATGCCCCTGGGTTCCACCTCTAGTATCTAAAAAAAAAAAAAAAAGTCAGTGTGTTACAGAAGACTATAATAATATGACATCATGGGGTTTTTTTTGTTATTTTTACCTCATAGTATTTTCAAACTCAGTATTTATTATCAAATGCCCCTCAAAATTATCCTCTGGTTTTATAAGAAGGTATAGCTACAACTATATTCCATATATACTATATATGCAGAAAAGAGCATTTATAAGAGCCATTTTAATTGAAATGAAGACAAGAAATTCAATCTGTTGTCATCAATCACAGTGCTTTATTATTTATCCATGATAAATTATAACATTATTTTAAACCCTTAAGAGTGAAAGCTATTTTTTACTAAGGCCAGAATTCATAAGACAAGAAAATATCCAGAGCTTACCATGATAAACTTGAGGAACCCCTTGACACTTTTATATCGCCTAGAAAAATGAGATGCACCCAGTTAGAGAATGGGTTCTGGAGCAGGACGCTGAACAAGACCTCACAGAGGTTGCAGAGCCAGGGTCTCGATCATGTCTTTGCTGTCCATGGCTCCCATCGACGTTTGCTCTTAACAAACCTCAGGTGTGAATCTGGGCTCTAGGACAAGGTTTCTCAAACATTTTGTTCTTATACCACTTAAATCTAATAAAAAGGATCTTTTAGAGAATTTTCCTACTTTATCCAAATTAACCAAAACAAAGATTGCTTTATTTAACGTACATACTTTTAAAGAATATATATAAATATATATGTAAGTACATATATATATATATATACACACACATACATACATGTAGGAGTGTATACAAAAAAATCTACAGATAAATATTTACATTTATCATATATATAATCTTATATAAACTTAAATTGCATTTATTTCTCAATGGGCAACCAAGTTTATGAATGCCTTTAGGGACTACCCACAGATCACAGAGTGGTGCTGACAAACTGTGAACTGCAAGCCCCTGCTAAGGCTTCTGTGGTTCGGCTGCTGCCATGAAACACAGCTGAGCCATGATATTAATGGAAAGTCTAAGCTTTCTTGAATAATGCAGATACTCTTAACCATCCCCTGTGTGTATGCTGCCCAGCCAATGGCTACTTTTGTCTGTGGACTACATATCTTTTAAAAGTTTAGTATATTATTTCAGACCTTTAGCTGTACTTCATTAATTTCAAAAGAAAGTTTAGTGGGCTGTAAAGGAAACTGAGTTGATATAAAACAAAACCACATTTGTTTCTGTGACCTTATTTAAATTTCCAGGCTTATAATAATATTGATTCTAGTACATATTAGTCAGCTTTCTGTTGCTATAACAAAATGCCTGAGGTAATCAAAAAGATGAAAGCTTTATTTTGGCAGTCAGTTTGGGAGGTTTCAGTGCATGGTTGCTTGCCCTGTGTTAAGGCAGGATATCATGACTGAAGCACATGGTGGAGGCAGTTGTTTACCTCGTGATAGATGGAAAACAAAGAGAAAGAAGGACTGGGATCCCAATATACCCTTCCAGGATATGCCCCTGTAACTTCAGTTTTCTTTTTACTAGGCCCTATTCCCTAAGGGTTCCACCACCCTGGAAACCATACCTTCAACACATGTGTCTCTGGGGACATTAAAGATTCAAATTATAGCATCGTATAATAAAATTTGGAGCAAATAAAATACAAGTAATTACGGATATATATATATATATATATATATATATATATATATATTTAATTTATGCACAATGCACATGTATTCTTGACTGTTTTTAATTTTCATCAATGAAGTGTTTTGTACCACTTTTCATAGATACTGCTTTGACGATCTCTTTGTACAGAGAATTCATATGTGTCTGAGAAATTGACTCACTGGCTGCAAGTCACTGTTTAAACTCACATATTATCACCTTTTCCTGTGGATGTTGTTTCTCTTAATAATTGGGCATGGCCTTTTATAATGGAAATCCTAAATTATAATGGATTTTCCCAAATCAGAATTCATTGATTGTTGAAGTAACTCCTTCACTCCTTTGTTTATTCATTTACTCATTTTACAATAATAAGAAATCAAGAAGTAGGCAATTCAAAGCTGGTGCATTAGCCTAGTGTATCTGGACTAAAGACTCTTGGTGTCTATTGACTTTTCCCTCAGTTCTGTTACACCTATGGTAATCGTGTAAGCATTTTTATTTTTTATTTGTATTTATTTTTTTTGTGACACTAAGGATTGAACCCAAGGTAATTCTACCTCCAAGTTTCACCTTTCATTTTAAAACAGGGTCATGCTAGGTTGATGAGAGTCTCACTAATTGCTGAGCTGAGGCTGTCCTTAAACCTGCGACTCTCCTGTCTTAGCCTCAGATACAGAGAAAAGATGGGACACAAGATGATGTTCCTATAAGGCTTCTTGGTGAATCCCACCCACAACCTTCTATTTGCATCATTTTATTGAGATTATTACCGGATCCATTAGCTTTGAGGGAAGGGAGAGCACTTGTTCATATTTCACTGTGTTATTTTTTTTGAGGGGGTCATGATCGGTTATGTCTGTTCTTTGAAGCTATGCGCATTGACCAACATCATCTGAGTCTACAGAAAAATTGAGCAATCTATCCAAAACATTTTACCCTAAAGTATTTAATTTTTATTTTTACACAAATTATATCCTTGCAAAAAATGAAATATGCATGTTAAGGCGACTTCAGAAGGTCATTCCTAATAAAAATTTATTATCCAGTACTTTCACAGGCTTCATTTCTACTTTTAATCAGCAGGAAAGGAATTTTAGATCATGATTGAGGAAGAAAGACTCTATAGTTAATAAATAGGAGTTTCATATCTATAAGTGATTCTGTGTTTATTTGAGAAGCTTCTAGAAACCTTTAACATCAAAGAGAAATATCCGAGCATTGTAAAAGGTGGTTCGGTTTTCCAGTGTTCTCTTTTCCATGTTTAGATTACATGTTAGAAGATTTGACAGCAATGGGCTAACAAGGATACTCTGGCTTCATACTTGTGTTTGCGTACTAGATCTTCACTTTCTACTTTTATAAGTAATAGTAATATTTAGATTCCCAACATCACAGTATTATTGTTAAGTGCAAGGTTAGACATGTAGAAAGAATTAAGAATTTAAAAGTGTCATAAGTGATAGGAAATTATTTTCTTCTCAAAATAGTTTATAGAATGATTCAGAGAGATAAGAATATTATATTAACTTCCCCATAAGTGCTTTATTGTGAAGAACCAAAAGGAAAAAATTTTATCATTGAAACAATATAATTTTCAGGGTAAAAGTAGTGCATTGCACAGATTATTTATACTTTATTTTCCATCACATATCTTGAAGCAGAATAACTATTGGAAAATCTTCATCACCCAAGTTACCTTTTTATGTTTTAAAAGAAGGATAGTAATGATCGCACCAGTAATTAACAGTGACATATATAATATTCAATAAACCCTCATAACAGTTTATAAGTGCTATTACTCAAGAAGAAACTGAGGCACAAAGGTGTTAAAAAGACAAATATAAAATCACATATCCAAACAACATCAATAACAGGAAGATCTAGGCGTCTGGCCCCACAGCCTGAACAAACAAGAACAGGTACAGTTTAAAGCTTTCTTTCATATGACTAGGAAAATGAGCTTTAACACTAGTCCTCGACTGAGGAAGCATTTTAAAGTTGTCTGTGTTTCTCTAAAGCTTTATGACTTGGTACTCACAATGATGTTCATTCAAATCTCCAGTCTACTTAGCTGTAGGGATCTGGGATTATTCATTTCCCTGTGTGTTGGATACCATGGGCTTTCACTTTGGAGATCTTAGAAACAACTCATCAGCATATGTAATAGTCAATCAGTTGTGCTATGTGGGGAAACCTTCTATGCAAGTGCATTCAGTTCCCGAATTCCCAAGCTAGACATCTCATCATTACTAAATGCTTGACCTTGGCAGATTCCTTATGATTTCAGAGTCTATTCTTCTTTACCTATAAAATAGAGATAATGGTACCCAAAGTACAGTGTTGTTGGAGATTAAATAAATAACAGTTCTTGATAGATGGAAGGCACTTAGAGGGTGTTGATTATAGAAACCCCTTTGTGGAAATGAGGTGATTCTTATATCATCTTGGTCAAACTGATCTATATAATTTTTTTGTTAGTTAAAAAATAAACACTGATGGACAACAAGGGAATGCCTGTAGGATTTAGCTCTATTTTCAAAAGAAATTTCAACTTAGCAAATACAACACAAGCAAAATGCTTCTCCAAAACCTGGGACACAGGCCGGGGGTGGTGGCGCACGCTTGTAATCCCCGCGCTTGGGAGGCGGAGACAGGAGGATCGCGCAGGTTCGAAGCCAGCCGCGCTGGCGTAAGAGACCCTGTTTCAAAAATATAAAATAGGTCTGGGAGTGTAGCCCGGAGGTAGAAGGGCTTCCAGGAACCCCAGTACCACCAAAAAAAAAAAAAAAAAAAAAAAAACCTGGGACACAATGTAACATAGTCACATCCTCTTGGGGCATATGTTGTTCATGAGAGTTTACCATTCTCTTCTGGAAGGAATTCTCAGTCTTAAAAAGAATCTCTAATTGTCACCCTTGACATCTGCCACATGTGACTAGATACAGGCAAGGTAATTCAAATACTCTGGGATATAATCATGTACTCAATTTTAGGCACTGGCCCAGCTGATCAAATCAGGGTAGAAAAGATTTTCAGCATTCTCCAAAGACACTCAGCAGTTGAAGTTACAGGATCTCAGAAGTGCAGCGCTGATTTCTCTCCATCCTGGGATCTTTCAGTGAAATCAGGTGGAGTCCAAATAATGGGTCTTCATACATAAGCACTCATATACATGCATGCGCCCACACACATGCACATGTATGCAAGCCCAGACTAAACATGGCAGCTCTAAAATGAGAAAGGAACATTATGTGCATGTGTGAGTTGCAGCCTAACCTGCAGCTCTCGGCTGCTGAGCATCCAGACATAATCTTCAGGTTATGATATGAGTTCTGTTAGCACTACTGAAGGAGTTCCGTGCATGCATTGGGAGTCTGGGCAAAACTTAAAGCAGGCAGAACTTATGGTCAACACTTCTCTATTTGTTGTTCATAGTACTTTCTCCCCTTCACAGTACATCATCTCTCTCTCTCTCTCTCTCTCTCTCTCTCTCTCTCTCTATATATATATATATATATATATATATATATATATATACATATATGTGCATATGTGTATAGATTATATATATGTAGATTATATATTACATATTTATATGATCTTTAGAGTCAGTTATGTGTAGATCATTCCTTAAGCTCTTTGAAAACTAATTTACCTGAAAAAATGTGACAGTAACAACTGTTTCAGAAGATAAGTCAGGCCTAACCAATGTGTGTTTCAACTACCTGGCACATTTCAAGAATTTTAAAAAAATAGCATTTATTATCATTAATATTGTTTCCTGGTTCCCCTGGACTTCTACTTGGTCTTATTTATATATGTTGAATTTAATTGAAGTACACAGAAAAATATCCACAAAAATACACAGAAATGCAGACATATATGCAAAGGCTACCCAGTGGACTTTGTTAAACATTGCAGAATCAATGTAAAAATTTCAGAAAAATATGCTTTGTACCATTGTACCAATCTATAATTGACAGAGACAGAAGCTAAAAATATAAATGGTTTGGATGTAAGGAGCTTCTTGGGTGGTCAAATGCAATATCTATGTGAACTATAATAAGCCCTAACTACAGAAAAGGTGTGGAAAAGGTGTACAAAGGCATCGGAACAGGTCAACAGACCCATGTGAGATGTGAAAAAGAAATCAGAGACAACCTTGAAGTTTCTGTCCTAGAAGACTGGGAAGTCAGAAGGATCTAAATAATGCGTCCAGGCTTTGTGAAGGAATACATTATTGTACTTTCAGAAATGTTGAGTTTAAAATATTATTAGACCATGAAGAAAAGCCAATGAGGCAGCTAGTCTCTAAAAAAAATATAGCTTCTCTAAGTTTATTACTTCAAATATCATAGTTAACATGATTATTGTTGTAAATCTTAGAATGTCACCTCTTCCAAATAATGCTTGTATTTCAGCAGAAGCCTTAGAACTACAATGTGCTCAATGCCCCTTGCCTTCAAAACTTAAATAAATGCACAACCACGATACTACTGTACAGTAAGCCAAATGGATAATGTAATAAAATTGCAACTTATGTCCAAATGGAAAGATACTTTGTAATAGGATATGATTTTCACTGCCCTTATAATTAAAATACTGAGCTACCTGCTTCCTCTACCTAAGTGGCATTGAGCTATTCCAAAAATGCTCTTTGATGTTGCCAAGTATGAAAGATATACTCTTCTCTGTTGGATTGTTGATGTATTAGGAATTATTTAGATTAAATATTAACTAGATATTTCCAATACTTGCCATGTCCAGCTTGTGACAGAGAGCAGCTGGTACCTCAAGAATACTTTGATGGAAACTCTCTTGTGATTGGGGTCTGTACATACCAAAGATCTGAAAGAATGAGCAGTTAATCACCATTCTATAAAGCACAGTCCATCAGCTCCAATCCCAAATGGCTTTCATGAGCTTTCAGTAGGACAGAGAGACCAAGTGGAGTAGAAGGATGTAGCTAAATTAGTGCATATGTCATTGGACCCCTAATAAAATGACAGATTTAGACTCAGCTATAACATTTCACTTTTCATGATAGTTTGATCATGTCTGAAATAAAAAATAGAAGGAGTATTTATCAATACTCTTTTGGAAGTTCCCCACTTCAGCTAATCCCAAATCTACTTTTTAGTCTGTGTCCAACTCAGCAAAGTCATCAAATATTATGCCTGTGCTACAAAAATCACTGAAATCTCAAAACAGCATAGTATTTTTTAATCATTTACTAAAAGTTCCAATTGTTATTGATTGGTAGTAGTTGGCAAGAACCACGATTTAAGATAAATTCTTAGCCAGGCATAGTGGCACACACCTGTAATCCCAGTCCTTGGGAGGTTGAGACAGGAGGATCACAGGTTTGAGAGCAACCTCGGCAATGTATCAAGATTCTCAGACACATAATGAGTCCCAGTTTCAAAAAAAATAAATAAATAGATAAAACAAGGCTGAGGATGTAGGTCAGAAGTAGAAGGTCTCTGAGTTTAATCTCTAGTACCACAAAAGAAAAAAAGTTTTAATATTTGTATGGGCTCACCAAAAAACAAGCTGCTTTCTGCAGCTGTCAAATAGAGAAATGTAACTGGTGTGCTAAGAGATTCCTGTTCTGGGCTTAGATTTATGGCTGAAGATGGGTCAGGATCACAAACAGCCACAGTATGGGCGGCACACAATCACACATCTCATTACCTTCTCAGTACATCATTGCCACCTAAAATCTGTTAGCTCAAGCATTTTCCTTCCTGATTTTCCATGTCTTTTTGAGGACGTGCTGTTGTATTGGAGCAGGCAGGTCCTTTTATGAGTAACAAATAGAGCAGGGCAGTCATTCACCCAACTACAACAACAGAGATTTCTCAGAAAATTGCAAAAGCTTCTTGACCTTTCTGAAAATTGTCCTGCATTATAAAGACCTATCAATAATATGGGACCACAGGTAAGTGGTTCCCGGAATTGCTCAAGCAGTAAATGAAAACATTTAAACACACTGGAAGAGAAGAAACAGGAATTCTTTATAATAACTTTTCACAAAATACCAACACATTCAGGCCAAGGTACATATCTTTTCATGCTCTCTTGAGAAAAAGAGTTTAAACTTCTTAGAGTTTCTTCTACAATGAAATGTATCAAACCTGGTCAGTTCTACAGACTACACAGGCTTTTATGCAAACATGAAACTGGATCTCATATAATCATTTTACTCCTTTTTATAATGAAACAATTCTGAATATGCCAAACATACTGTGAAAAAAATATTTCATTGAATTATCACTTCTGGATTCCAATATGTTTTTTAGCAATATGATTTATTTTAAAACTATACACTGGATTTCAGGAGGGGAAAGTAAAGCAGAAAGACTTTAAATATTTTCAGTTTGGCCGGAAAGGTGTGTGTAAAGATGTTGTTCAGAGAGATGATGTCATGGAAGGAGTAAAAATGGCTGAAAGGAAAAAGCTGTGGCCATGATGGAGGCAGGGTCAGTGATGGCAGTCATGGGGGCAGCAGATGGAGTTGGGATCAGGGGTAGTTTGGGTGGATTTGGGGCCAGGAGCAGAACAGGTAGAATTGAGTCCAGGGGTGGCCTGGATGGAGCAGACCCAGTGTCTGTGATTAAAAAGACCCCAGCGGCAATGATTAAAGAGGGCATGACTACCTTTTCTGTTGGTGGCCTATCTTGGAGCCTACATAATGCTTGCTGGCTTTGCTAGAAAAAGTAGGCCATGGCGGCTTCTTCCAGATTTTCAATGGAAGGTGTGGGAAGTCAGGCAACTTGTGGCAGGGTTGAGATTCCTGCAATCAGACCCAAATGAAGCACTTTTTGAAGCAGTGAGGGTAAAGCCAAGGTTGCAAGAAAAACAGTTTAAGATTTAGAAATGCCAGAAATATGGAATGACCATGAGGAAAGCTGCTAGCTAAGAGCCATGGAGCTAGAGTAGAAGAGTGAATTGCCCATAGTAATCAGCCAGGCTGCAGAAGCAGGGCTGCAAAGGCCTCTTGGAGATCAAATCTCACCACCATTTGCCCTGGATGCCAGAAGTGGAGATGCAAAATCAAATGCTGCCCTGCTGGATTTTGTTATTGTTTTGGTCCCATTCCTTCTTTTTTTGGCCCTGTTCTTCCCTTTGGGAATGCAAATGTTTACACCTTGCCATTGTATACTTGATGCATGTAACTTGATTTTTATTTTTATCTTCCTTGTCATGTATAGGGGCTCACAAGAGTTCACCTTAAGTCTCAGAGGAGACTGGACTTTGGGACTTTTCAGCAATGCTGGAAATGTTAAGATTTGGGGAACTCTTGGGGAGAACTAAATTCATTTTGCATTCTGAGCTGGGCATGAGCTCTTTGGGGACAGGTACAGAATGTTATAGTTAGATATAAAATATTTCCTAAAGAGTTTGTTTATTAATATTCAGGGTTGATATAGTGGAGCCATGAGGGCTGTAATTCCAGCAGTGGATAAATGGATTTATCTTGGTAATACCTGGAAGGCCAGTAAGGTGGAATTGGAAGAGGTGGTCCCTAGGGGTGTGGCCTTGGAAATTTTATGTATAGTTTTCTCTCCGTGGTCTCTCTCTCTTGCTTCTGTCTATGGTGATGCGAGGAGACAGCCCCTGTTCTCTCCCTCTGCCTCCTGCTGCCATGCCCTGAGATTTGTGGTCCCCAGACTCATATGGACTAAATAAAAAACCATAAGTTATGTGGTCAATCTTTAGACTACAGATGCAAGAATACTGATGGATACAGAGATCCACAAATATTCTGTCTAGATGAAGAAGAGAGTACACATATTCTTATTTTTTCTCATTGGAAAATTTTAGAGGTTGAAAAATATAACCATATTACTTTCATAAAAGTAATTAGGTAAAATAATGAACTTTTCCCCAGAAAGTAATAGTTGTACAAGGAAATAGTTAATCATCTAAATGTAAAGTTTCTTAAATTGTAAAAAACTAACATTTCATTTAGAAATATTTGTATAAAATATACTTGTAACTCATAAAAATGAATGCTGTTGCCAAAGAAGTTCTTAATTAATACACATTATTGGAAAGCATGGAAATTAAGATCTTAGGGAGAAGGACTGAGTTCCAACTATTCCAAATACGTCTGAATTAGAAAAGGAAGCACCACACGTGAGCTACATTTTTCACTCAAAGGTAAGATTTTGTGTAACCTGACTGTGTTGGCTTGAATGTTAAGTACTTGAAAGTGTGTTAACTGTGTTTGTTCTCAAGCATGGGGTTCATGAAATTAAAATTTATGATCAGATAAATACTCGTGTAACTACTAAGGACTATTCAATGTGTTCATAACTTGGGGAGCCCTGGTTTCAAACCCTGTCTGCTACTACAGTCCTTATTTACTTTAAATGGCCATTGAATATTGTTGATCTTGTCCTAGGGTAGGTTAGATGCCTAATACTATGTCATAGTTGATTTTTGCCAGTTTCCTGTCCTTCTGGCCAGGTCCCTTTAGCTGGGGAGATCCCTGATACCCCTGTTGTTTGCTAAGCTTCACAGAAAGATCTCATCATGGGCAATGCTGTTTGCCAGAGGAAGACAGAGGTTCTTTGTAGAGGTCTCTTCCTCTGATGCCATTAGCAGAAATCACCACCCCTGAATGCACTGGACATATCAAGCCACTCCCTGACTCCCAGGGAGAAGAATTCCAGGCTTTCTGTGCCCCTCTCTTTACTATCTTCCTTCCCAAATCCAACCGGTGCTGAAAAGAAAAACTGGGCTACCCAGGATGCACACACTGGGCCTCTCTCCTCAGATTCCAAGGAAATGGTGGGCCGAGGAACCCAAGAAGAGTTCAACCATGCTTGCCAAAGCAATCTGTCTATATCTGGCTGGGCATGATGGAACATACTTGTAACTCCAGTACTTAGGAAGCTGAGATAGGAGGTTTGCAGTTTCAAGACCAGCCTGGGCAACTTAGCAAGACCCTCAGAAACTTAGCGAGACCCTGTTTCAAAATAAAAAATAAAATAGGGTCAGAGGTGTGGCTTGGAGGTAGAATGCCCTCAAAGAAGAGTAATCTTAACAGAATCCTCATTTTCCAGGTTGTTAATTGCCCCACATTTTCTCTGGGTAGATTCATTAAAAAGAATAACAAGTGAAAGCTTTAGATCCACAGTTTATCTCCTCCTTCTGTTTGGGCAGAATAACACCCAAGATAGTCCAGCCAGAGAGTCATGTAGTCACTCCCCTTCCTTTTGGAGGCTCTCTTTGACCTGCTTGGTTTGTAGGCTAGTTACTGCCACCTTGGCTCTAGCCAGGAGGGCAAACACTTGTTCTCGGTCCCTCTCCTCTGGCATTGTGGATGTGTGTAGATTCCTCCTGTCGCTGTCTTGCAGAGGAGGAATCACTCAGCTTTGAATGAACAGGACCCTCTGGTTTTCATCCATTAAGCCAACATGAGGACACTTTCATGGAAAGAGAGTGGTGCTCGATGAGGTTCAGCTTGGTTTGCAACAAACACTTCTGCACTAGCAGCCAGGCTCAGAGCTCCAGCCAGCGGTGTTGTATCCCTTTGGAGTCACTAGCACTTATCTTATGCTAATATTGTAACCCAGGATCTCCTAAGTGGAAAGATAACCCAGCTCTGCTGCAGTCCTCCCAAAGGCATTCTCAAAGTTAGAAATAAGCTTGTGAGAGTTTTACGAGAGGAAAAGCCCATGTGAAAGGGCAGGAGGTAGGCAGGAAGCCAGAAAAGGATAGGGGAACAGCAAGACCATAATGCAAGTCTTATTCTTGTGAAGAAGAGAGGGAAGAGAGATGTCCTGGAAGAACCTAGATCACTGTGCTGTTTAAAGAGCTGGACTCCTCAAGCCGAAGTCAGCCAGCCATCAGAGAAATCCCTCCTTGCTCAGGATGGCTGCATCTTAGTAACCCAGCCGCATGCTCTGATTGGCAAGGACCAGCCCCTTGAAAGCATAAGGTCAGTTAAAAAGCAATGATGGGTTTCAAAGAGCAGCAGCTGGGGCCTTTGATCAATTAAACTCTCTGTAGTTGAAGGCGGGGAGGCGCATTCCCATGGCTGCCGCATCAGCAAACACGGTCCTTGGGTATTCCTCAGTCACCTAATCAAAATACCTAGTAAGTGTTGACCTACAAACATCCTACTTTATTGCCTGACACCTGAATGGCCCCAAATTCTCTAAGCTTCCTGGGAAAACATTTTAATAGCTGTAGTCAAGTGTCCATGCTGTTCACTAATGGAGGCCAGCACTTCCCAGGCATATTAGTTTTCTCTCTGTGTAACAAATTACTTCGGCTCTAGCTGCTTAAAGCAATAGCCATTTATTATCCCGCAGTCTGGTAGGTCAGAAGTCCAGAAGGCCTCAACTGGGTCCTCTGTTTAGGATCTTTCAGGACTGAAATCAAAATCTTGGGCGAGGAGGCTTCCGTTTGGAAGCTCTGGGGAAGAATTCACTCCGAAAGTCTTTCAAGCTTTTAGCCGAATTTCGTTCTTTGTGGTGATAGGACTGAGTTTCCAGTCCTCCCGGTGGCTGTCAGCCAGCGTCGCTTTTAGCTCTTAAAGTCTGCTTTTAGAACTTCCACCTGTTTCCTTCCACCTCTGCAATGAACCTACCTCATGTCAATTCCCTTTTAAATTTCAAATATCTCTGGCTTCCTCTTTGCTACTAGGAGGAAGAAAGTCTGTATTTTTGAAAGTCTCCGATTTTGACTGGATTTGACCAACCTGAAGACGACCAATCTCATGGCCCATTGGTGAGTAACTTTGGTTACATCTGCTAAATCACTTTACTCTGTGATATAACATGTACACCATGGTGGTATCTCATTATATCCATAAGGGTCATCTTTAATTTCTACCATACAAGGTCTTTTGTTTTATTTTTATGCAGAACTGGGGATTGAGCCCAGGGGCATTATACCTCCAAGCTATACTCCCAGCCCTGTTCTTTATTTTTAATTTTGAAATAGGATCTCACTAAGTTTTAGAGAGACCCGCTGAGTAGCTGAGGCTGTCCATAAACCTGTCATCCTCTTGTCGCAGCCTCCCAAGTACTGGGATTACAAGTGTGTGCCACCGTGCCCAGGTCATAGAAGGTACTTTAAAGACACCAAACCCTTATGGTTTTCTTCTTCTGGGTCCCAATTCTTCAGTCTCCTTGTCTCTCACTATTTTTTATCTCTACCGAATACAATATCTGTCCCATAATTCAACAAGTTTAACAAAATATAGCTTTTAATATCAATGAAGTATTGCTAAGAGATTATACCAGGCCATAATAAATATGCAATGAATAAATAAAAATAAATAAGCATATGATTAATATATATGTGATTAAATACAGGATAAAGGTGAAAGATCAAATAACACTATGCACATACATGAAATTATCGACACCAGCCTCAAAGAATGTACGGGAAAGTGGAGGAAGTGGGGTGGGATCCAGAAGAAACACACCAAGTGTTGTGAGGATGTATGTCCTATCACTGTATACCCCAAGATGATGTACAATTACAATGCTCCAATAAAAGCATATTAAAAACACTGTAAAAATACCAAAGTTGAAAGCTGAGTTTTAGAAATTAATAAGCTTTCTTCCCAGTCAAGAACTTAGCAATTGGTCGATGACGTCTTCTTAGGGTCTGCTCTCACTAAAGACCTTTGCCTTCTTCTTCTATTATTGAGCTATCTTGAATTCCTTGTGAAAACAAGGACACAGCTTACCTTAAACCCTAAACTACCCAAAGCTGCCCAATCACACATTTTTTTCTTATTTTTCATATTTTTTCTTTGGTGCTGGAGATTGAACACAGGGATATTCTACCTTTGAACTACACCCCTAGCCCAATGTTTTTTGAAACAGGGTCTCACTAAGTTGTGGAGTGCCTATGTAGCTGAGGCTGGCCGCGAACCTGGACCCTCTTGTCTCAGCCTCCCTCCTAGGTACAGGAATTACAAGCATGAGCCACCACGCCCAGCTCCCAATCACACATTTTGAAGTTTTTTTTTTTTTTTAAGCAAAATAGGAAAACAGGCATCATCCAGGTCCTCGTTCTCAGAAAGAATTCTCTCTTCCTGTCCCTAACCTCCCACCCTACTTTATCCAGTAGAATATAGAAAGAAACCTTTAAAAAGATCTTTTCTAGCCCTGTATACAGGAAAACCCAGGGAGTGGTAGACCTTTTTGTTATCTTTCATGTAAATTCACTCTCAGCCCACCATTGCCCCAGGAAAGTACCACTAGCCGAAACCCTTCAGCACCAAAGCCTCATGCTCAAAAGAAGCCTGAAAGATCCCTTTCAACATCCTGGGCAGTAGCGTGAATTTCAAAGTACCATTGCCTTGTATCCGGTGTCGGTATTTTAGTATAAAATGGTCCTCTCATCTCTGTTCGAAGGCCTCTCACATCCTAGGACACACGTGGATCTTTCAGGCCTGATGTGAGAAGAAAGTGAAGAGACATGAGATCCTACTTGCCTCACAGGACAGAGACTTGGGCACAGTGGCCCCTGCCTTCCAATCTTTCTACTCAAGAGACTTCCCCAGTGTCTTTTGGTGGGGCCACCCAGCAGCCTGCCAAGCACAGGCAATCATCTCTGAAATGCTGCAGAGGAAAGGTGAGGCCAGTTCTGGAGTCAGCCAAGGACATGCAGATTGTTCTTTCCCCCCATATTACATGGACATAGATTTTTCTAATCCCAGCATGCAAGTGCTTTTCCAGTTTTATTGGTCAGATTTGCAATGGCCTCTTTCACTTCTGGTTTATATGACTGAGGTCAGAGGGTTAAGTTTTATGGGTTAAATATAAGAGACCCACTCCCTTCTTGTTTTTCTTGTCATAAAGAGTACAGTATTGGAGTGGCAGGACCTAATGAATCCAGTCTTTAGCCTGACACCCAGAGCAGCACCTGCTGGCAGCTGGAAGTGATACAGCTGTAACCCTTCCACCCATGGCCAGGTCAGATAGTGTGCATGCAGAGCCTTGCTAATCCACTACCCTCCAAACTGATGATTGATGCCTGCCTGCCTGCCTTCCTATCTTTCCTTTCTTCCTTCCTTTTTTCCTTGATTTCTTCCTTTCTTCCTTCCTTCCTTATTGGAGATTGAACTCAGGACATTCTATCTCCAAGCTACACACCCAGTTCTTTTAATTTTTTGTTTTAAAACAAGATCTTGCTAGGTTGCTCAGAGTCTCACTAAGTTAGTGGGGCTGCTCTTGAACCTGCAATCCTCCTGTCTCAGCATCCCAAGTACTGGGATTATAGGTGTGTGCCACCACACTTAGCAAATGTTGTTCTTTCTTTCTCTGTTTCTGTCTTTCTTTATACTTTTATAAATAAGGTATTTAGATCAGAATCTTATTTCCCATGTTTTAATTCTATCTCTATTATCAACTAAATACCTATAACAATAAAAATATGTAGTGGACTGCTCTTTTCATTTCTTCTTATTAAAGCTGCAAATATTTTATATCTTTTCATCCACCCTACCCAAATTATGTTAATCTCTAAAATAATTTTGGAAATTTGATTCACTCTTAAAAGTCTTACCTATGCAAGGAAAAAAAAAAACACTGTACATGTCCAGTTTGAAAAACCCGTGGCCTGGGAATTCCAGACATCCTGTTTATGATTTCCATGAATTGACAAGAATTACGTATCACAAGCACTAAGAAATTGGATCATTGTGTTGATTTTAAGCAAATCTCTTTGTTCTTGTAAAATGTGAAACACTTTTTTTGTTAGCCTCTTAATTAAATACCTTGTGGAAAGTGTATGGCAGATACTTCTTAAAATTTTTTAAAATAAACTTTAGTGATTTCTCTAGAGATTCTGTCTCTTAAATAATAACGACAGGCTGCAATACAGTTAAGGTGATATGTTTACAGAACAACTTTGAGAAAATGCTCATGAAAATACTTTTCATAACAATAAATAAAATTATCATCATACAACTGAGCACAGGATTTATTAACCAAAAATCTCTCAAATTAAATTTCTTATTATAACACAAGCACTTTCAGGACTCCGATGGTACTTTATATAAGAAACTTCTTTCACTTGACAAAATTGAAAATTCAGTGCCTGAATATCTCTAGAATTTATTCTGAGCAAAGTATTTAAGAACAAAAATAATCTAACAGTTTTTTCTCTGTATCAGGCACTATGGTAGGTACCATATAATAGGTTATTTTATTTAAACCTCACAAAATTCTTCAAAACATGTATTCATTCATAAATAAATTTAGCCCCAAAGTTATTGATATGCCTCTGTATACTAGTCACTTGGGAGATGTTCTGGGCACTTGTGATGCATCCATGAAAGGTGGGTCAAGATGGGTCATAGATTCTAGAGGTGGAAGAGAGTTCAAAATAAATATAAGTACATATGATATAACAGAAGGGGCTGATATGGAATAAAGACAATAAACAAGAGTACAGGAGATTTGGAAGGTAGAGTTGGGGGACAAATTACCTAATAACAGCATGTTCAATAGAAGTCTAACTGAGAAGGTGATATTTGGGTTGGTTGAGACTTCAGGTTGGTTGAGATCATCAAGCCAATGGATAGAAATGGAGAAGTAAAGCTGATAGCAACCTGAGGCACCAGTTAGAGTAATAAGAGCTCATTCTAACTCTTACTTTTATCCAAGAGTTAGAATGAGTTAAAAGAATGTAGATAATCATGAGGATGATCAAAAAAATATAGTGTTCTAAAAGCTAATTGAATGCAATGGAGAACATTATCAAGTCATCCATGTGCCCCAAAAGTTTAACAATTTGGTTTATATTTCATGATATATGGTTAAATTTGATAAATTAACACCACTGTTATGTGATAGTAACTGGATCCAAAATCAGGTCTTTTAGGTAAGTATCCAGGGTTTTGTTTCACAAATACTGCAAGCTCACAATAGAAGATAGAGTAGTTATAAATGCAATAGAACCCACGAAGATGAGTTACGGGAGGAAAACACTTTCTTGGCTACAATGAGAAAGTTAAACCAGTTTTAAGCCAGAAAAGTATGAGCAATCCACTGATTTTTTTAGGTCAATTTATTGATGATTACTCATTGTGAACATATTTGTACTTATATTTTAAAATGGTTCCTTGGTAGTGATTTACTGATGATTCTAAGTAAAATAAATTATGACATATTTTGAAGAATATATTTTAAGAAGCCTTAAAGTAGGAAGAGGGAAGATATAAAGTCATCCAGAAGAAGAAGAACAAGATACAGTAAGTAACTTCTATGGTACATTAATTGATCTCTGAGTCGAAGAAGTGCAGACGCTAGTTGAAATACTTGAGAACAAGGGGAAGTCCTCTCCTTCAACTATGGGAGCAGATCTGAGTTTTTAGGAGTCCACCACCTCTTCCATTCATTTTCATCAGAGAAGAATCCCTTGTATTTGCCATAAACAGAAGGCTTCTTGGTAAGATCTTCTTTAAAGAGTCTTACAATTGATACCAACACAATTTATTATTTTGTCAATAAAAAAGCTGAAGAAGTGTTCAAAATTATGACTGTTAAGGGTTGACACTCAAGTCTTAATCATGTGATTCCAAGTCCAGTGTTTTGTTCTCTTAAAAGTAGCATACCAATTCTCTCCAATTGGATGGGCAACAGCCATGTTTGTGTTTTAGCTATTGAGTAAAGTCAAAGAAAAAATGTATATAATTTACATGAAACTATGACTTCTGCACCATTCTGTCTCATAAGGGGTCATATCCATAGCATATGAAAAATCTCAAAGTATCTCAAAACCTGACCAGGAAGCTTTGGGGACCAGAATACCAAGAACAATTTCATAGTTACTGGGTCTGGCCACTTTAATGGTACGTTGATTATGAATATTACCATTCATGACTTTTTAGTTTACATTACATTTAGAAATGTATTACTCCTGTGTGCCTAAGATTCCTGCTAATAATAAGTATTTTGAGTCTTATGAGCTAGTAAACACTCTGTGATTATATAGAGAGACATATACTATATAGATAGGTAAACAGATATATACACAGACACACACACACTATATATATATATATATATATATTCTTAATTAAATTTACAACTATTTTATGAGGTTAAAGTTTAGAACTACTTAAAACTTACAAGTGAGAAAACTGAATCAGAGCATGAGATAACTTGTCCAAACTGTCATGAGGGGATTTGGAAACTGATGATCTCACTCTAAAGCCTGACATGTAGCCACTACAGGCATATGAGTCTGTTCATCCTAGACCTTACCACATGCCTTGTGTCCCTGAGTTATTTCTTTAGAGGGTTAACAGCTTATTTTTCATGAGAGTTTATATTTTATTTGGTATATTACATAGGCATTACATCATAGGAACAGACGTAAAAATTCTCTTGCCATCTAACCATTCAATTAAAGTCTCTGCTTGACTATATGGCTAATTTAAAAAACTGATAGGGCAGGAGACTGAGGCAGAGGACTGAAAGTTCAAGGTTAGTCTGAGCAACTTAGTGAAATCCTGTCTCAAAAATAACATGGAAAGGGGTTGGGAATATAGCGTGGTGACAGGACACTTGCCTAGCATGTGCAAGGTCCTGGGTTCAATCCTCAGTACTGCTAAAAAAGAATACCAAATTAAAAAAAAAATGCTTATTTACTGTTTTAATGGTATAACATAGTTTCGTTGCTTTGCATCCCCCTCTGTTTCTGTTTGTTTGCTTGTTTGTTTTGTAGCACTTGAGATTAAACCCAGAGTTATTCTACCTCTTAGCTACAACTCCAGCCCTTTTTATTTCTTATTTTTGAAACGGTCTCGCTAATACTAAGAATCTCATTAAATCGCTGAGACTAGCCCCAAACTTACAGTCCTCCTTTCTCAGCCTCCTAAAAACTGGAAATACAGACTGTGATCGCCGATTTGCCCACTTAGCCTTATTCAACAGGAGTCCTGTCCTAAAATGGTGATATTTGGATCCATTCTGAGTCACTCTCCATCCCATTTGGTTTGGAAATCTGAGAGATGTGACCTTTAGTTGCTAGGCGGTCACAATGATTGTATCGAGAGCTTGTATCTTTAAAAACTGAAATCCAAAACGAGTCTGAAATGATGGAGCCAGTGGATTCTGAAAGCTTCCACGTGCCCGAGGCCAGCCACACCCTTGCCATCCCACTGGGTCAAAGTAGAAGAGAGGACAGCTGGAACAGCTCTTGCAGGGAGAGTCTCACAATTGGGCCCCCCTGAGGTTTATGGGAGGAGGATTGTAGGCAGGAGGCAAGGGAATATTTTCCTTTTCAAGGAATACTCTGAAATTTGGAGTTACGAGAGTAAGAGGATGAAAAGTGGGGCAGTCACCCAATTTACGTCCTGAGAATCTCACAGCTTCTGAATAGCACCAACTCGACCCGTTCGAGTGGGACCATTTGGAGTTTGGTAGCAGCACCAGTGGCAAGGGAACCAGCATCTTCACGGTTGACGTTGACAGCAGGGGTCAAAAAGAAACGTCTCCAGATGGCTCCAGGTAGAGCACATCTTTGCTATGGGAACCATGTAAAGTACCTTAGGGATTCCAGAAATAATTTTGTGAACTTTTGAAATTTGAGAGTAAGGGAGTTCTAGAAGAACTGCCTTTGTTTGTGTGAACACCTTCTAGCATAGGCTGTTGAAAATTAATGTGTCATATTTATTCCCACAGTTTAACTGAAGTTTGTAATGTATTGTTTTCATGAAATTATATATAGCTATGCTTTATAAAGATCAACTTGTAGAAAAAGGTTCTTGAATAAATTATAGTATCCTCCCCTGCTCTCTCTCTCCTCAGAAATAAACACTTTCGCATCTTATTGCTTTTGTTCTATATTTTAAAATAGTATATTAGGCAGTTACTTATTGATTTTTCCATGTTGGGCACGATTTATTGGCTTTTTTTCTCCCATGATTCTCTCTATTTCCCGTACAGCTTTTTAGTATATGCCTTCTCTATTGGTATTATTTTGGTCTTAAATAATCTATGGAAAGTGTTACCTCTTTTCCATCAATATGGCTGTATAATTTTATACCGCACATCTTCAGGTAAGGATACAAATAACTTTAAATTTCTGTTCTCTAACTTTCTTCCTGCCTTCCACTTTGAGGTTTAATAGTAGTTTCAAATGGGAATGAGCATGGTCGCAGTAGAAAGAGGTAGTGAATAATTTGAATAAGTAACACAATTTGGCAAAATTTTCATTGTTATCTCGGTTTTTGCTGTAGACCAAACTTGCAAACATTTGTTTTTAAGATGTGTTTATACTAACATTGCCAATTAAAATATAGCTTTACTTGATTTTTAGTTAATGTCTTTTTATTTTATATTTGTATTTTGTCCTCCCATACTGAAAATCTCAGTTGCAATACCATTAGCATTATTAGGTACTATTAAATTTTATTTGATTTTTCTGTAGTACACCTAAAATAGTTTCATACTACATTGCTAAAAAAATTCTCAAAATATATAAAAAGTGGCATCGTCATAATAATATTATATAATATATAAACTCAACTGAAGTTCTCTTTTTAAAACATGCAGTTACTTCATCTGTTTATTTTTAATTGTATGAATTGCTGATTTTTTTTTTTTTTTTTTGCAGTACTGGGGATGGAACCAAGGGGCATTCTACCTCTGAGTTATATTCCCAACCCTATATTTTTATTCTTTTTGTGTGTATGTGTGTGTGGTACTGGGGGTGAAACCCAGGGGCCTTCTACCTCTGGGCTATACTCCCAGACCTATTTTATATTTTATTTGGAAACAGGGTCTCACTAAGTTGCTGAGAGCTTCACGAAGTAGCTGAGGCTGGCTTCGAACCTGTGTGATCCTCTTGTCTCAGCCACCCAAGTGCAGGGATTACAAGTGTGCGCCACCACGCCCAGTTCTTATTCTTTATTTTGAAACAGGGTTTCATTGAGTTTCAAAAGGCTCACTAAGTAGTCGATGTGGCTGTCCATGAACCGCAATCCCCCCGTCTCAGCCTCCCAAATGCTGAGATTACAAACATGCACCACCAAGCCGGCCTTAACTATTTTTAATTTACATTTTTTAATATGTAAAACATGCATGCTTATAAGGTTAAGTGGTATTCAAAAGGCTTATTTGGAGAAGTCTAACTTGGTTTCTGTTTTCTTCTATCTTTAGGTAACCATTCTGGTTTTCTTTTTATATTATATATTCAAATACATAATATTCCCTTTTAGGTTTCTCTTTTTCATATGTATTTGAATACAGAATATTTTTCATTTTTGTCTCACACAAACAGTGGTGTATATTATATAGTGTTCTGCATCAGATTTCTTCTCACCTAGCAAAACATTCAGGAAACCACGATTTCATTAGACAATGATTTCCCCTTCCCTTTTCTATGTCCTGCTACTACATTAGAGGAGCTGGCAGCACTTATTTATTTTGTGCCTTATTGATGGTTATTTGGATTATTCCTTCCTATATTCCCATTTTATGATCGTACAACAAATATTGTCCATGTACTTTCATATGTTTTATCAGTAGATCTTCGCAATAACATCCTAGAAGTGAGGTTGCTGGATTTAAGAGCTAATGCATAATTAATTATTCTATTAAATATTGCAAAATTCCCTTTCCTTGGAGTTGTGCATGTTTTCATTCCCATCAACAATACGTAAGGGTGCCCTCCATCTGGCCTCCATTTAGGCTCATCTACCCATAAGTAGTGAAAGAATTCTTCAGAAGTTTTAGAATGTAAAAGAGCATCCTCCTCTGATTCATCACTTTCTTTCTACTCTGAGTTTTCTTTGACTATTTCCTTGAAGATTTGCAAGGAAGAGTGAGTTGCTCTCATGGAATCAGAGTGCCAACTTGTTTGTCAGGCTTGGCATTCCCTTCAAACAGCATTGAGTCAAATAAAATGGAAGGCATATAGTGGGTTTTTTTTTTTTTTTTTTTTGGTGGTACTGGGGGTTCCTGGAAGCCCTTCTACCTCCGGGCTACACTCCCAGACCTATTTTTACATTTTTATTTGGAAACAGGGTCTCCTAAGCCAGCGCGCGCGGCTGGCTTTGAACCTGTGCGATCCTCCTGTCTCTGCCTCCCAAGTGCGGGGATTACAAGCGTGCGCCACCACGGCCATATAGTGTTTTTATTACCCAGGGAGACCTTGTGTACCCAGGAGAATGCTTTGCAAGAATAAGTAAATATTTAGTATGAATGAAGTTGTCTTTCTTGATAGCTTTTTTAATGCATATTTTATTTATATCAGGGTATTCTGAGGAAGATAGAAGTTAGTTTGTGTTGAAAGCATTGAGAATAAAGTTGGATGCCACACCTAAAAATCAGGAGTCTGAGCCAGTCCCTCTTCTTCAATTGGCCTCGAATGAGATTTCCTGCTCATTGTGAATTTCTAGTGTGAAAGAAAACAGCAAGGAACTGTAATCTGCTGCTGACTTCCTCAAAGAGTGGAAAAGAGATGGAGCAAAACATGGAAACATCAGGATTACATTTGTTCGTGTGTGTGTGTGTGTGTGTGTGTGTGTGTGTGTGTGTTGTGATACTGGGGATTGAACCCACGGCCTCACACATGCTATCCAATTGTTCTACCACTGAGCATGTCCCGAGCTCCTCTTACAATTTTTTAACCTCTTTATACTTGTTCTTTCTTAATATATATTTTCTATTCACTATTCTTGGCCTCATCTTACCTATCTATTTTAAAGTGATCAACATGACTCTTAATGCAAACCATAAAATGTTTTTAATTTGTTTTAAAATAAAGATTTGTGTTATCTGTTTTAAATACATAAATGACATATGACTAAAATTGATAAGCATTTAAAAATTCTACATCAATAAAAACAAATGTAGAACAAAATTCCTATGCCTAATTAAGATTTATATGACTTTTTTTTTGTGTGTGTGTGTGTATATGTGTGTGTTACTGGGGATTGAAATTAGAGGCATCCTACTTTTAAATAACACCTCCAGCCCTATTTTTATTTTATATTTTAAAACAGGGCTTTACCAAGTTGTTGATGGCCTCACTAAGTTGCTGAGGCTGGCCTGGAACCTGCAATACTCCTGTCTCAGCCTTCCAAGTACTGGGATTATTGGTATGTGCCACGAAGCCTGGCATCAGGATTTATGTGGTTTTTTGGCTTACTAATTCTGCCAATTTTTTTCTTTGTATTAAATTTTACTGTGGACATTTTGAGTTGTAAAGGATTTTGGAGATCAACCATTCCAGAAGCTTCATTGAGAGATGAGAAAATTACTTGGCACAGAAGATTCTGGAAGGCTATCTGCCTGAATTGCCTTAAAAAAAATATTTCATGATAGAACTGGGCTGAAACACAGGTTTCCCAGTTTCTTAGTTCAGTGCTTTTTTTTTTATTTTAACCCCAAAACTCAATACATTTATTAGTTGTTGTTGCTGTCATCAGTGAGATTATTAGAAAGAAATGCAAAACTAGAGGCTTGTCGTACTTTGGTGTTGTGTGGAACCAGTTTGTACCCAAGTAGTTGCCTTTTCTGTGATTTGAGCCATTCTGGCCTTGGTTCTTGGGAATCTGTTGTAGGAGGTCCTGAAAACTACCCTGCGGACAGCTTCATCTGGGGAGTGGGGAGGTGTTAGGTTTAGCATAATCATCAAAGTGTGTATTGTTATCATAAGAATCAGTTCCAAATTTGGCAAGGTGCTTGACATATAGAATGGGTCTGTCAACTCTACCTTATGGATTCATGTCTGATTTCAGGAATAAGCAGGACTATTCTACTCAAATTCCAGATGATATTGGAAAAACCAGAAAAAAACATCTCTGTGTTATCATTTTATTAGACTATTACACCAGGAAATAAATGAACTTCTCTTCTCCCTCTTTCTGCATGGCAAAGCTCCCGCACTTTGGATCAGCTCTCCAGGAGAGCAGAGGAACACAGAAGAGGCAGAAGCTGGAGTTTCTGCTAGTGTAACTCACAGAGCCTGCTCTGGCAGCTGAAGAAAGCAGTGCATGCTGAGTGCAACCCCACACGGCCAAGAGAACAGAGCTGCTACACGGGAACACTGAAAACTCCACGGGAGGCAGTGGAAGAAAGTCGCAGGTGCCATGGGAAGGTGGACTGGCTCTGGGGCATCGCCTGGAACTTCAGTGGAAAGAGAACTGGGTTTGCGAGATATTTTGGGATCTTCCAGAAATACTTTGGGATAAGGTCGAGATGGGGAGGGAAATGCTGGAGATTGAGGCTCTGCTATAGCTAGTGGGGAAGGCGTTCATGGAAATGATTCTGTATTTTGTATATCAGGTGTTCATTCGTATTTTGGAGTAGTCCAAGTGTCTCAAATGAATATGAGAAAGGCCTTTCTCCTATTCTGTAAAAGCATGAAGGTGTTTTTTTTTTTATTATTTAAACAGTGCAATCAGTGTTCTTCTTAAAAGTTAATGGAACAGAGAAGATAAATATATGTTTTGTGCTTTGAGTTTATCCATCTTTTGAAATGATAAATGTACCAAAGAAAGATGCTTGCATAGACACATCATTCCCAGATTCTTTTTGCTTTTATGAGTCTCTGTGCCACTGAAAATGAAATCTTCTAAACTATTATATTCATGTGCCCATTGGTTGCTGTAAAAATCATGTTTTAATAGATGTTTTAATAAAGGGGAAAAGAATAAGTTAATAAATAAAACAGATAAACAGATTCATTTGGAGACATAAACAAACAGTTAACAAGGCAAAACAAGCACAGGCTGCTTGTTTAACTCACAAACCCCGTCCATTAATTATCTATTGCTGTGTAACAAATCTCCCGAATTTTAGCAGCTTAAAAGGATAAAGACTTTTTACCTGAAAATTTCTGTGTGTCAGTGCACTAGTCTGGAGTTTAAATGTCCCTCAAAGACCCACATGTCTAGAGCTTGGTCGGCAGCCCATGGTGCTCTAAGGGGGGGCAGAGCCTTTAAGAGGTACGGCCTGGTGACAGGAAGTTTAGACATCCAGGGCATGCCTTTGAAGCAGAGATGGGGACTCTAGCCCCTGTTCTTCCTCTCTTTTGCTTACTGGCTGCCGTGAAGTCAACAGTTTTCTCTACCATAAAGTCCCTTGCCACAAGCCCATACTCTACAGGGCCAATCGACTATGGATGGAAACCTCTAAAACTATAAGCCCAAATAAACATTTTTTTCTTCAAACTTGATTATCCCAGGTATTTTGTCATAGTGACAGAAAGCTAACACAGGAGTCTGATTAATTTTTGCTGAATTCTTGGATTAGGGTCTCATAAGACTAGATATCATTGAACTTTTGACTCAGGCTTCAGTTATCTCAAGATCTAAGTAGAGGAGGATGCAATTGCAAGCTCCTTTGTGTGACTGTTTATTAGTCCAAAGACCGGCACAAAACATGGCAGCTGTTTGTCCCCACAGAGAGTGATAAAGGAGTAAGCTAAAGAGATCAACCAAGGCATAAACTGTTTATTTGAAATATCAACTTGTGCGTGACTCCATCTCCTCTATTGTATTTTTTTTTTTGTTGTTGTTGTTAGAATTAAGTCAGTAGATCTAGCACATACTTAGGAAAAGGGGATATCACCAAAGCACAAAATACCAGGAGATAAGGATCACAGGGTCCCATTCTAGAGATTGCCAACTCCAACCTTTAAGACAGGGATACTTTGGTTCACCAGTAAGAATATAATCTTTATTAATTCGGGGGCAAGCTAAGATCGAGTGTCTGATTATTATCTTCCCTGATATGCTCACACTTTTTCATTGTTAAAATCATCCATATTTGTGGGAACTATATGTTATAATTCCATTTTATGTATTCTGGGCAATAATAATTGCTTCCTAAATGGTATATAAGCTGATCAAAGAGTAAATCCTTTAGTTCATCATTCATACTGTATCTAGAATGACTTTTCAGAAACACCAATCAGATTCAAATGACTTTTCAGAAACACCAATCAGATCATTCATTACATCCTAACCACCACCCCAGATCTTTGGGTTTTTGTTTGTTTGGTTGGTTGGTTTTTGTGGTACTAGAAATTGAATCTGGGAGTATTCTATCTCTAAACTACACCTTCAGCCCTAATTTTTTAGTTTTTATTTTGAAACAATGTCTCGCAAGTTTGGTAAGAGTCTCACTACTTGCTGAGGCTGTCCTGGAACCTGCAATCCTCCTGCCTCAGCCTCCCAAGTATGAGGATTAACAGTGTGCACCACCATGCATGGCCCAGCTTGTTGTTTTAAGATTCTTCAGTGGATTACTACTGCTCTTAGAGAAGACCAAAGGTCTTAGGATGGTTATACTTTTTATACTTTCTTGTAGGGCTTTGTCACCACCAGCCTATTTGGTCTCAAGCAAGAGTGGTATTCCCGTAAGCTCTGTTCTCTTTACATACTGGCCTCTATCACACTATTTTCTTCTTCCAGTTTTGGGTATATTATGTGTTACTCTCTCCATCTGAGATTTTTTATTTTGTTTTGTTTTTCATCTCTTTTTGACCCTGTACTCCCAACTCTCTCACAAGTTATCTTTTACATCTCTAAGAGGACGTTTTTCCACTAACGCAGCACTTATCTGGGAGATCTCAAGCCTAAATTTCATTACAACCAGTTCTATCAAGTGATGCTCATAAAGGACCATGAACTTAGGATGACCTTGGTACATCATACCTTAACTGGATCTATCTGAAGATTCTTAACCGACCTACAAGTTGTGAAATCTACATTACTCAGCCAGGTATAGACCATGGATTCAGAGAGCTATTTTTCCATCCTGAGCATAGTATCAAGATCATCCCTGTCTGGTGTTAAAAAACTATTTTTCCCTGTGAATGATTGGCTTTATGGATTTCTCCATAACCATGTGTTTTCTTGTTTTGAAAATCAGTAAGACTCAGCATTTATTTTTCTTCTTTTTTACTGTCTCGTGGTCTCTTATATTATTATCTAGTTCTTTATTTTATAGCCCTCTAACTGTGTACCTCTACAATTGATATCTTTCTCTGCCACTAGACTTCAGGTTCCAAGAAGTTGTGACGAGGTCTGAGTTTACTGTGATATCTCCCCCAGCATTTAGTAAAATGCAAATAAATTACTGCGTTGCTAGCCTATATTTGTTGAATGAATAAATAGATAACTTTTGAGTTCATTGCCTGTATCCCAAACCAAGAAAGTACATGTTATAAGCATGTTTTAAGCTTTAAGTCCTTGCTATTTAGTTAGTGGCTGACATTTTTCTTATTTAATAAAGACCGAAGCAATCTTAACTGTGCTGCTGGTTTGTGTTTACCAGTTGCAAAAGCCATTGAGTGATTTGGAGAAAGGTGATCTCTCCACCTCTTCCGTCTGGCATTACCAATAATGGGATTGGCCAGCTGCACAACACCGTAGATGTGTACAGAAATTCCTTTCTGAAAAGCACAGGTGATCGTATTACACCCCTAAGCTGAGATCTGATTACTCTTACTAGAGTAGCCTGGAAAGTTACAAATGGCGTTAGTGGTCATTAAATTACTCCGTTTAGCTTTCTAAAAGGGGCTCTGGTATTGACTCAGCGATCTCGCCTGGCTGTAAGTTTTATAATTTGAACATGCATTTTCGTGCGGCTGGATATTCTTTGACAGATTCTCTATATTATGGCTCTAAAAATGACTCTCAGCAAGGAAAAAGGAACCCAAACCCAAGTCCATGAATTTCCATTTCTAATGGAAATGCAAATCTTGGAATTAAGTGTGTATAAGTATTGGCATGCCCAGCTTGTCTTCTCCACGCCATGCACACTCTTTTTATTTTGCTGTGTTCAAGCAATTTAATTCTGCATCTAATTTTAATCTGTAAACCATATCCTTTTCTGCAGCTGAAAGCATGTGTTAGCACTTAACCAGCAGGAGGGGGTTGCCTAAGGTAAAAGGATTGATAGCATAGACCAGGCATCTTAAAAAATGGCTTTGTGTGATTTGGCGCCACTAGCTAAGGCATTGTGTTCACAGGTCCAAGCTGTCTTTCCAGGGCTTAGAGAGACTCAGGGAGTGAACACAGAGGAATCTTTTATTCCTATTACTTGGTGTTGATGTTTCAGGAAAATTTGCATCGCAAGGGGCTGGTTTAGAAACTCTAAACACATTCACAATCTGCTTTCTTGGAGGGAGTAAGAAGAATGAGCATATTTGTCCAAAAGAGGTGGGAGAGTGACTTGGAAAATATGATTAAGATCCGTTGAAATCATATTATATTATGATGGCACTGAATAAAGTAAAATAAAGGATCCGTAAAAACACAAATGTAACTGATACTTAAATGCCATCTCTTCTTGCTAGCTATAGCTGGTGGTCTTAGAAATCAAGAAAAACCAGTTTATGCTTAGAAGTGACTCTTATCTTAAGGTCAAGAAGAAAGCTTGGTTTTAAAGTCAGTACTTAGGATAAAAATAATCATGTGAACCTAAAATAACCCTTGAAAGTCCTTCACCTACCGGTAAAATTAAAACCACTCAAAATTAAAATCATTTCCACAACTTTCTCATAATTCTTTCCTACCTACATCTGTTTTTCAGGTTTAATTGCTTTCTGTGTTTAATATAACCAGTGCCACCTACCAATGGTGAAGTTCAGAGGGCAAAAACTATATTCCTTTAGCTCTTAGATGCGTCTTTCCACATACTGATATCTCTGAAACTGAGATATAGTTGATGGTATTTTAAAATTAAAATGGCCGGCTGGCCTGCCTGCCTTCCTTCCTTCCTTCGTTCTTTTCTTCCTTCCTTCTTCATTTGCCTTACCATTGGTAATACACACACACACACACACACACACACACACACACACACACACATACACACACACATATATATGAAGAAATGTATTAGCTAAATTCACACAGAATAACTACATAAGTAAAAGCTAGGACTTGATAGCTAAAAATATATATGACTGCTGTATATGCATTCTTCCGAGATGTACACAACTGAATTTACTTATAACATCTGGCCTAGAGCTTTAAGTGATAGGTGGCAGTCACTCAAGACATTGTCTGCTGAGCAGATACATTTTTGAGTCATTCAAACAACTAATATTTATTGAGCTACTATCATATGTTTCACATCGTTCTTGATGCTGGGTTTAGAGTAACAAAAGAAACAACCACAACAACCAAATAATTAGTCTGATTTATAAAAATTATTTTCACTTATGAACAAGAAAAACCAGGCTGAAGTCACTTGATTCTAGCATCATCTCTCCAAATATGGCATCTGGGGATACACACCTTATATTTTATGCATGCTTTTATATTTTGCTCCAGTCGTAGAGACAAACAATTCAGGCTGAGTATTGTGTTGAAAGAAATATATGCTTCTTTATTTTCCTAAAAAAGAACTCTTCACTAAAAGCTAGATTCTCAGAGTTTGAATATGAACTGTTTGTATGTGTGCTTGTGTATAGATCAGAATAAATATCTCCAGTACTTGGGAGGCTGAGACAGGAAGATTTCAGGTTCACAGCCGGCCTCGGCTACTTAGTGAGACGCTGTTTCAAAATAAAGGATAAAGCCCGGCGTGATGGCGCACGCTTGTAATCCCCGCGCTTGGGAGGCGGAGACAGGAGGATCGCGCAGGTTCGAAGCCAGCTGCGCGCTGGCTTAGGAGACCCTGTTTCCAAAATGAAAATGTAAAAATAGGTCTGGGAGTGTAGCCCCGAGGTAGAAGGGCTTCCAGGAACCCCAGTACCACCAAAATAAATAAATAAATAAATAAATAAAATAAAAAAATAAATAAATAAAGGATAAAAAATAGGGCTGAGAGTAAAACTCGGAGGTAGAGTGCCCCTGGGTTCAATCCCTGGTACCACATAAAAATGAATATTTATATGGTGTCATTGATGCCCTTTTACTAATGTGTGTTGGGATCCCAGCAGGTGGGAAGTCTTTTACTTTAATAAACAAACAAATTTAGAATTTAGTAATGAAGATATTTAAAAATAAAAAATAAGAATCTTTTAGTGGCTTTCAGTTATATGAAAGAAACAAATTTTAATCTTAGAATTATGGAAGATATAATGAATATGAGAAAAATGATCAAAATTCAAGCATTAAGTTAATTTTTTACATAATAGGGGCATAATATTTCCTAAATGTCAAGTACTTTGTTAAAGTTACTACATGAGTTATTTCATTTATCTTGAAAATAGTACTATCAAGTAAGGAATATGATACTAATTGAACATTTGAGAAAACTGAGGCTTAGAAAGTTAGTTTCTTTTTCTAGTAAACTAGAATTTTATCTTCAATTTGAGTTTAAATCTTTTCATTTAATTAAAGCATCTTCTTTAAAACATCTTAGAATTATTATAATCTCCTATTGCATTTTATTACATATGTCATTATATACTGCCCCACTTACCATTCTTAGACATATAACTTGCTTCCATTATTAAGTTTTTAAAAATAATGCTGCTTTGAATGTTTTTCTACATAAAAGCATGCGTCCATGCATGCATCCATGCATCCATCCATACACTGAAAAGAATCATACTCTTTAACTTTTAAAAAGATTATTAAAGTATTATAATCAAAGCAGCATGTTACTGGAATTAAAAATAGACACATAAATCAATGGAACAGGATAAAAAGCTAAAAATAAATGCAAATATTTATGGTCAATTGATTTTCAACAAAGGTGCCAAAAATATACAATAGGAAAAGAACAAACGCTTGAAAATAGTACTAAAATTGATATTCACACCAAATAAAATTGGAATCTTATCACATCATATTAAAAAATCAGCCCCAAATGGATAAGACTTAGACCTGTAACTGTAAAATTATTAGAAGAAATATAAGGAAAATGTCTACAACGTTGGTCTGGGCAAAGAACTCTAAAAGCACAGAGAAGACAAATAGAAATATAAAAATAAAATTGTATCAAACTAAAAAGCATCTGCATATCAAAGGAAATAATTAACACAGGGCTAAGAGACAACCTAACGTTTGGGGAAAAATATTTGCGAGCCATAAATATGATAAGAGGCTAATATCCAGAAAAATATAAGGACCTTATACAACTCAATATCAAGAAAACAAGTAAACCAATCAAAATATGAACAAGGGATTTGAATAGACTTTTCTCATGACCAACAGATAATATGAAAAATGCTTGATATCTCTAATTATCAGAGAATACAGGAAACAAGAGCCAGAAGCATGCGCTAATTTTAAGACCCCTGGCCCTGGGTTGCTGAGTTGACCCAGGTGCTAGCCTTCAGGTAAAAGACAATGAGTTGACTATGAGGTCATGGCTGGGTTTAGGATACGAGTGGAAGACAGGTAGGTTCCAAATATATAACCAGGAGACAAACACGTGAATATCAGCAATGTCTAAGCAGATGTAAACAACATGCATGTGTTTGAGATTCTGTCAAAGTTTGTGAAGCATGAGAGAAGAAAGCCAGGAATCTAAGATTCAGGTTAAAAACAAGCCAACAAGATGTTGGTGTTACAGGCAGAAATTCAAATGTGGAAGTATGATCATAAAGTCAATGGTAACTGGAACTCAGAAGTTATGTGCGGTGTCAGACATCAAGGGGAGTTTCAGTAGGATAATGGCAGAAAAGTGTGCTATTTATTTGACAATAGGGAACCTGCTGGTGATTTGGTTGAGTAGCTTCAGTAAAATATTAATATTCAGACAAATGTTAGAGAGGAATGGTAGAAGGAGCTTAATTACAGATTATTGAGGTAAAATGGAAAGTCAACAAATATGGATAGTGCCACAGGCTACTGCATGCTACTTACAAGCTCTTAACTTTTTTTTTTTTTTTTGGTAGTACCGGTGATTGAACCCCGGGGTGTTCTACCTCTGCACCAAACCCCAGCCTTATTTTATATTTTATTTTGAAAGAGGGTCTCACTCTCAGGTCTCAGCCTCCCAAATATTGGGATTATAGGCATGTGCCACCATGCATGGCTTCAAACTCTTAATTTTTATAGAGGAGAAAAGAAGTAAGATACATAGCCAGACGCTGAAGCATGCACAGGGTTTGTTCTTCAGTTTCTTTTGTTTTCTGTTGAGGCAAGAAAATGGAACCTTGTCACATGTTAAATGGACAGAGCCATACGGTAAGAAGAGAGGGATATCACAGAGAAAGAGATGTGCTGAACAGGACAGGAGGAAGCCAGACAACTAAGGGGCAGAAGCCTTTATGTTTATACGCTACACACCAAGAAGTAGAGGGAGCAGTCAAAGGGATAAAAGTTTCCCCATGAAGAAAAGAGGTCAGTGCAGCTATTGACAGTAGAACAGTAGAGAAGAGCAGGGAGAGGTGAAGGAAAGATGTCTGCATTTGAGCGGTCTACTTCCTAATGGGATGGAATAAACACTAGGCTGGAGGAGAGGGACCAACACATTTGGAGGCCATGAATTGATACCATCATCCTTCCATAGGACTCAGGGTTTTTTTTTTGTTGTTGTTGTTGTTGTTGTTTGTTTCTTTTCCCAGCAACAATAAAGCTAAAAGGATAGCTGCCTCAGGGGTAAGAAAATGAGAATACAGATTATTAGGAAGCATAGTTGAGAGTGGGATATGATGCTTAGATATTGAATGTGATCAAATATTTTAGAATTATAAGGAGTAGGGTCCCAGGAATGGCTTCTTGTAATGGAGTTGAAGATAAATGAAATCAAGAGGTCAAAAAATAATTTATTTAACAAAGAACACTGTATTCGACAGTTTTTAAATGAACACTGAAGCCATCTAGTTACTCCAAATAGACACTCTAGAAGCATCTTATTACTGTAAATAGTAATATACCCATCATGATTATGAATGGTAGGCTTAAAACTACTGTGATCAAACTTGATAGCAGACATTCTACTTAAAAATATAGAGCCAGCCGGGCGTGGTGGTACACGCTTGGGAGGCAGAGACAGGAGGATCACGCAGGTTAGAGGCCAGCCGCATGCACTGGCTTAGGAGACCCTGTTTCCAAATAAAAATGTAAAAATAGGTCTGGGAGTGTAGCCCGGAGGTAGAAGGGCTTCCAGGAACCCCAGCACCACCAAAAATTAAAAAAATAAAAAATAAAAATATAGAGCCAAACCATTTGAGAAAAATAATTAAATACATAGCCTTGAAAAATCAGATGTACGATTATGATTTGGTTAACGAGCCATAGTTATAACAATTCAGATCTTTTTTAATTAATTAATTAATTAATTAATTTTTGGGGGTGGTACTGGGGTTTCTGGAAGCCCTTCTACCTCAGGCCTATACTCCCAGATCTATTTTATATCTTTTATTTGGAAACAGCGTCTCTTAAACCAGCATGGCTGACTTCAAACCTGTGCGATCCTCCGCCTCCCAAGCGCGGGGATTACAAGCTTGCGCCACCACGCCCGGCAAGATCTGGTTTTTGAAAGGAAAGATACAAAGAAATTGGGGAAGATTTCCTCCTATAGTTGAAATTTAACTAGGAGGATCAATCATCAATATATTCAATGATTATCATAGGTGTTCTGATAGTAACTTGGCTATATATATATGATTTTTTTTCCCTTTAGAAAACACTATAGCAAGAAGAATTATATGAGAAGTCCTCATCCTAAGGAGCAGAAAGATAAAATTACCAAGTGTTTCAACCTCAGACTGATAAGAAAATCTAAAACAGGTTGTAAAGAATAGCTATTTTTAAGTATTGTTTTAAAGACATAGGTGCCAACGGCACAAGTATGGGGGTGTTTCTTTGTGTCTTTACATCTGCACACCAACAACAGGCAGATGTCCTAAATTTTATAGATTCCATAGACTAAATAGCTTCCCTTTTATAAGAAGGGCTGTATCCATAACCCACACCAGTATAGAGAAGCATTATTTTTGTTTAAACTAGTTACCTTCTCACTAAAATCTGATCATACAATATACATTGAATAAATAAACCTGAAGTCACCAATGTATCGGAGCAGATACAGTGAAGATCAACGTTAGCCCAATTCAGAACACCTTTCGGATGGAGGATATGCTGATGTGAGAGCCAAAAGTGGGGCCACAGTTGCATTCATTGTTCAGTGAGCTTGTCTACACCGTTCAACCCACCGACAGCAATGAATGTTGATTGTGACCTTTTTAAGAATAATCTCTGCACCAGGAAGAGAAGGTGTCAGCGGATCCTGTTCTGTTTTCCTGTCTTCAGCTCATTCCGAGAGCCAGGGAGGGGATGATGGTTAGCCATAGGGTACAATCAACGGTCGATGGTTTTGATTTTAATTCCAAACTCACCGACAGCGTTGAATGTTCACTGAAGCAACCTCTAAGCTGAGAAGTCTGTTGACTTTACAGCATCTGCGAGTATCTGAAGGGAGTGGGAGACAGAAAAAAGCATTTAGCCTTACATTTTATTCATTTTAAGCCATTTAAAAAAATGAAAGAAGAGAAGAAGGGTAATTCTTCCAACCAGGAGTTTGGCAAACCTCCACATCACGTTGTGTGAAAGAAAGCAATGTTTCTTTGAGCTAAGGGGGAAAAAAGCCTATCTTGGCTTAAGTCCAGGGATAGAATTATCTCACTGTTAGGGAGAATTTCTTATTCAAAGTAATTTGAGGTATCAAATCAAAGCAGTATCTCATAATTTAAATATTGCTCTGCATATAGCATAAATATATGATACAAATAGAATATACAAAAAGCTCCAACATTCTTTAGATGTCCTCAAATTCAGTTACTGTCAATGTTACCCTTTTATATTTATACAATATATCTAATATGTTTAATTGTAAAATAGAATTTGAAAATAAGCACATATAAATACAATTATAAAATAAGATAATTTTTCCCCAAACATTGTTAGAAACCAGCATAACCCATTGTTCTTAGCCTATGACACAAAAATTTAATTAATACGGTAAATGCAATATATGTATTCTACAAAACTATTTCTTTCCAATTGTTTTGGATATAAAACTCCATCTTTTTGAGTGAGTGGTTTGGGGATATTTTAATATCTTTCTTTTCTAATAGTTTTTATGAATATGATTCTTTTTATATTTTGTGAACTTTAATATACTTTTACAACTACTTCTAATAACTTTCTGTCATTAATTAAAACAAAAGTTCCTGTGGGTGTATCAAACCAGGATAGAAAGTCACTATTTTGTACACTTAACCAGCATCCAATATGTTTATAATTACCTGTGGGTGAGACAACCCACAATCATTTGGAATATTACTTTGAAGGCATTTATGTCTATTCAAACCAATGCAATTGTTCCTGAAAAATCAGTTAAATGTGCATTCTAAATTTTACTACATGCTGACACTTCATTTACTTTGAATGCCATATTTTAAATCCATTTATTGTTTAATGCCTTTTAGACATTTTTTTTACATGAAAACATTCAACTGATATTCAGGGGGAAACAGGGACTCATAATCCAAAAACATGTATATTGAAACATAAAACATACTTAATACATAATAGCTAAAACACAAATAACATCTTTATAACATATGTTATGATAAATAATAGAATATAAAACAGTGATTAATCTGAAATTTGCACTGTTTGATTCCTTTCAGATACACACTTTGTCCTACAGGATACAACTTCTTAAAATAATGCCTTACCAGTGAGCATCTCTGTGTTGCTGCTGGAAAAGATACTGCTTTGGGACTGAGGGCTCATTTGTTTGCATTACCAATTACACCTGAAAGCCTGTCACCCCGTTCTGTCGCAGGCCTATCGCAGTGTTCCTGTCAGGTCAATATCCAACCATTTCAATCATGCTTATTCATCTCTTTCTGTATCTGCTAACATTTGTACAACAGGGATGCCCCTAATAAAAGATTCCAAATTATGTATTTTGCCTCAAAATAAAATACACATTTGACCTGCTAATAAGCAAGACTCCAGGGCAGTTACAATGAATGAAAATGCAAAACCATGTTATTATTTGTTTTTCCAAAATATCCTCCTAGAACTTCTTTGTGTAATATAATTAACATGAACCTACAGTCCCCAAATAATTGAAGTAAAAATATTGACTACAATTCACTTGAAATTCTGGAAAATATAATGATTCATTAATGTCATATAATGATTCATATAATGATTCATTTCTAACAATAAGAAATTAAATACCATGGTATTTGCACATTAAATAGTAATAGTGAATACAGAAATATTTCTACTCCCCTGGACTAAACTGAATGCATGTTCTCAATGATTTGCTAAAGATACAAACTTCTTAACAGTTTAAATTTCCCACCACAGGAAATCAGATCTTATGTTTTTACTGCATTTACCCTAAAATGGGAGAAGAGAATAAACTCCAGGCTCTATATACTAAATTATTTTTGTTCTATTAGAAAAATTGTTGTCCTTGCTGGTTTCACTTAGTTTTCTGCTAATGCCTGTTGGCTTTTAATCACTATTTTTGTCTCATACCCATTTTTAGTCTCATTATTTAATTCTTAGATATACAATTTATTGTTAAAATATTAGGATCTAATAGTACTGAGATTCTATATTTTCTGTTAGAAAGTGTTCAGTGCCATCTTTGTTTTAAGAACACAAGGTTTCTAATTTCAGAATTCTAAATTGGTGGTAGCAATCTGCATTCTTATATGGTTTTCCTTGAAAGAAAAGAACCACAAGAAATAGGTGTTTTACGGGGGGGGGGGGAATCTACCGATGCCACCTTTCTAATTTGGGAGGGTGGTGTGGACAGGATAAAACTTATTCACATCAAGGTCAGATTTATTTTAGCTTTTCTACTTCATCCCTACGCTTGTGGAAACATTACGTATTTCAGTTTTGCTTAAGGTTAGTAGGTCATAAATAAACCAAAGCAATTTCTTTGCTTTGAGCAAGAGGGTCACAGAATACATGAAATACCACTTTTAAACCAAGCAAACTTTAACACGAATTGACAGAGGAACATGAAGAAGTAGTGCATTGTGCATCAGTAAAAGGCCATAGGGATTTTGGATGCTGAAGTTGTCTGTTTTAGAAATAGATTATATATCTTGTTTGATGACCTGTGTTTAATGTAAGTGACTGCCTCTGTCAGTCCTACCAGAGGGCAAGTGTGTGAAATAGAGCATCTCAATGTCAGACTGCAGCCCTTTCCTCTGCCTGATGCCTTGACCTAAATTGGGCATGTGAGCGCTGATGTGGACAAATGAGAGGGAATGAGGGTTTGCTACCGCACACGGTTTATTCTTCATTCTGGTTAGTTGAAAATGGGGAAGAGGTAAGCATACACCCACGAATAGATTTATACTCAATTTTATTTTACGTCATGAAAATGAATCTTTTCCAAAATGAAATACAAAAGGTTGCGCTTAAAGTATATTTCTTTTTTATTCCTTCTACTTCCAAAAAAGAAAAAAAAATGAACATAATCTCTCAAATCTGTTATATGAAAGTCAGGCTGAATTGGTAATTTGAGGTTCCAAGACCTCTTGCTTGGGTCTCTTCAGTTTATAGAGAAATTAGTCCTCTGCTAAGGACTTGAAATCTGGGGAGAGGATTCAGCACTAACACTGTCACCTCATCCTAATGACAGCGTCAAAGTGCCCAATACTGAAATGCTCATTCTGGGTCATTGCAATTATCGGGATTTCTGGCTGCTCCAGTAGAGAGGAGCCAAGGCATCAAAGAGGTCAAAATTGACTAAATGCACTAGAGAGCCAAGTTGAGAACGTGATATGGTTTTTCACTGAGCAAAAAGGAGAAACAGGGCAAGGCATGCCAAAGCTTGGCCCAGCTTGGACATCTTTTGCGACTGAAATGTTGGCACCCCAGAGAGGACTACAGTTTTGTTTTCCAATAGCTTTGTAATTACTGATAGCCCTGACTCCTGTTGACAGCAAAAGGCCTGAAAACTTTCTGGTTCTCTTTCCCAGAAAATCTGTGGGAATTCATCCACATTACTCACTCCATAAAGTGTCATATGGATTTACTTTGTAAAATGGAAGAATTTCCGGGACAACCTTTGCTCTATTTGGAAAATTACCAGTGATTGAAAAAAATCAATTTTAATGAATATTTTAACTAAATTCTTAATAACCATATTACTAAATTCACATGGAAGAAACCCCTATTTTGTATTTCCTACAAAATGGATGTAAAGAAAAATATTTTGTGTTGTTTGCTTAAAAACTTGAAAGCTCAAATTTTGATAGAAAATGTTAAAATATGATCTGCTGTAACTCCAACAAAATTTTTACTTTTTTCTTTTCTTCTTCGTCTTCTTATTTTTTCTTTTCTTTGGTTGTACTGGAGATTTAACTCGGGGTCCTTCTACCTCTGAGCTATATTCCTAGCCCTTTTATTACTTGGAAATAGGGTCTTACTAGCGGCTGAGGCTGGCCTCAAACCTGCAATACAACTGACTCAGCCTCCCAAATGAGGATTACAGAAATGTACCATAACACCCAGTATGAACTTCACTTTTAATACTAGTCTACAATTATTGTTATATTTTGATTGCATTAACTTATTTTGCTTATCCTTATTTTCTTACATTAAACATTTATTGTCATATGCTGGATTAATATCTTTTTAGTAGCAAAGGTATACATACCAACTCTTTACATATGTATCACGTGCTTTCCTGTGCAAGTGAATGGCAACAGTCTAAAAGATGTACTTTATTCTGCATCCTGATACAATCATCAAAGGAAAAGCAATAGAACTGAGTCAATGGACCTGGAGACTGCCCTTCAATGGCTGGTTATATAACCCCTCTGTGCTTTAGTGTCCTGGATAAAATGGCATAATGAAATCATCATCATATACACCAGTTCCATTCTGAATAACCCTTTGTAATGGATAGTCTATAAGCCATTGCATGATACTCCTTATCATTTAAGGAACAGAGATTGAATTCAGGTCTCCTAATATTCTAATACGTCTTTCCTTCAAAAGTAGCTACTTTCCAAATTCTAAAATTTAAACACACACACATATTTTAGTAGGGGCCATATAAGTTATTAATAAACTTATTTATTAAATACATTAAATAACTTTAATATATAGTGTATTAGGTGGCAAAACGTCTTAAAGTTAAAAAAAAGCAAGGAAGCAAAAAATAAAATATTGGGGAAGAAGGAGTGAAAATTTGGATACAATGACCAAAGAACCCCTCACAAAAGAAGGTAAATGTTGAATAAAAATCTGAAGCAAGTGAGAAAGGTAGGCATGAGGATAAGGGTGGTGGGGGAGATCATTAGAGATCATTCTAGACAAAGGGAAGATAAGTAAACTTGCAGACAGATGCATGGCTGGAAGTCTGGAGAGATAAAATTAACACATACACACACACACACACACACACACACACACACACACACAAGGTTTCTTCTCTAATTAGCCTCAAAATATATGAAGTTAAAAATAAAATGGCTTGATAACATCCCCAGTAAGATGGAGTGCTCAGCTCCTTGGCTTCCTCACCTGGTAGGTGGCGGTGACTGACAGGCAGGAAGAGCTCCTCTGAGACAGGTAGTTCTGAAGAGGATTGATGTCTACTTAAAAGTTGCAATTAATCTTAAACTCTGCTAAAGTTAGGAGCCCTTGATTAACCTAATGTGTCCTTGGTAATCTTCACTATTAACACAGAGTAAGAGGTTGAGGATGTGTTCGTCATGGTAATTCCTCATCGCCCTTCAAAACAGCTACTGGTTCTGGAGCTTATGTGCTGTCATTTTAAGTCGAATAAGGATGCCACTGGCTCTGCATAAAGCTACACCAGTGTTTAATACATATTTTAAAAATTTATCAAATTTTTATTTAATTTTTTTTCAAGATTTATCTAAGAAATACTATTTCAGTGTCTTTTGCTTAGTTTGTTTGTTTTTTCACTGAAGATTAACTTCTTCCTAAAGCAGAAAAGAAAGGAAAGAAGAAAGGAAGAAAGAAGGAAAAGAAACAAAGAAAGAAGAAAATAAGAAATAAAGAATATTTACATTACTTCATTTCCCCAAAATTCATGAGTTTATATTACAGATAAATTATATTGGGCTATCAAAACTATTTCTTTTCAAATAATGCAATAGTTTTAAAAACAATTTAGATGAGTGTGTGTGTTTGTGTGTGTTATAACTGGAGATTAAACCCAAGGACAGTCTATATCCCAGCTACACCTCTAGCCTTTCTTATTTCTTTTTTTTTAAAAAAAGGTCTCCCTAGGTTGTTGAGATTTTTTTTTTTTTTTTTTTTTTTTTTTTTTTTTTTTTTTGCTAACTTGCTGAGGCTGGTCTGGAACTTGTGATTCTCCTGTCTTTGCCTTTCAAGTACTGAGATTACAGGCGTGCACCACCATACCTGGCTAGAGAATTTTTTCTATTGTATAAAGAGAATAAAAGAGAATTTATTCTCTTTTTTTTAATAGAAAAGGCACAATGATGGCATGAAAGTTAGAGTCAAATGAATATAATCAACAATTCCAATCATAGTTGAGGTAGGATTCGTTTTTGCAGTATGAAGATTCATCATGTTAACTGTACAACCCTGTGCCTTCCACAGACTAAGTACTTGCCATGGTCCATGTTTACTTTTAGCAAAGAAATGTATTGTTGATCCAAAATTTTTTTTTTGTTGTTGTTGTTCTTAGGATTGAACCCAGGAGCATTCTACCCCTCAACTATATATCCAGCACTATTTTTTTTATTCTGTTTTTTTGAAACAGAGTCTTGCTAAGTTGATGAGGACCTCACTAAGTAGCTGAGGCTAGCTTTGAAACTGTGATCCTCCTGTCTCAGCCTCCCAAGTACTGGGATTACAAGCATGTACCACCACACCCAGTTTGGATTCAAGCCTTTTGATTATTGGTTAATTATTCTATCAATTTAGAAAGGATGAAAATATTAACTTACATTCAAAGTGATTTTAAAATGAATTCCAGGTAAATACTGCCATATTAGTAATGTAGTTTGTCTTTTAATATTAATCATAGTGAAAAATAATCTATATATAATAATAGTACTATGTGTTTTAGAGAAAATAAGTCATTATTTTTTCTGGGAAAGATATAATGCATTTTTGTCAAGAGGTAGACCCTTGCTTATACAATACAAATTTAAAATTTGCCACTGAAAGAGACTTGAAATAAATAACCAAAAGATTATATATTTATATTTCATGCTAGACATTTTGAAGTTTTCGTGTGAAACCATACTATACTATTTTATTATCATATAATGTTACATTTTTAGAATATTAAGAAATTCTTTCAGGTTTTCTATGATCCATTCAGAATTCAGTGTGTAACTAAGGGTCTCATAAGTTTTTAACTGCATTCCCCACTAACTATGTATTAGAATACCTTTCTATTTTGGGAAGATATTGTGAATGTATTTCTGAGTCCATAAATTGTAGAAGCATCTGTTCTTTCAATCAACAGGATAGCAACTGTTTTTTACATCAATCTGTGTGAAACAATGTATATAATATTAGTTCATTCCCTATGAGATTTTAGTAAGTGCTCTATTTGTAGAAAAAATATTTAAGTGATTAAGAGGTATGAAAAATAGTAAGCAAAAATGCATTTAAAAAAACTGCAGTTATTTAAAATTATGATATAAATATAATTATGATTTTTTTCTAGGTTTCTATTCTACACAGAAATATTTAAATCACTTATCCAAACCTGAAAAATTTTAAGCACAAAGCTGTATCTCTATTAAATAATTATATCTTATGGCTTTTACTTTATATGAAATGCTATATCTAGAAAATATGAAAATTTATCAGTTCTTTATATTGAGTTTTCATACACACTAAGTAGATTATGACTTATTCCATCAAAAATGTCTTCCTAAGTATTTATCTGGTGAGAAAGAATAAATAAATAAAGAGATTCAAGATTTTCTAAGCCTTCCCTGAAATAATGAGCAGATAACTATGTTCTCCCCACAGGTGATTTAGAATAAAGAAGAATTTCAGTCAAAAGTCAAAACTCCATTATGGTTAAATATTGTACTTCTCAATAAATCCTAAAGTAATATGTTAGCTCAAGTTAATCATCAAATATATGCCATTAAGACATTTTTGGATTAAGTGTAAAGGATTTATTCATTGACTTTTGACTCTGATAAATGACTTCTACTACTGACACTGTAATTTTATAGATTGTATTCTATTTTTATTTTTCCTAATCAAAGAGAATAATTTCGGAGGACTTAATTATGCCTCCTCCATTCTACATTTTGAAAGAACGGATAGGAAAAAAGCCACAGCATTTTGTTAATAATTCACAATACTTTTTTGCTCTAAAACGATGTTAACAGGTTGGCTTATTTCTTTAACAATAAGATTATGTGATGACTTGATTTATTGTAATTATAACTGAGTAAGGGAAAAAGACTATTCAGATATTATTCTCTGGTTCTACCAACATGAGACTGTTCTTATAACATAGCCCATTTATTTTAACAAATTTAAACTACTCATTGTATGCTTTTCAATGTTTCATCCCCGAAAGAAGTTACTTGAAAATTATGATGTGCTTTTAAAAGTACACAGACAGAGGTAAGTGAGAAAGTTCCCTCAATAAGAAAGCTTCTCTCATCCAAAATCTCAAATCCTCACTGTTTACTGTTTCTTTTCAAATTTTTATTTATTTATTTATTTATTTATTTTTGGTGCCTGGAATCGAAAGGAAAAGTTATACTACCTTTACGCTATATTCCCAGCCGTAGCTTTTTATTATTTTATTTGGAAACTGGGTCTTCCTAAACTGCTGAGGCTGGCTTCAAACCTGCAATCCTCCTGTCTCAGCCTTCCAAGTATCAGGATTACAGGTATGTGCCACCACACCGAGCTTGCTTCCTTTTTACGATTATATATTTGCTGAAAATTGATGACTTAAATTTTCAAAAAGTTTCCAAGGTAAATAAAAGTCAATTATCTTTATATTATTGGGTAAAAGTGGAAAACCATGATTTGATGTAAGCTATGTTTCTGAATGTACTACAACCCTGAAAAGACACCCTATCATCACTGTTCATCACCTGGAAAACATCTACTTTCTAGCAAAGACACATGCTCTTGTTGCATTTTACTTTTCGGGACTCTTCCTTTTGGACATAATTTCGCAAGCAATCTCTCCTATATTAACCAAAAATGGTTACAGGGGATAAGTACTGAAAAGAACAGACACAGTGGTCCATTTGCAGAACTGTTTTCAACAATGTATTTACAGTGCACAGTAGAGTACCTTCAGAGCTTACAGCTTTAAGTCAGTGAGAATCTTAACTAGATAATTCGGGATCGAAGTGAATTTAGGTGCTTTTTTATATCCCTGCTGAAACTTCAATTAAAATACATAACACTTCCCAGTTTCCTGTCTTTTAGTTTTTAGTGTGGCCTAGAAGCTATGAAGCAGCTGCAACCTTCCAAACGAAGGTTTTAGTCAGTCAAATGTCTTTGGAAAAAAGTTGACATATGCATCATTTGGGAAAAATAGTTGAGCTGTCAAAGAAAAAAAAAAAAACCCAGGCATTAACAGAACAAATACACCCCCAAATATTCAGTACCTTATGGAAGAAGTGGTAATTTTTATGCAAATAAACAAATGAACCCTTCATACAGCCACAGAATGAAGACAAAATTATTTATTCTTGGGAAAAAATCAAATGGCATACTCAAATTGGCACAGAGGATCAAAAATGAAATGATTTTAGACAATCACAGGCCCATTCCAGCCACTTTTTATTTTTTATATATATATATGTAAAATTTAGTAGATGTATCTATGTATTAACTTCCGGTTTTAACAGTTATTTACTTTGTTATTATTTACTAAGATTCATTTTTTGAAGTAGTGTAAGAATTCAATATAAATTATATTTCATATCTATACTCTGAGATTGAAAGGCCACTTGATATTTTCAGTAGACCTGTAAAGTCAGGGATAATAGATGCACACCTGTAATCCCAGTACTTGGGAGGCTGAGACAGGAGGACCGAAGTTTCAAAGGCCACAGCCATCTATAGCAAAGCCGGCAGCAACTTTAGTGAGAGAGAGACTCTCATTAGGAGAGAGGGTGTGTGTGTAGCTCGGAGGCAGAATGCTCTTGAGTTCAGTCCAGATAACATCAACAATAATAACAACAACATAAAGATAATATAGTAGATTAAGCACAGACATGCCAAGGGGATATAGAAATCTAGTTTCAGGGGTAGCTGTTTTTCTCTGTAAAATGTTTTCTAAAAGTGGACACCAAAAATGTTACCAATTTTTCTCTTTCCTGGTCTACCTTTCTCATTAGACAGTGAGACTCTGGGTCTAAGACAGTTCCTCGAGTCATCTACAGACCTTGAGAACACAGCGGGCACTCAATGCGTATTTGTTGCCTCTTCTTAACTCCCTGGTACACATCAATACCTGGATGCTCAACCACACGTGGTCTATTTCCCTTCTGTCCTTCATTCACCTGATATCATGTACAATAAGGAGGTAATTAATGTCCATATCAGAGCCCAACACATCTAGAAAGACTGGAATCCCTAAAGATTGAGTCTAACAAGTTGGTCATCCATGAAGGTTCAGACATGAAAAAGCTTAAACAAGCTTAATGTCCATTAGAGATCTCAACCATCTCCAAAATTATTGCAATAAGTAATGCTGTCTTGTTCTTTTAAAAAATGTACTTCAATAAATTAGAAATTTTACTCTTCTGTGCAGATGAACCTTGTATTTTCTTCTTACAGTGCAAACAAAAGTAGCACATTTTTTAACTTGTGTTTAAAGATATTTAATGTCCTGAAGGTCTTTTTTGAAAAACTGTATGCTTCGTCCAATAATATGTTCATTTTTAAAACATCTGTGTATTATCCCTGTTGATCAAGACATGTGTATGATGAAATAATGATAATAATGATGATGATAATAATAATAACAAAAATAATTTTGGGCCCAGCACAGAATATATTCATTATAAAAATGAATTCACTATTCATTCAAGATAAAAGTTGTCTTATTTGAGTGTCTTTAAATTGTGGCATTAAAAATGAACGGGGTTGGATTTAAGACAATTCCAAAACCATCTTGATCACTGGCAGATTTTCTGGCTTATGGTGCCATCTTCCAAGAAATAAATTCCGAGGCGCCAATAGTGTTCAGATGTATGTATAGGGGTATGTTTATACAAAAGTTAGTCATATTAACATAAATATTGATATCTATAAAAAATCTCTGCAAATGGAAAATCTGTCCCACAGCCAAATTAAAGAAACCCGAAGGCTTCCTTACTAATAATTAAGATGCTGCCAATTGTAATGTGTCTAAGGGAAAATGTTCTATCATTCTTGTGTATCTTTAATTGAAGTTATTTTAGCTAGAAGATATTTTCCCCAAAAGATGCCAGTATAAAGGACATAAAAATAACATAAAATAACTTATTTTAGAATCTTCTTTCATTTTCCCATCACTTCGTTTTTTATTAAAGTCAATGTCTAAAATGTTCATAAACATTCTTTTGTCATGGAATTTTAATGGTCCAGTTTTAAAACATCTATTCACATTGTAATGTGTGGTCATCACATTTGCCTAAAATTGTACTTCCTAGCTAAGGGTGTGTGTGTGTGGGGGGGTGTTGCATGGTGACATAGTTTTGTAATCCCAGTTCTTGAGAGGCTGAGACAGGAGGACCTCAGATTCATGGCCAGTCTCAGCAACTTAAGGAGCCCTGTTTCAAAATAAAAATAAAATACTGTTGGAGGTGTAGCTCAGAGGCAGAATGCCCCTGGGTTCAATCTCCATCAAAAACATTGCATTTCATAATATATTGGATTTTTGCTTATTTGTCAAAGAAGCAATTCTGACCAGTAAGCAACAAATTACTTAAAAAGACTAAGAATCACCCAAATAATTTCAAACATATCAACTGATTTAAACAATCCAATTAGTTTCTCCCCATACCTTATACTTAAATACAGAGAAGATCTATTTTACATAATGAGATTTACAGAGAAATTCTGACATCCTGGAGGGAAAGCTATAAAAATATATTTTGCTTTATTCTATTTTTAGCTTTTATTTTCTGGCAAAAAAAAAAGTCACACCATTTCAAATTTTCCCTCTTTTCATTTTTTAGGGCAAAAAAGTTGTTCATGGAAGATGGAAGTTTCTTAACTCAAATATTAATTTATAAGTAGTTTCTTTCACATTCTTAATGCTACAGTCTGTCGAATTTTGTTACGATCACATGGATAACATAAAAATTGGGTAAATAATACTGATTTTAAAATGCTACTGCAGAACACCATTCCACTCATGAGCAAAATTAGCTTCATGAAGCATTTTTAGGCACTTTTCAGTTATAATAACTTTCTCACGCTATGCTGGAAACGTTTGGGGACATTCCAAAAATTTATCATTTATTTAAGATTAGAAAGTTAATATCAAAAGCTAAAACTGTGCATTTGAGAAAAAAGATATCAAAAATAAGCTTTTCTTTCTATTGTTGGAAATAGTTAGAGGCATATGGCAGTAGTTATGGAAAAGAATAAACTCTTTCTCTGTCTCTAAATATAACTTTTTACTTTAGTTAAAGTTAACATTATATTGAAAGTATACTTTTTGTAAGCCTCTATTGTTACTACAGATATCCTATTGGAATGGACAGTAAAAATTTAAAATTAGATATACATCCATTATTACAAATTTGAGATACTTTGGGAGAAATAAGAGAATTAAAATATACACAACATACTGAGAAATTCAAAACAGATGTCCCCTAAAATTCAGTATATTTACATGCTTATAAATAGCATTTATTTCCAAAACATAACATTTCTTCTTTAAGACAGTTGTGTGTGGCTAGGGGATAAGGGGACAGAAAGAAGTTTCACGTTTGCTATAAAACGACAGTCTTTACAATTATTCCAAGTGTGACAGAATGTTTCTATTTTAAGAAAAGAGTGGATAAAGTTTAATGATTTGCTTTAAACTGACTTACTTTCATGCTTTTGCGCATGTCCCCTAAGATATTTGCTCATTCCTCATTCTTTGGTTTTATATTTTTAAAGATTTTAGGGACTGGTATATAAAATATATACCACGGTTGTTTCAAAGGAATTTTCTGCAGGAATAAAGCTGAATTGGGAGGCTGCGTCCATTGTCTTTCTTGTAGCTTTATAGTTTGCTTTGGAATTCACAGCAGGGGCTGTGTAGGTAGTTGCCACAAATCCTTGGAAACACAAGGGAAATCTTCAGGCATCTGAAGTTCGAATTTCCTAACAGAAGCAATCTATTTTCTTTCTTTTTAGTTTCAGACACAAACATGAAAAATCAAGTACTCTTCTTTGATGTGAAATTTAGGAATTTCACATCAAAGCCCCAAGCACAGATAATTAAAATAGTTTTCTGACATCCCAACATTCACATAAAGCTGCCTTTCCTTAAATTTGTTTTTCTTAGTAAAACCAAACAAGAAAGGAAGAAAGAGGACTCAAAGAAAAAGAATAAAGAAAAGGTTTCTAAATGGGCATGGTGCCATTGTACCAGATGGGAATGGTTATAGGACAGACGCAGCCCATAGGCTTCAAGGCGTTTGAAGGCTTAAGGCAATACTGATTCGGAACCACCTAAGCACTTACCTTTCCTGGGATTCCAGGCCTGTGTTGGTGGAGAGAATATTATTTCTAATGCATTAAGATGCAGTTAGGGAGTGGAGTTTTTCTTTCTTTCATTCTTTAATCTCTATAATGGCCCTCTAGAGATTTTCTGCCTCCGTTGAGTTAGAATCCATTTGCATTGTTCTATTGGTGCAGAATTTTATATTTAACAATTGGATAACACATACATGCCTTATTAGTTCCCAGGTTCCTATTCAATAGCAGTGTGTGTGTGTGTGTGTGTGTGTGTGTGTGTGTGTGTGTGTGTGTGTTTTACTGGGCATTTAACCCAGGGGCATTCTACTGCCGAACTACAGCCCTGTCCCTATTTTATTTTATTTTTTTTCCTTTTAAAGCAGGGTCTCCTTAAATTGCTTAGGGCCTTGTTAGATTTCTGAGGCTGCTGTGAACCTGTGATCCTCCGGTCTCAGCCTCCCAAGCGCTGGGATTACGGGCGTGTGTCACCACACCCATCTATTAGCAGCTCTATCTTATGGGGAAATAAAAAGCCTTTTAAAATTGCTCTGTCTTCTCTTTCCTTTGTGAAGCTTAAATTACATACAAGTCTATGGTTTGGCTAATGTCAAATATAAAAATCCCCAACAAAGTCCGCATTGCTTAGATAGGTAGTACTTTGAAGTCAGAGCATTAGCTAACAGTGAGTATTAAATATAGACTATTTTACATGCGGTTCAAAGCACAAATATAGCCATTCTCAGATAAAAATAAATCTGAAGACATAACTCTAAAATGAATGATTATTTCATAAAGCAGTGGTGAAAAATATTCAAGCTAATCCTATTAGTTTATGAGAAAGTTATATTTAAGACTGTATTTCCTACTAAAAACGGGTCACTATTTAAATTTTAGTTCTTTGAAGTTTTTTTTTCCACCCAATCTAATTGAGTCACTTTATTTCATAAAGCAGGAAGTAGAGACAGAATATGTAAGTGACTTGTCTGAACCCCTATAACAATCTCAAGATAGAGCCATGGGTAAATGTGCAGTCAGGACCATTTCAAATCATCAGTTCCTCAAATCATCTGCTCCTTCCAAGCACTCAGTAAAGTTCAGGGGTCAGAGCCACAGTCTCTCTGCAACTTTCTAGGCTGCGATTATTGACTCAGCTCTTGTTCTTCCTTTTGATTCATCTTAGGAGTCTGCTTTTGCTTTATTTCAGCTCAAAGATAATACAGTTTTATCATGTTGCATTATGACAATACACATTTACACATTCCTCAAATTGTTTCTTTTTCTCCTTATTTTGTTTTAAACACATGTGTTTATGAATCTGAAGCCTCCCAGTTAGTTCCTTCAGATGAATGTTATCACCCTGATACCACGTGGGAGCCATCTCCACCGGCCCTTCCCTGCAGACTCTCAGAGAGCCAGGGGCAAGCGCATTTGATCTCAAAATGTCATAAAACATAAATGTCCATTTTTTTTAAAGAGCAAAGATACTTAATGGAATTTTTTTCCTTCCTTATTTTTTTGGGGAGGAACAAAGAGTTGAATGTGTCATACTTTGTGATAAATAAAGTTTTTTTTATCTAGTTAAGTCCCTGAATTTTTCCCCCTTTCTCTTCCCTCCTTCCTCCTCCTCCTCCTTCTCCTCCTCCTCTTCATCCTTCTCCTCCTTTTTCTTCTTCTTCATACATTATTTTTCAAAATTTGAAATGCAAGAGGCAGAAGAGTAAATCAAGATTTGCCCTTTTGCCTGCAGAAATACACATTTTGCCTGCAGAAATACACACTGACCCTTAAAATTGTACTTTTAAAACTATTTCTATTCAGCCAGGCGTGGTGGCAAACGCTTGTAATCCCCAGGTTTAGGAGGCAGAGACAGGAGGATCACGCAGGTTCAAAGCCAGGCTCACTGGCTTAAGAGACCCTGTTTCCAAATAAAATACAAAATAGGTCTGGGAGTGTAGCCCAGAGGTAGAAGGGTTCCATCCCCAGTACCATCAAAAAACAACAACGACAAACAACTATTCATTATTCAATTGATACCCTAAACAAATGCAAATAAGTTTAAGTTCTACTAGACCAGATGAGAGACACTCAACATATCACTAGAGATTTTACCAGTACGTATGACGAATGTAGATGTTTAGGTACTGTGTTAACTATCCCACTAGTTTGCACGTGGTTATTTTGTAGCGTTCCTTCTTGCTTTTGGCCCCCCCACTCCACTCCACCACCAATGCAGTCTCTACAAACCAGCAGATAGAAAATTGGGTTCTTAAATATAAAACTATTCTAAGCCTGTAGCACAGTGGAAAATGAAATGTACAAAATGAATCTTCTGCGTCCTTGTCTGCCCAGGCACAGAGGTCATTTCAGGAGTGGGAAATTCCCCATCAGGGCTGTGTGGGTTGCGGACTTGGGACCCATGCCGGTACCATCTGCGGGCTCCTGGCTCTGATTTTGCCACTAGAATGAACAGGACAAGCACTGGCTTATCATAGGATCCTTTAATTCTATTTTTCCCCCTGATACTAAGTATTAAAGCCGCGTTCTACTTCTGAGATATACCTCCACCCCTATCTTGTTTTTTCTTTTGAAATAGGGTCTCACTAGGTTGCTGAGTCTCACTACTTGTTGAGGCTGGCCTCAAACCTTGGATCTTCCTGTTTCAACGCTAAGCATTGAAATTACAGATGTGTGTGTCACCAAGCCAGGCTGATTGGGTCAGTTAGGGATTTCCCCAAAAATGGATGAGCTGAAATAAATAGTGAAAAGTAGATTTTGTTGTTTGTCTGGTTTCTAAACATATAAGTTACTGGGGGGGGGGGATCCCTGCACTAAAAGGAAAGTAATTAGAAAAGACAGAATACTTTTTTTTTTCCATTCTAAATGAAGACTAGACCAAGTTATGATCGTTTCCCATCCCTTTGAAACAAAGAGAGCTCCTGTTTTTCTCTAGTGCAATCGTGCTCTGGCCAGCACCCCCTTTCTGCTGCCTTGATCACAGAGAAAGCCTGTCTTGGCGGGGCTCAGACACCAGCCAGAGTCCCTCTGCTGCAGGAAGAGCGGTCAGGGCCCCTGGCTGCACTGGGTTGGAGTCTGTGAAAGCAAAGATGACCTGAAGAGGTGGGGGTGGGTGGCTGGATTCTTCTAGGGAGTCTTCAAGAGCCTCTGAACTCCCCACCAGGGCTCAAGTCACGGCTTTGAGGTGCTATGACCAAAGACCATCTGCCTTGGGCTGTGCCTCGTCTCCACCCAGGCGTTTCTCTGAAGGTCGACTCAGCCCATAAATCAGAGATGGAAAATCTGTCTCACAGGAGCTGAGGTCCAGCTGAGGGCTGGCAGGAGCCATTGTCTGCAGCAGTTGGCTGTTTGTGGAAGGTGCCATTACAAGCTGGAAAAAACGCGGCCTTTGCGAAGAAGGCTCAAGAGCCTGAATTATACAACAGCGATTAACTAGGGCAGGCAAGATGCAGAGCAGCAAAATAATGAACAAGTTTTTAGAATGAATGGAATTAATTTATAATGTATAGTAGGCAGGCTGCCCAGTTGCTGTGCCCTTTGGACAAGTAAAATAATTAAAAGCCTACATATTCTAGTAACTCTAATGCAAATTTTTAACCGATTTCTAGAACTTTGGGGGGAAACTAAATATAGCACATGCCTTTTAACTTGACAAATAAAATCTACTCAGTATATTCAATGCTCACTGTTACACAGAGAATTAAGTTATGAAGAATAAGCACCGCCACTGAGTTTTTTGTCTGTTCGTTTGTTTGTTTGATTAGGTCCTTTATTCATTTCTACTGCAGATGATTTTTAAAATACATGAAAAATTTTATTGATGTATTGGAATGCTACATGATAGGTTCAAAGGGATAAAAACATACATGCACACAGCATGTAGTTTTTAAATCCCCTCAAAGAACCACATTTTGAGTCTTTTGACAAAGCAGTTTTCTCTTTTCTCTAGAAGGGCAAAGGGGGCCCTTTGGTAATAATGAAATCCTTGTCAGATTTACAGTGAGTTATTAGGGGACTTATTGAAATAGGTCATATTTACTGCAATTCACTAGGTCACATTTATTGAAAATTTAGAGAATGTGTTGAATGTAGAAAATAATTAATGGGAAATCTTAATAAGGCATATAACAAAGCACCATCTTTAATTTTCTGGCTTAGCACAAATATAAAAAATGTATAGAATCTGGATTGAGGTTATCAGCAATAACAGATCATTTCCTCCAAGGGAGAATGTTTTGACTTGTAATATTTTGATGTGTTTGCGAGATCAAACGGTAGCTGAATATAAACAATACTGTGACAGAAAAGTATTGTTATTTCAATGACTGGTTATTTAATCATAAATCACCTATGCATTGTAAGAGTATAAATGCAAAACAAAGAAAACTGTAACCCAGATTCAGAATAAAATATTTCAGGTCCTGTGTGAGTATGTCTTCTCTATGTGACGTACTTATTTTCAAAAATAAGACTATAACCCACCTTTTTATTAGTCTTTCCACTGTTACTTCAGTAAAAATGTCCAAACATCCTTTTCAATCCTAACTGCCTTCCCTCTGTGTGTATTTTGTTGTCATTAATCATACAGATAGAAAAGGAAACTGAGTGCTCATTTATCTTTTCTTTTTGTTGCCTTCTACTGAAGCTTCAAAATATGAATCAAATTCATAGTATACAATAAATAGCGTGCACTGACTACTGTGCACATTTTAATATTCTGAAAATCTCTCACACCTGAATTTAGCAGGCAGTCTTATTATCAGACCTGAAGCCCTCACCATCGCTCACGAGAATGGTCTGAATGATTCCTTTTGTTTTCTCCCCTATCTCTCTTCTCCTCTATCACTCTGCTGTGGTCACAAGGATTTTATTGACATTAATAAAACCTGCCAAATATGAGTTAGCCGCAGGGCCTTTGTATATACTGTTTCCTCTGTCTACAGTGCTTTACTATTAGGTTCATTTTTCTTACTTTGTTCATGTCTGTAGTTAAAAGTTCTTTTTTTCTTTTCTGTACTGGGGATTGAACCCAGGGGCATTCTATCTCCAGGCTTTATCCTTGGCCCTATTTTTTTATTCTTTATTTTGAAACAGGGCCTCACTAAGTTGCAGAGGGCCTTACTAAGTAGCTGAGGCTGGCTGCAAACCTGTGCGATCCTCCTGTCTCAGCCTCCCAAGTACTGGGATAACAAGCATGAGCTACCACACCTGGCTAAAAGTTCTCTTTTAGGCCTCTCTCACCACTCTATATAACACATTTTCCCATGTATTTACTCCGATTTTGCTTTTAATTGCACATACCACCACAGAACAGCATACTAGACAGTCATACGATCATTCAGTAAGCAGATCGCACACTGGTACCTATCAGGCACTGCTTTGGGAACTCGGGATTTAACAGAAAATAGCAGAGAGTAAATTCTGTGTCCTCATGTAGTTTCTATTTTCGTGAGAAACATGAAAGATAAGAAAAACAAATAAAAGACATGGTATGGTAGGCCATAATACAGACTTAAGATTCAGAGAGCAAAGCAGTGTAAACTATGATGCGACTGGAATTAATATAAGTGAGTCGCCAATGGAGGTGACTTTTCAATAAGGACCTGGAGGGTGGGAGGGAGCTAGCCCTTTACACGTAAGAAAAGAGAATTCAGCACCAGGGCTCAGAGGTAGGAGAGGGCTGATGCCGCTGCTTGATCTGTTGAGTACCCATCCTCCACTGCCTAGAATCGAACCTCCTTTACCTCAAGGGATTTGTGTGCTTTACTATTCAGCCTGCACTATCTAGAACTAAAATCTCTGAATAAATATAGTTGAATGCAATAAATCATTTCTCTTGATGTACAGAAGAGAAAACCGAGGCAAGCAGCTAAGTAACTTGTCCAGAATAACCAGATAGTAAGTATTGTACCTTTTTTTTTTATTCTTTATTATGAAACCGGGTCTTACTGAGTTGCAGAGGGCCTCATTAATTAGCTGAGGCAGTCCGAGAACCCTCAGGTCTCAGCCTCCCGAATGTTGGGATTACAAGCGTGTGCCACCATGCCCAACGGACTTTAAAAATTTAATGCCATGTTCTGTTTTTGTTGTTGTTGTTGTTTATTTTGGTACTGGGGATTAAACTCAGGGGCATTCTACCTCAGAGCTATACCCCCAGCCCTATTTTATTTCTTATTTTGAAACAGCTTCATTAAGTTGCTGAGGCTGACAGCGAACCTGCGATCTCCTGTCTCAGCCTCCCAAGAACTGAGATTACAGGTACATACCACCAGGAATGGCTCATGACCCCATTCTAACCACTGTCCACTGATGGGGTACTTGTCCCCAGTTCTCTTTGGAAGAGGACCACATAGGGTACAGACTAAACAGGCAAACTGGTAACCAAACAATTATGAAAAGAAAAGGCCGGAACTATTCAGTATTACCTATTGTTAGCCTGAGTTTTAAATTTAGACTCAGAAAGAGTTACAAATTTCCCAAGGTTCTCTTTAGCATTGTCTGATTCCAAGGCTGATGTGACCAACACCACCATGGAGGGGTGAGGGGGGGCAGCATAGATGTACCCTTGGTCCTATCTCCGACCGCTGCATGGCATTGGGCAGTGTCTTTTCCTCTATGCCTGTTTCCTGAGCTGCAAAATAAAAAGACTGGGCTAGGTAACTTCTGCATCTGCTTCTGTTTTTTTGTGGTTTGGAGGATTTTCACATAGAGAACAGTTGCATATCTTTCTCTAAATAGTAAGGCCCTGCAAAATACTTTGGAGAAGTGAACAGGTTTTTATTTTTGAACATGTTTGTATGATTTAAACAATTTTAAATAATTTTTATCTACTACAGATGAAGAGAAATGATCTCTGAAGAGAAACAGACAGAGGCATTCCAAGGAGAAAGAGTTATTAAGAGAAGGCCACCAGGCATAAGAGTTACTAAGCTAGGGAAAGGCACACACAAGTTAGACTGGTGTAGTCAGAACTTAAGTACAGAGGTGAGGAGGATGTTTGATGCTGCTGTTTTCTGGGCTTAAAATATGAAGGGCTTCCAGCCAGGCATGGTAACACACAGCTATAATCCCAGTACTTGAGAGGCTGAGGCAGGAGGATGACAGGGTGAAACTTTGTTTAAAAAGAAAATACATAAGCTGGGCGTGGTGGTGCACGATTGTAAGCCCCGCGTTTGGGAGGCAGAGACAGGAGGATTGCGCAGGTCCGAAGCCAGCCTCGCTGGCTTAAGAGACCCTGTTTCCAAAATAAAAAAAAAAGTATAAAAATATGTCTGGGAGTGTAGCCCAGACGTAGAAGGGTTTTCAGGAACCCCAGTATCACCGCCCCCCAAAAAATACATAAACTAGGACTGGGGGTATATCTTTATGGGTAGATGTCCCTGGGTTCCATCTTCAGTACCAAAACAAAACAACAAAAATGTGAAGGGTTTCCAACACCAGCTAAGGAAATCAAACTCTATTCAATGGGTAGCAGAATGGATCAATGGTTTCTATGGAGTTGCTAGAGTTGTGGGTTGTGTATATCCCTACATACAACGGTAGGCTACAGTAAAAATTATTCAGTACCTTATTCCCTTACTCTAAGATACTTTCTTTGACAAGACAAGGTGGAGAAGGAACAGACATAACTTTAGAAAGTTATGTGAATAAATTGCAGGGATGTAAAAATAATGTCGGAAAACCTTCCTTCCTCCTTTCTACTTTCTATCCTGTGCTGAGACATCGTAGAATGCAAAGCAGATGGTCCTTGATCTCGTGGCACAGCTCATCACAGAGTGGAAGATGACATTCAGCAAACACAGAAACCTGCTCTCAAAATTACCTGGCAGGGTGTACGGTGCAAGAGTTACAAGAACTATTCTAAACTGAGTATGGTCAATGTTAGGGTTTTTTTAGGATAGAGTTGTACCGGTTCTTTGTGGGTATGGCCATGTGTAGAAGGGGAGGTACTGGGAATTGAAGCCAGGGACATTCTCCCTCTGAGCTACAGCCTCAGCCCCATTTTATTCTTTATTGTGAAATAGTGTCTCGAGTCGCCGAGGGCCTCGCTAAGTCCTCCTGTTTTAGCCTCCCAAGTACTGGGATTATGTGCCACCACCCTTCTCTGTAAAGGCTAATTTGCTCAGTAGTCAAGGAATTAAGGGGCACTAAAAACTGTTTAGAGCACTGCCTCCCAGACACACACATATCGATCTTTCTCTTCCCAGTCGCTCTACCTCCTCCTGCTTCTCACTCTTATCAGCCTGTGGCAACCACCTGTGTGAAAATCCCCGTATCTTTCCTTCAGAGACAGTCACTCACCAGTCTTTGCCCGGTACACATTTTTTTTTTTTTTGAGTCAAATGCAAAATAGCATGTGCATGACCTTCCTTTCTAGCTGAAAATTGTTTTTTGCCCAGAATCATTGTACATGATTCATATGGTCAGTAGCACAGTAGCATAGCTAAAATATAGGATAAAATATTAAAATAGACTTTCCAGTCACCACTTTCAAAGCTCAGTAAAAATGTACTAGAAATCTATTTCTGAACAGATTGGAGAAAAAAAAAGTATACAACACAAATGTAAAACATGTACAGCAAGGTTTGGATGTCAAGCACACCAGAAAATTGCATCTACTTTCAAAATTAACATTTTCACTTCATTCATAATAACTCAATAAATTTGATTAAATTTGATTAGAATATTTCTAATAAACAGGAATTATTATACTGGTGGCTTTGACTTATATATTTATCTTATATATATGCATCACAAATACCTATATTTTGTGACATATTTCATTCATTTGTTCATTCATTCATTCATTCATTCATTCATTCATTATGAAACCCAGAGGCATTGAACCCAGAGGCATTCTACCTCTGAGCTATGTTGCGGCCCTATTTTATTTTGAAACAGAGTTTCGCTAAGTATTTGAGTCGTTAACCTGTGATCCTTCTATCTCAGCCTCCAAAGTACTATGATTGCAAGTGTGTACCAACATGCCTGGCTAGATTTTAAAAATCATGGCATTGCTTTAGGTTAAGCAATGAATTTTGTAAGAACTGAACTAACAAGTCAATTATAAGCTTCATTATTCTCTCTTCTCAATGGAACCTTATATTTCATGAGCAATGAAAACCACAACATTCCTCATTATTTACCTGTATAGATTTTTTTCCCTTTTGTGACTACAAACATTTTTTAAACAAAGCTTTCTTTTACTCACCTCATAATATTTTTGAATCTGTGTCTTAAGTACTTTATTTATTTATTTGGTGGTACTGGGGTTCCTGGAAACCCTTCTACCTCCGGGCTACACTCCAGACACCTATTTTTTATATTTTTATTTGGAAACAGGGTCTCTTAGACCAGCGACCAGCGCGGCTGGCTTCGAACCTGCGCGATCCTCCTTTCTCTGCCTCCCAAGCACGGGGATTACCTGTGCCACCATGCCCGGCTCTTAAGTACTTTAAAATTGCTTATGTAGCCCAGCGTGGTGGTGCACGCTTGTAATCCCCGCGCTTGGGAGGCGGAGACAGGAGGATCGCGCAGGATCAAAGCCCGAAGCGCTGGTTTAAGAGACCCTGTTTCCAAAAAATTAAAAAGCATAAAATAGGTCTGGGAGTGTAGCCCGGAAGTAGAAGGGCTTCCAGGAACCCCAGTGCCACCAAAAAAAAAAAAAAAAAGAAAAAGAAAAAAAAAGAAAAAGAAATTGCTTATGTATTTAAAGTTACTCTGGGTCTCACTACATTCAGTAAATGTTTGAAATTGAAAGGAAAGGTCTGGCTATAAAAGAAGGGCTACTTTACAAATTTTAAAATAAATCAACTCTAGAAAGTTACTAGACCAAAATGCAGCAACAAGTGTGTGTGTGGGGGGGGGGCGTGCAGTTAGTTAATCCACCATAAGAAAAATAAAATTTTTCATTAAAATGAGAAAAAAGTGAAAACAACCACTCTTTTTTGGAAATAAGACTGTTACACTAATATACTTCACTATGTTTGTACCTTTTATTTATTTATCTTGTACTGGGGATTGAACCCAAGGGCATTCTACGAACTCTGAGATAAAGTCACTTTAAGTTGCTGAGTCTGGCCTTGAACCCTCAATCCTCCTGCCTCTGTCTCCCAATTACTGAAATTATAGGGAGACATGTGCACCATGCCAGGCTTGTATTTCTAAATTAATGTTCTTATCAAAACTATCAACCTAGGTATGTTTCTAATTTTCCTCTGGTGAACTCTGTTTTGCTTGCATCTGAAAAGAGTTTAGTGTTATTACCAGCTATCCTTTTCCCAACTATTTTGCCCTTTATTTTAGCCTTAAGTAATCATGAAGTTCTGCTCTGTTCTATGCTAATGAAATCAAAATGTGGGAGAGGAGAAATCAATTGGATAAATGCAGAGCTGACCTATTCGCTCATGCTCCAGGAGACAGGCACTCAGTGGGTCTTGATGCTGGCTTCTTAGAACACAGGTATTCCTGATGGGGTTAGTTTATAGATCTTTCTAGGGGGAAAGGAAGCTTAGAAGTTGTAGAAGTGATGAACATGCATAATAAAAATGACATAATATCTATTTTCTTAATAGACCTTTAGGAAGGCATAAGCCTAGATTTTTTTATAAAAGAAGCTTCATGCATATTTTATGAATTATTTATTACATACATTATTAATTACTACTTAAATTATTTAAAATTTACAGTGCTTTTCTTCCTTTCTCTTTAGAAGGAGATTACAAGGAAAGAGGTAGACATTTTGACTAAGCCACTAAGGGTGGAAATTCGCAGACCACATACGGAGAGAGGTGCTTCATTATACCAGAGCTTGCTCATTTGAATATGGGTGTGTGAAAATGATAGTCCAGTTTTCTGACAGGAAACTGGATTAATCCAAAGAATAATGAGTAGTTACCTTTGGGGGATTTCTCTCTCTGTGTGTTAATGCACAAGTGACATATCTATTCACTAAAATTGAAAAGCTGCTAAATTAAAAACAGTTCTGTGATAATCACCGAATTTTCCCATGGATAGATAACTAGCACATTGCAAGATACTGAAATGTGCTATTATCTGGAGTTGCAAAGATGAGCTTGGGTGGCGACCCTGGGAAGAATCCAGAATTGAAGCACCTATGTAATTCTTATGGTACCAGAAGGAGACCAACAGTATTTGTATATAAGATTAAGAAATATTTTTCATACTACGAAAGCATTAATGCTATGTTTATACTTAAGGAAATCACTTTCAATAATTCTTCTGAAAAGCAGTGAGATTAAGTTCCAGATGTTTAGAAGTGTTCTCAGATTCAACAAATTTAAAGTATCAGGCTTATTCTCTTGATTTAAAAAAAAAAGTATGATACACAGAAAGTTACATTCTTGACTTGATCCTTTGAATATACATTCAAGGTGCATAACTTTGACTTAATTTGGGAAGGGAAAATATGGTATATTAATTTAAAAAATAATCATTAAAAGACAGGTCTGGTGTGGCACACGCCTGAAATCCCAGTATTTGGGAAGCAGAGACAGGAAGATAGCAGGTTCATGGCCAGCCCCAGGAACTTAGTGAAATCATATTTCAAAATAAAAAATAAAATTGACTGGAGAATTTAGCTCAGAGATAAAATACCCCTGAGTCTAAGTTCACACACACACACACACACACACACACAGAGAGAGAGAGAGAGAGAGAGAGAGAGAGAGAGAGAGAGAGAGAGAATAAAAAACAAAACAAGGAAAGCCAAAGCTCAGCTTTGGTTATCAGGAAAAGTCTAAAGAATCAAAAGACTTGCACATTTACTATATACTTTATCAGCTATGAAATCCTAAACATGGTTTAATGTCTCAGAGATCCATTCTTCAAAAGAGAATGATTAGGTACCAACCCTTTAACCAACTTTCTGCTGTTTTGGTAAGGATTAGATAACTACAGCAGGTCAGAATCTATACCAAAACAGATATTGATACCAGAAAGACCTGATTTTGAACTTTGACTTTGCAACTTTCTAAATAAAGGACTTTATAACACTTAACCTCTCAGAATCTCAGTTTTCTCTCCTACAAAATGAGCAAAGAGGCTTTACCCAGACTGCCCCACCAACTGGCTGGCTGGCTCTCGCTCTCTCTCTCTCTCTCTCTCTATCTCTATCTCTATCTCTATCTCTATCTCTATCTCTATCTCTATCTCTATCTGTCCATCCATCCATCTATCATCTATCTTTCTATCTATATATAATCTATCTATCTTCCCATATTTATCTATCAAGTAATCACATTGCAAGAGCTGTTGGATATCACTAAGTGGAATAAAGTATTTTTCAGATTAGTATTTCATGCAAATGTAACCTATAATAAATGGAAGTAGAGTGAGAAAAAATTGTGTCTATAAAATGTGTTCATCAATGGCAACTTCACATCAACAGTTAAAAATCTCAAACAATTTTATATTATTGAAATTAGAGTATAGCCACTTGGATACTCTATCAGTATTAAATTTTACTCCTTGAAGAAATAAGTGCATCGTAGTCACAGAAAAATATAGTAAGAGAAAAATATTTTAAAAACTGTACATCTCCATTCTTTTTTCTGCCAATCTAGCAAAAACTTAGGTTTCAATCTCTAGTGTTACAGATGCCCCATACTAACTTATGGGAGTTCTTAAAAATGTTCAGACCTGAAAAGAATTGAAAGTGGGACTCAAAAAGTTATCCGTGCACTGTGTTCAGAGCAGCTTTATTCACAATAGCCTAAGAGTAGCAGCAACCCCCTCCTCTCTGTTTGTAGGTGGGTGAATGGATAAACAAAACTGTATTGTATATATACATTGTGATATTACTCGGTCTTAAAAGGGAGGATACTCTTTTTTATATGCTTTTATTGGTGCAATGTAATTACGCATCATAGCACGTTTTAAAGTGATAGATCTACACACACACTCATCACTTGATGAATTTTCCTCCTCAAACCCATCCCTGCACCCCTTCTCCCTCCCTGTACATGTAAGTGAGCTTGGAAGTGAAACCTTGTATGGTCATAACCTTATGTAAACCACTTCCTTCCTCAGTCTTTGTATTTTCCTCACCATCTCCCATCTTCAATCCACTCCCACTATTCTACTGTTTTCTCTATTCATTTGACTTTTGCTTCCCATTTTTCTCCCACAAAGGACAGAAAATATCTGAGCCCTTGCTTTTTGAGACTGGCTGATCTCACTTTGCCCGATATTCTCAAGCTCCCTCCATTTTGCTGCAAATTACACTAAAATTTCCCCCTTTTATGCCTGAGTAAAACTCCACTGTGTGTATGCTCCACACACTCTTTACCCATTCATCATGGCTGCTCTTCACAGAGGTATGCATGTATCAGGATGGTGTACTAGTTTCAATTCAAAGGGGAGGATATTCTGCTACAACATAGTTGAAACTTGAAGACATTATTCTAATTGACATAAACCAGCCACAAATGAAAAATGCTGTATGATTCCACTTGTATAAGGCAACCAGAGTAATCAAATGCATAGGTACAGTTAGCAGGATGGTGGTTGCCAGGCAATGGAGGGATGGGAAGTAGGGAGTGCTTTTTGATGGGGGTGGACTTGTAGTTAGAAGATGAGAAAGTTCTAGAGATGGATGGTAGCCAAGGTTGCACAATGATACTTAATACCTATGATCTGTTTATTTAAAATAGCTAAGATGCTACATTTATTTTATATACATTTTATTAAATTAAAATTTCTATCTAATAATTTTTATACCTTTCTTTGCGTTTTTATACTTAGGAGTGCAAATGTAATCTTCATTTCTTTTAAACTTAAATGTATATTTAGCATGCTAAAAGTGAAAAAAGTTTCAACTGATGTTTTGTGGCTCTATCAGTTTAAATGTTCTATAGTATTTTTCTTTAAATGAAAATTTTCAACTGAAATAATTTTATGTGCTAAATGTGAAAACAATTTTTCTAAGTATTTTAAAAGAATAATCACATTCATTTTGTTATGGGTTTCTTTTGGATTTCCTAAAATGCCAATCTAATCAGGAAGACACTGGTCCTCTGCAATTATAATAGTCCATCTTCAATGAAAAACTATAACAAAGATAGTATGCTAAGAATAGCAAAAATAAATTAAATATATTAAACTCAGACAATCTATAGAGCAAAATGAAAGCAAATTCCATACTAGTATCAAGTTATACAATTTAAAGAATCTCTTCCACTTAGTCAAGTAAGACAGACCTTGAAATATAAACTCACTGATTTCTGTGGAGTGTTCCCCATTGGTTCAAATTGGAAATTTTGAAATGAAGTTATTACTTTATGTCTGCACATTGAAAATAATTCAAAATAATTTCCAGTCTCATGTATGGCTAATCAATAATGTCACAGTTATCAGTTTTTGATGGTCATATTCAGTATTTCCAAAATTAATTTGAAAAAGGTGGGGAAGGAAAATAAAACTGGTCTCTTTTGTTTTGCCTGAATCTTTTTATTCGAATTCCCATTTACTTTTTAATAGAAACATATTTAATCAATACTAAATTAGCCTAAATGGTCCCTGACTTTGCTTCCTCTTCTAGATAATGGGTTTGGATCAAATGATTGGTTAGCAAGGCCAAGTAGCACCCAACAAATGGAATTGATGCCTTAGCAGAAATAGTACTTGTTTAAAAAATGCTGAAAGTATCGGATACTTTTTAAGTCTTTAAAAAAAAAGCCATGTCTAGCTTCATATAATAATATTCTATATACATATTAGAGTTATAAAGTTTTACCTGTCTCATATATGCCCTAATCTATCCCAAAGCCTCAAGATTCAGAAATTCTAATGTAGTATATACCCTAGAGTATTTTTTTGTTTGCTCATACATACAAAGAGATATAGCCAGGAGCAGTTATAGCAATGACTTGTATGATCATAAACCAAATAATAACATTATGTTAAAAGTATATATTCAAATTAAAATAGGTTTCTTGGGTGACATTTGAAACACACCATCTGTATTGTTGCTATATCAGAATGCAGAAAGCAGTTCCTCTCTTTTTATATAGTAGGCATTCTATTATAAATAAATTTAACAGAATATACCTTGTTTTGAGAACAAAAAACCCCATGATACTCTGATAAATGCCTATTCTTATTTTTCATGTAATATGTCTCTATAATATACCATATGCCATGTAGCATAAATAGATGAAGATTTAAAAATAAAAAAAAAATGAGGAGGGAATGTGCTGGGGCAAAACAGGAAGGGAAGAAACTATAAATATGTTAGATTAAATGAATATGAACTAAAGTTTGCCTTTTGTCCATCTTGATTAGGTCAACTCGTAAACCTAGATTAAGAGACAATTTGCTCCATTTTCCTAGCAAAAGAGAAACATGAGCGCAAGAACAGTATAGAAGGATTTCTAAATGAAGCATCCTGACAGATTATAACACGGTGTCCTTTCAGATGACGTTGTGTTTTGACTGCATGGCTACAGAGGGCTATAATTTAAATGCCATTAAACACACATAAGCTCTTGCATGAAGACAGGAACTCTGAAATCTTTTGGTCTGTAGTCACAATGCAGATAAAATTGTCCCTTTGATCTTGTAACGCTGGAGCCTGTTGTCCAGAAGGGAAACATCTTTGTGCTTCTGTCTTAAACAAAGGCAGATTTCATTTTCCATCTAAATCATTTTGTTAACACCACATAAAAAGTAAGGCGCATTTTATCAAGCACAGCTTAGTTTTCTTTCGTTGTTATTTTAAGTTACACGACCATTATGTAGCGCTCAAAACAATGTGCCTGAAATACACACATCTGGGTTTAAAGTGAGTAGACTCAAATGTCCCGATATAGACGGCCTAGTGGTATTATTTGTATACGAGGAACTAAGGACATTGTGCTTTCCTTCTCTTCTTTATACATTTCTTTTCTTTTGGAAAAAAGAGGGAGCTATTTTGATCATAACGCTAAGCAAAACATAAATACACATTTGACCTCTGTGAGCACGCTCCATAGCTAATAGTTTATCATAAAATCTAAGCTGTAACATTTGCAAAATCACATTGAAAGCTCTTCCGATGAAGCCTCTAAATGACTGAAAAACTTATGAAATGTTAACAAAGTTCTGGCTTTAAATCGTAATTTGAAATGTATATACTATAGTTGATTTTTTGTGTGTGCTGGGAATTGAACCCAGAGTGTATTTCATATTCAAAGAGTTATGATATAGGATTTTCATAATAGAATCATTTTGGCTTATTTCTTTAGAAAACCAGACAAAAGAAAGTAGGCATGATTTGTGCACAGTCTTGAAGTCTTATTGTCTCTAACCCTATTAGATTTGTGGCAAAAACATAAATTATTTTTGGATGACAGTATGTTAATGATAATTTCCAGAGTTTAGTATATTTTAGGTCTTACACATTTGTATGACGATGATCTTTCATACTAAAGCTAAAAACCAAAGTGAACACTATTCTATTTAAAACATAGATACTGAGTTAGAAATTATTTTTGCCAAGGTTTAACCTAATGTTAAAACATCATTTGTGCCGGGCGTGGTGGCGCACGCTTGTAATCCCCGCACTTGGGAGGCGGAGACAGGAGGATCGCGCAGGTTCGAAGCCAGCCGCGCTGGCGTAAGAGACCCTGTTTCAAAAATATAAAATAGGTCTGGGAGTGTAGCCCGGAGGAAGAAGGGCTTCCAGGAACCCCGGTACCACAAAAAAAAAAAAAAAAAAAAAACATCATTTGTTATGTCTATTTTTTAGTATATGCAAGTTTTTTTTAGCCTCTTTTCTATGTGGAATTTTTAATGACTGAAATTAAAATATTGAATGGCTGAAAAACAATATTTCTTCTGTCCATTATGCTATCAGGTGAGAAAATCTTAGTAATAAACTTTACTAGGTCAAGTTTGACTAGCATAAGACCACAGTGTCTTCTATATCAAACATGTTTCTTTGCTTCTTTGTCTTGATACATCTCATCATATTATAGCATAACAAAATTCTAAAAGCCGACTTTCTCACTGAGAGGTCTTTGGAAAGTTAAAAGTGATTTAAAAGGTATAAAACTGTACAAAAAAGAGAACAGCTTAAAAAAAACCACTTTTTCTGACACAAATCATGTTCAAAGGACAACAATTCAAACTCATGGGGTATTTATGCAAACAGACACAAACAAAAATCTTATCTGGAGTCTATAGTTGAATCCTTCATTAATCTTGTTTGTTTAAACATTAAAAGTGGTGTTATGCAATGTAAATGCAGGTTTTTTTTTTCTGTGTGTGTGTGTGTGTGTGTGTGTGTGTGTGTGTGTGTGTGTTACTGGGGACTAAACCCAGGGGCATTCTACCTCCGTTTTATACTCCCAACACTATTTAAATTTTTTTATTTGAAAACAATAGGGTCTCACTGAATTATTAATTGTTGAGGACCTCTGTAAATGGCTGACGCTGGCTTTGAACCTGTGATCCTTTTATCTCAGCCTCCCAGGTAATGGGATTACAGGTGAGCACCCTCTGACAGAGGCTTCTTTTTCTGTCTGCCTCAAAGTGGGGCAAATGGTGATGCTTCTGTTCATGAGTCTTTGCCTAATGGTACTTGTGAGCCAGTTGTGCTTCTCAGAAACAAGGAGTCTACAGGGTGCAATCCCTGAGAATCCCTGTGTTTCCCCAGCACTTACTACATCTGCCCAGTGATGAAGTTCCAGGCTGCATGTCCTCTGCCTTAGGGCATCTCTTACCAGGGAGAAGCCCATTGCTAGGAATTGACCCCAACCTCTGCCAAACACTGTGACATCAAAGAAGAGCAACTCTGCTTTGTTGATTCTGAAAATAATTCATCTGACTAACGAACGCTCAGGAACCACCCAAGACAGATACAGAATCTTCTCTTCCTCCTTGCAAATGGATGAAAAGTGAATGAGAGTTAAGATCAGAAAGGCAGCAACAGTCTTAGAGAATGCATTGCATATTTTGTATCTTATTGTGAAATGGCTTTAAAAAATTCATATCAGCATCTCTCTGGAATCCATAATGGCTGATGGTTACAAGTCTCAGCCCCAGGCTGATTGTCTACTAAGATTTTCCAGAGCACTGAAGCTAAACAAACCAATTCCTACCTAAACAAATATTTCTTTTATGGTCATTTAAGGTCTTGATATACAATGGAGTATTAAGATATTAGAGGAGTGCACACTATCTTCTGGGTATCATAGGAACAGTTGGGGAACACTAACAAAATGCTTAAGCACGCATAAAATTAATGTACAAAATGTAGGAAAAATACAATGCAAAACTCTAATGAGAATAAAATATCAGAGATTACATTCACTTAATAGAACACTTAAGCTTTTTTAAATCATTTGAAATCGACTGCTAGATTGAGAGAGATTGAGATTTAATCACTATGAGTATAAAAATTTAAGACATAATTAAGCAAAAATTAAATATTAAATTAAATAGCAAGTCAGAGACAATGAAAATACATAATCTAGGGTGTTGTCATGTTTTGAAGGCATGCAATAAAGATAACATTTGAAAACTAAATAAAACTTATTCTCATGTGATTATAGTTTGTCAGTGTGGTGCTGGGAATCAGAGCAATCCCCCATCAGTTCTGGAAACAAAGCGGTTTAGTTCCTAGGAGACCACTAACAATCATTTTGATTAACAAAGTGATTTCAGGGCATTGCTGAAACTTGTCTCATTCTTCATTTTAAGAGCAAAATCCACGAATGCTTTTAAAATGAAGATAATGATTCTTTACAGCCATTTAAAAATTAATAACAATAAATCAACCCAGCAGTCATTCCATTTGGTTATTTTTAAAAAATAAAACCAGTCTAAGTTGTCCGAGTAGTATACACTTATAATCCCAGTACTTGGGGAGGCTGAGACAAGAGGATCGTAGGTTCAAAGCCAGCCTCAACAACTTCGTAAGACCCTGTTTCAAAGTCAAAAATATAACAAAGGGCTAGTGGTATAGTTCAGAGATAAAATGCCATTGGACTTGATCCCAAATGTGGTTGGTACCACATAGTATGCTGTCCAATACCCAAGCTTTCTAAGCTGCCAGAAAGTATCCAAACCATTAGGGCCTTTGGAATGTGGTCTTGACTTCCTGCTATGGAATAGGCATCACAGCTGCTACAGTGACTGCAGGTCTGTAGACATCAGGGCTGTCAGGATAGTGAAGTAATTGCAGGAAGGAAGGGATACAATTTTGTTATCATGGATCACCCTGCCCATTGAAAGCTGCGGATGCAGCATTAGTGTCAGTCAGCGCTTTGGATGTGCACATTATAAACTGGAGGTTTTTTTTTTTGTTTTTGTTTTTTTTGCTAAAGTATGGAGGCTTGCACATTTGCTTCTGAGGAAAAGGACAGGCCAGAATTATTAAATATGCAGAAAAGAAAGAGAGGAAGTGCTCTAAAAACTACATTGTTGAACTCATAAAGCATCAATGAAGTGTTCATACGTGTTCGCAGAAGCTGGTTTTATAAGGTCAAGAATTAAGTAGTAAGTTTTAATTTTAAGTGTTCTGGTGCTAAAGCCCTTCAATTCCATTAAAGAATATAAAATGTTTGGACATGAATAAATTAATCAACACATCTAAGTTTGCCTTTGGATACTCAATTCTGGATTTGGTCCACTCACCATGAAGGGAGGGACTTCTCACCTTCCACATCCAGCTACTAAAACCATAAAATTTATTTATTTATGTATTTATTTATTTATTTATTTATTTAGATACTGGGAATTGAAACTAGGGGTGTTCTACCTCTGAGTTAATCTACTTTTATTATTTATTTATTTATTTATTTATTTATTTATTTATTTATTTATTTTAACCAGGGTCTTGCTAAGTTGCTGAGGCTGATCACGATTCTAAGATCCCCCTGGGGTTACAGGTGTGCCCCACCATGCCAAGCTTAAAACATTGAACTTTTCACGGTTTTTGTGGATAGCCACATGCTATTGACTCACACTGAACTATTTTCAAAGGCAACCGAGGAGGCACAAATCACATGTGCAATTCTTACTCTCCCTCATCTTCTCCATTCTGTAGAATTGTGGAGTCAGGACTAGAGCTTTACACCTGCCTTGCTAACCCTGGCCTGTTACATCTGGCTGCACAATCCAGGCTGCACCGCTCACATCAGCACCCAAATCCAGGGCACGTCCTGGAGTAACAGAGCCTCTAGGGCTCTCGGTGGTAGTCCTGACTCTCTATGAAAATGGTTTGTGAATCATAGTTAATTTTTTCAATATGTTAGATATCATACAGTGTAGTCATATCTTAATTTTACTAGAATCTTGAAAAGGTTTAAGTAAAAATGCTGACTAAGTAGGAGTTTTGCTGTCCATTTAAGATATAAAATATATAAGGGCAAGAGCTACTGAATATGTTGGAGTGGGGGAACACTGAGAAGAGAGAATGACCAATTGGGAAGGGAAGCAAGTAAAATAAGGATAATTAAGGGAGTAATATGAACAAAATATTGATGTCTTTCCTAGTCTAGGGGAATGAACTTTTACTGTGTAGTGGGAACTCAAAATATCTTTTAGCTCATTCAAATCTTATTTGGCAGGAGCTTATTGGTTCTGATTTTCTTTTAAGGTTTCCCATCTTTCAATTACATGTAAAGAATCTTTCATTTAAAACAAACTCTCTAAGAAATTAGGGATATAGTTCAGTGGCAGAACATTTGTCTAGTATGTACAGGGCTTAAATTTAATTCCATTTTTAATTCCATTTTTGACGAATGAATAACCAAAAAAATTTTTTGAAAATGGCTGTTTCTTCTCCAGAATATGTTTCTGACACTTTTGTCAAACATCAATGGGCTATAAGTATGTGTGTATTTTTTTTAAATCTTCTATCCTGTTCCTTTGGTCTATGTATTTGTTTTTGGTGCCAATACCATGCTATTTTTATTACTATAGCTCTGTAATAGAATTTGACGTCAGGTATTGTGATGCCTCCTGCATGGTTCTTATTGTTGAGGATCCTTTTGGCTATTCTGGGTCTTTTTGTTTTTCAGTATGAATTTTAGGACTAATTTTCCTAGCTCAGTGAGGAATGACATTAGTTTTGTATGTTCATGTTTTATTTTGTACTGGAGATTAAACCCAGGGACATTCTACCTCTGTTTTATTTTTATTTTGCAAAAGGGTCTCACTAGGTTGGTGAGAGTCTCACTACTTGCTGAGGTTGTCCTCAAACCTGAGATCCTTCTGTCTCAGTCTCTCAAGCATTAGGATTACATATGTGCACCACCATGCCCAGTGACGCTGGTATCTTTATAGGGATTGCATTGATTCTGTAGATCACTTTTGGTAGAATGGCCATTTTGATCATATTTATTCTGACTATTCAGGAGCCTAGGAGATCTTTCCATCCTCTAAGATCTTCAACTTCTTTCTTTGGTGCTTTATGCTTTCATTGTTGTAGGGGTCTTTTACTTCTCTGGTAGTTGATAGTCCATATTTTAGCTACGTAATTATCAGCCTGTTTCCATGATCATCTTTCAATGCTCTTCAGAATTTTTCTTTTACTCTCAATATTTCATTTGCCATCTGAGGAAATATGTGCTCAATGTACATGGATAAAGCCAATCTTTATGGAAAAGCACAATAAGGGCCCCTCTTCTGCTAAAATCAGTTCCATAAAAATTTATTCTATCAGGGTCTTATTTCTTCTTTGCTACCAACAATTCCTCTGAAAACATATTGTGATGTTTCACAATAATACAAAATAAAACTTTTTTACGTACAATCAAAGGCAAACATTTTGCATCGATATATCTGGTCGACACTACAATCTTTCAAATAAGGCACAAAGTTTAACTCCCATTTAACATAAACCCTTAAAATTCATGTGTTACTACTTTAAGTGACGAATGCCCCATCGAAATTCCAGTTTTATGTGTTCCTTAAAAGATTTTTACATCCTGAAGAAACATTTGCACTGCATAACCTTTCTTAACACATAAAGTCCTATCTACAAAAGTTCTATCAATGTTAATGCAAGGAAGCAATATAATTTGTTTTGCGTATGGATAATAGAAGAAACCCAAAATATCCGAAGCAGTGGTTCTCAACCAGGGGAGAATGGGTTTTCTAGAGGAAACTGGACCATCCAGATATTGACATGGCAGGGGAGAAATCCTACTGGCATCTAGAAGGTAGAAGCCAAGGATGTTGACAAAAGGATGCACAGGACACATCCCACACCAAGGAATTATCTTGGTCCAACATATCAACAGGGCCACTATCGAGAAACTCTAGTATAGAGAAAACTAAAATGATCTCCAGTCAATATAAATTGGCAGTAGTTACTCTAAGACTCATGTTACCTACTTGGGAAACGAGCACTGTCCATGACAGTAAAATATCTCTGTAACTTGAATGAAATTTCTTTTCCTGATACTCAAATCTCCACTTGTAATTCTAGTACCTGGGAGGCTGAGCTAGAAGGACTGCAAGTTCAAGGACAGCCTCAACAATTTAGCAAGACTCTCCACAAACTAGCAAGACTATTTTAAATTTAAGAATCAAGAGGGCAGTGGGTATAGCTCAGAGGTAGAATGCCCCTGGGTTCAATCTCCAGTACATAAAAAATAAAAATAATAAAACCCTAAAAGACAGATAATCTCCACTTTAATTCTTAACCCTGGACAGCTTCCCTCCTCTGTGCTGGGAACACTGTTAATGATTATAGACTAGCCTTGAGATCTCTCTCCTCATGACTTGTTTTTGCCTTGGCATTTTGAGCTGTGTGGCACATGGCCTTGTGTGAATACTCAACTTTGTCAATCAACTTATTTTTTAAAGCAAGTCATTACATGTTGTTTACTTAAAATAAAACTGCATCTTTAAAAAAGTAGTCACTTAATTTTTTCATATAATTATTGCTCCTAATAAGACATTTCTTTATACTTCACCTCTTACTGACTTTTCTTCATGAATGAAAATAAATTAACACTAAAGCATAGCCCCATTTTTGACTCTCTATATATATGTTGATCACTAAATATGTTTCAATATGCCCTTTAAAACCTTCTTACTAGGGCTAGAAATAGCTTTTCATGTATAGTATACAACATTCTCTGTCTGTCTGTCTATCTCTCTTTATTTTTTTTCTCTCTCAAGCTAAAGACTAAAGGATTCTTGGATTAAAAATGTCATCCACACTATAGTATAATTTTGCAACATAAACTTAACAATAAACTAAAGTTGCTATACAGTTATAACTGATTTGTCAGTTTAAAGATAGCAGATTGGAAATTGCATTTATTATATCCTGATTTGAATTTTCATTGAGTTTTATTCTTCATTGCTATTTGACAAATACAGAATAGACAGGTGACACACAGCTACATGTTGTGTCTCTGAGGATTCTGGAAGAGACTGTTTGGCTTGAAGCATAATTATTTCTGCAGTGTTTGATTACACATATTTGTATCAAGAATATAGAACCACATACCTATAAACTGTGATATTGCACGTGAATCTCTTCGCATGGCATCAAGACAATAAATACCAAATCCAATTGTTATGAATTCATCCACGGAGGTACCAAGAAAAAAATCTGTCTTCAGATTCATTTATTTGAACATTTATTTTTGCTAAGAAAATGTAATTTTACCTCAGTCTGAATTCATTATATTATAGTATTTCAAATTTCTGATTACATACTTTGCTATTTTTATATTATTTAAATTATGACAGTTTTGGAAATAAGGGAGAGAATGATGATATCTGGCTGAATTTGTTGCCCCTGAAACTCAAATTAAAACTATAAGCTGACACAGAATTTTGGTTTAATTACTGTTTCTAAAAATGATAGTATTACTACTTCACTTAAATGCAACCTCAATATCTTGGAACATATTCTCAGAATAACTAGGAAATACCACTTGATTATGGAAACTGAGAACTACTTATGTATTACTAGCTCATTAAAAGGTTCAGCTTTAATGGAAGAGATGACTGGTTTCCAAAGATTTAAATCAAAACAAAGCATAACTATAAAGTTATGCTTTCTTAAATACATCTTAAGACCCACTTTGCTAACCAAAAGATGGCAGGGTAAGCTACTTAGAGCAAAGACATTCTACTTATTTATTTACAAATACTTATTTCCAGAAACATCACCACACACATTTTTAGGTGATGTTTCAAATACTAATCTTAGTAAATATTTTTTAAATTTTTTTATTTTTTCCTAGAAAAACTAGAGAAATGGCTTAAGGTTATAATTAAAATTGTAATTTTTTTTTTTTCAGGTCTGGGGATGGAACTCAGAGGCATTTGACCTCTGAGCTACACCCCCTGCCCAATTTTTTATTCTTTATTTTGAAACAGGGTTTCACTGAGTTGTGGAGGGCCTCACGAAGTAGCTGACGCTGTCCGTGAACCGCGATCCTCTGGTCTCAGCCTCCCAAATGCTGGGATTACAAGCGTGCGCCACCACGCCCAGCTTAAAATTGTAAAATTTTTGATTGCCAAAATATTTACCAGCATTTTAAATGTCTTGGTATTTAAACATTTGCCTATTATATCTTCAAGAACAAACTATATTTTCAGTAGAATACCACCAATTGCCTCTAATGATAAGTCTAGCCATTTATCTGTAACACACATCTTCCCTTTTCTTATCGCTTCTATTTTTTTTTTTTTTTCTTTTGTACTGGGGATTAAAACCCAGGAGCATTCTACTTCTTTTTTTTTTTTTTTTCTTATTGTACTGAAAATGGAACCCAGGGGTATTGTACCTCTGAGCTATACCCCTAACCCTACTTTTGTAGTCTTTTTTATTTTTGAAACAGAGTCTCACTGAACTGCAGAGGACCTCGCTAAGTAGCTAGCAGCTGAGGCTGTCTGCCAACCATAATGCTCCTGTCTCAGCCTTCTGAATGCTGGGATTACAAGCGTGTGCCACCTTGTTCAGAGGCATTCTACTTCTGACCTAAGCCCCCAGGACATTTTTTGTTTTGGAACAGGATCCTGCTAGGTTGCAGAGCCTTGGTACATTGCTGGGGCTGTTGTGGAACCTGTGATCCTCTTGTCTCAGACTCCCAAGTAAGTGAGATTACAAGGATGTGCCACCACACCTGGCTTTCACCTCTGCTAATTCTTACAGAAATACAAATGAAACCCACAGGATTATTTTCCTACCCATTTTTTAAAGAACACAATGCTCATAATGGGGAGAGAACACCTGAAGCTCCCACGGGACTGATGAAATAGCTTACCTTCTTTTTCTTCTGGGAATCTCTTTGTTCTGGTTAAATTACAGGACTGGGAGTAATAAATAATCAGATTTAAAAAAGTTAAATGGGGATTGTAAGCGTATAGAAAATATAATGTGTGTACAGAATTTGGGTGTATTTCATACATAAACAAAGATCATAAGACGCATAAAAAGTTTTACCATATGAATAATAGCTTCACATGACTTAATACATATTCTTGCTTAAATTGAATGACAGTCCTATTTTACTGTACATTTTAAATTATTTATTTATTTATTTTTGCTTATTGGAAATTTAATCCAAGGGTATTTTTTTCCTCCAACCCTTTTTCTTTTCTGTTTTCTTTTCTTTTCTGTTTTCTGTTTTTGAAACAGGGTCTCACTAGGTCGCTTGAGAGCCTTGCTAAGTTGTTGAGGTTGTCCTGGAACCTGTAATCCTCCTGTCTCAACCTCCCAATTACTGGGATTATAGGCGTGTGCCGGCATGCCTGGCCTAATATATGTGTTTTGATGACTATATTTCTCATCAAACATTTCTTAAAGCGATTTTCCAAGAAAATCTTTCCTCTGTCTAAATATATGCAAAACTATAATTAAGACAATGGTGTTCAGCCATAACCTGAGTGGTTAGGGACAGATTACTTTCTGGATTTTTAATCCTCATCATCTAAATACGGGAGTGGCATTATACAGTTTCTAGATACATACAATATCAATATGCAATAATGATATTATAAATTATATGTTTACATAATATGATGTACAATATCAGTTTTATAATTCTGCTAAGTACAATGAAAATAGAAAGATAAGGCTTAAACAGTAACTATGTAAGCTAGAGAGGCACCTATATTTTCTCATTTTGTTTAGTAGCAACCCTCTGTTACTTTTAAATGTATGCTATAAATGATTCTATCTACAAATAAAATTGCTTGATATCCATATGTGTACAGAAGCTTTTTGTGTGTGTATGTATGGTACCAAGTATTGAATCCAGGGGCATTCGACCTCTGAGCTATCCCCCCAGCCTCATTTTATACTTTTAGTTTGAGCCTAGTGTGGTGGCGCACGCTTGTAATCCCAGCTCTTGGGAGGCTGAGGCAGGAGGATCACACAGGTTCGAAGCCAGCCTCAGCTACTTAGTGAGGCTCTCAGCAACTTAGTGAGACTTTGTTTCCAAATAAGATATAAATAAGTCTGGGAGTATAGCCTGGAAGTAGAAAAAACCCTGGGTTCCACTCCCAGAACCACAAAATAAATAAATAAATAAATAAATAAATAAATAATATACTTTTAGTTTGAGAAAGGGTCTCCCTAAATTGAGAAGAGCCTCACTAAGATTCTGAGGCTGGCCTTGAATCTTTGATCCTTCTGTCTCAGCCTCTCAAATACTAGGATTATAATCATGAGCCACCATGCCTGGCTCCGCATGCTCTTTAGAGTTTTTCCAGGGACAGAGCTTTTTCCAAAAACCTACAACCACAGCGTGTTCAGAAGAGAGCTGGTTCCCGGTGGACTGAGGCGGTCCTTTGAGCTGTGGCATCTCCTTTTTTACACACGGGTTTTGTTTTCCAGGGGCACACAGTGTGGAAGAGTAGCCAGGGGCTGGGCAACTGCCAAGGTAGATGTTTTTTTTTTTTTTTTTTTTTTTTTTTTTTATCTGTTTGATTGTTAGAAGGTAAGGGAATAGGAAGAAGGAAAGGAAAATGTGGAAATATCAGACATGGGTCTAAAATGATGTGGGGGGGATAGAAACAGGCAGGGCAAGAGATCCAGCAAAGAACGATCATCACCTTGGATGATTTCGTCCAAGAGACTTGGAGAGTGCCTCTTTCCAGACTCGCAGATCCAGTCGTTCTATCTTTAATTGCCTGGCTCTAACAGCTGATTTGGTTGCCACCACAGAAAGAGAAATTACAGCTTTCAACCCCTCATTTTATCCCTCTTACCTATAATCCTCTAGTTCCAGGCTGTCTGACCACTTGACAAAGGATTTTTTGTCATTGCTTTTTTGTTTAAAAAAAAATTTTTTTTTTAATGAGGGCAGCTTCAGAAAGTACGCAAATATGTTCAACGCAGAGAACAGTCGACAGCCCTGGAAATTCTTGATGAGGAAAAAAAAAAAATCCTGCTGGGAACTTGAAGTGGCACACGGGCACACAGTAATGATTCTCATAATTGAGATTGTCATGTGTCTTATTAAAAGCCATCATTTACCTGGAGGTCTTTCTTGGGAAAATAAAAATATGCCAGGATACTTTACGGATTTTACACAAGGTGGTTTTTCAAAGGCTTCCTGATATATTTTCATATGTATGTTGTTTGGTGGGGTCCTTCAAAGGGCTTCAAGGTTTACTTTTATATTTAAAAAGAGTGAAGATGAAAGCTATTATTTGAATACAGCGTTGCATTCAGTGGCACCAAGATGCTTATTATAACTGCCCGGATGAGACAGTCAAAGAGACTTATGGATGCCATTCTACCCTAATGTGTATTTAGATGCCCTGTCTGCTTGTTCGCCTAAGTGATGTGGCATACTTCGGATGAAAGGACAGTGAGCAACATTAATTATAAAAGACATCTGCTAATGAGGGGAAGAAAAGGCAGAGAGAGAGAGAGAGAGAGAGAGAGAGAGAGAGAGAGAGAGAGGGACTTGAAAAGAAAGGAGATTCTCTGACATGGATAGAACAAAGCATTTTGATTGCTCTCAAAGAAATAACATACCTTCATCACGTTCTAATTTTAGGGTACAACTAACCAAGCTGTCCATTCCCCTTTGGAGACATCCACGTTTCTTCAGTTTCTTTGGAACCATCATTGAAGATGGAGATCAAACTGCCTTTGATTTCCTTCATGAATTGGTCGGTCATTTTGCAAAGATCCCTATGGAAAACAAACAAAAAAACAAAAGATGTATGATGCGAAACTCAGGCCATGCTAAACAAATTAGCTAAAATTAATTTTTATCCTTTTATGGGAATGTTTTCCAGTCCAACAATCCATAAGCATCTGCCAACTTTTAGCATCTTAAATCTTTCCTTTTATAGGGCTACTGATTTGGCCCCAGAAGATTATTATTCTCCATAAAATAAACCTTGTAAAGTAACGGCCAGAGATCTCTCAAAGGATAAACTAATAATTTTGGTTACCTCTAACATACTAATTAATTATAAAGATTAACTTTCCTTTGAATGCATTTTCCATAGGCAAAAACATTTGAAAATATATAAGTTCAACTATTACCGAAATCTATATTTTCTTCTTAAGTATACTAGCCTTGCTTTTATGATCTCATTTCTCTAAAGAGACTAACTTACCTATCTATTGATATTGTTATCTTTATACTGTTATTTTAGTCCATGATAATAATTGAGTTTTTAAATATCCAAAAAGAAAATACTGAATATGATTAAGCAATGTGATTTTTGCTCTCATTTAGGCTAAATGAAGACAAGTATATGTGTATTATTTCCATATTGAATTATAGAATCCTGATTAGTTTGTAAAAAAAATAAGTACTGGTAGAAATATGAATTTATAAGTTTGTTGATTTTCTTAGGTTATTCACTACATATTCTGCCTTCAGGAATTAATTTTTATTCTTTTCTTTTTTTTTTCTTTCAATTTATTTTATGAAGCCGGTAGACTCTTGATCTTAAAAGTCAAAGTGAGAAAATAAATAATAGGCCAATATTGCTAATACCCACAGATGCAAAATATTAACAAGCCAAATTTAGTGGCACTCTTCTCAAGAGACCACCGCTACCAGGCGTGGTGGCGCACACTTGTACCCCCAGCATTCGGGAGGCTGAGACAGGAGGAGAGTGGTTCGAGGCCAGCCTCAGCTACTTAGGCCCTTTGCAACTCGTTGAGACCCTATTTCAAAATAAAGAATAAAAAATAGGGCAGGAGTTGGGTGTCGCTCAGAGGTAAAATGGCCCTGGGTTCCACCCCCAATACCATACAAAAAAGAAAAAAATATTAGGTGTGGAGGGGCATCAGAGCGGCTGTGTTTTCTGGCTGGAGTTTCAAGTCAGTTTTGTTCAGTGTCTCACTCAGCTCCTCTGTGTACATCCACTTGGTAGCAAAATGACTATTGGGGTAGGGAGAGTGCATATGTATCAATAACTATGTTAGATATTCTTTAAGAAATTTTAAATTACAGAGTGTCCGATTCATGTCGTAGAATGTTCAAACCTCCTGAAAAAAATAAATGAACAAATAGACCCGTTGATTGGTCCGTAGTGTGGTGACAACATGCCTTTAGACTGATTGGTGTTACTAAATTTATCAAAGATGTCCTACTCACATGAATAAAATAGAACTGCTTTGCATTTCAGCTTTACAGTTTTATTTCTTTGTTGTTTTGTTTTGTTTTTTGGTGGTACTGGGTCCTGGGAGCCCTTCTACTTCCGGGCTACACTCCCAGACCTATTTTTATATATTTTTTAAATTTGGAAACAGGGTCTCTTAAGCCAGCGAGGGGCTGGTTTTGAACCTGCGCGATCCTCCTGTCTCCGCCTCCCAAGCGCGGGGATTACAAGCGTGCGCCACCACGCCCGGCGACTTTAAGGTTTTAAAAGCAGCCAAGGCGTACACCTTTCCCTCTCACGCCACAGATGAGCTTTTTGGGATGGATGAGCCCTTTGGAGATTAATTCCCAAGAAGTTTCCTCAGTTGTATATTGAGAGGATATTTAGACTAATTGATGAAGAGTTTGAAATTGAACTAGTGTTAAGTTTATGGGGGGAAAAAAATCCCAATATAGAATGTTTTACTCCTAAGGATGAAAATTTTGACTAAGAAAGGAAAAATACTAGCTGAGCATAGTGGAGCGCACTTGTAATTCCAGCATTCTGGAGGCTGAGACAGGAGGATTGTGGTTCAAAGACAGCCTCAGCTACTTAGTGAGACCCTTTGCAATTCAGTGAGACCCTGTCTTAAAAAATACAGAATACAAGCCGGGCGTGGTGGCGCACGCTTGTAATCCCCGCGCTTGGGAGGCTGAGACAGGAGGATCTCGCAGGTTTGAAGCCAGCCTCAGCTGCTTAGTGAGGCTCTCAGCAACTCAATGAGACCCTGTTTCCAAATAAAATATAAAATAGGGCTGGGAGTATAGCCCGGAGGTAGAAGGCTTCTGGGTTCTACCCCCAGTACCACAAAAAAAAAAAAAAAAAGAATACAAAATGGAGCTGGGGTTGTTGCTCAAAGGTAGAATGCCCCTGCATTCCATCCCCAGTACAGAAGAAAAAAAAAATTACATTGTAGCTGGATACAGTTAAAAAATGAATAAATGATTCTCCCAGCTGAGTACAATGGTACATGCCTGTAATCCTAGTACTTGGGAGGTTGATGCAGGAGGATCTCAGGTTCAAGGCCAGCCTCAACGACTTAGGGAGGCCCTCCACAATTTAGTGAGATCCTATTTTCAAATTTAAAAGAAGATAGGGCTAGGGATGTGTCTCAATGGCAGAATGATGCTCCTGGGTTCTATCCCCCGTACCGTACATGCACATATACAACACACACACACACACACACACACACACACACACACACACACACACACGAAGTTTTGCTCCCAAATAACCAAACGAGTGTTCTCTTTGACAAGCAGATGAAAAAAATTCTTTGAGTCCGTATATTGAATATTTTAATACCAGAAATAAAATACCAATTTCATTAATGTCATAAATAGCTTCTTCAAATTCTCTATAGTATCATCCTTACATTGGACACAAGAGGCCAGAATGCACCCTGGCATGAACACTGTGTATATAAAGAGTTTGTGTAAGCCATTTCAGTGGTCACAGGGTTTCCTTAATATTCTCCTGATCTTTCAAGACAGCTCTTATTGATTTTGAAGAAATGTGTTCTTCTCTCTCCACAATGTTCCTATGGGATGAAAAAACTTAAGACGAGCCGGAGCTGGGAAGAGGTGAGGAAGTACAAGATGTGTTCTTGATTTTTCCCCCAATTTGTTATCAAACTTTTTTTAAATTAAAATATCCCCAGTGCAATTTCTTGGTCTATTACCCCTGACAGCTACTATTAATTATATTTTAACCTGTTAATGGTCTAACACTTTCTACAAGATATCAAGCCAAGTTTTTTTTTTTTTTGCAAGTACTAAGCCCATCTATGGAGAGCAGAATCCTATGGTCAGGTGGGTAAGCAGGCAGACAGGAAGAAAGGACTGATCTTACTTAGAAATGATCTTTCTTTGTCTTCCCGGTCTAGCCTTTGCTCCCATGAGTCACCTGGTCTGGAGTGGAGGCCAACCAGACGGCCCTAACTGCTAGATACCAGAAGAAGCGGCTGTGGAAGCCAAGGCCCTGGGCACACAAGCTCAAGCTTGCATGCTTGGCAAGGCTCAGCAGCTAAGGTTTGCGTCTCTAATAAACCACTAGCTGCCTCTCCAGTAATGATACCCTGGGGCTGCTGGGAGGGGATTCTTTTTATAGGAAACATACCCATAGGATTTAATATTATCATTCTGAACCCTTTGATTCAATAGGCTTTCGAAAAATAAAAATAAAAAATTAAGAACTCTTTTCCCTCTTATTTGGTAAACCTCATGATGGGAGCAGTGTTCATTCTTTTTGCAACAGTAGTATGTAATCAGCATCTCTCCACTGAGCTCACAATTTTTTTTTTTTCCTTTTTAACCATGTGCTTAAAAAAAAGAAAGAAAGAAATATCTTGCCACTGAATGTCTTTTTCACAGACTGAAAAGACTCTTAGGTTAAACAACATTTGTTAGGCTTTGATGCAATCAAATGCAATTTCAGTCTCCTTGAAATATGCAGCCCTGCCTCTCCGAAACGGCACATGTGTGTCGGCTTTCAGCGCTTCTTACCAGTGCTGTACACATGAAATCTATTTTCACTGAGCAAATGGAATCTTTGTGTCTTTGTCTCTGGGCGCGCAGCTTTCAGGCATGTTCTGGCAGGGGCTTTGACTGTCGAGGCACTGGGGGAGGGGCCTGGCAGTCACTTGTCAGCTTTCTTGCATCTGTAATTTCTGGCCACTCAGCAGTATTAGAGGGTTTTAGAAAGGGGGCAAAAAGGGTGGAGGGGAGGGGGAGGCAGAGTTTGTCATTGATGAAAGCCAAACCCGGAATAAAACTGGCCCACGGTAATGACCACAGAGAGAAAGGAGAGTCTGAAAAAACTTTTATTGTGCTTTAATGAAAAAGATTTTTTTTTCTTAAAAGTGGCTGATTTACCAAATTGCACATGGTAACATTTTCAGATCACAGCCGAGAAAGCCCCCGTCCATATTGTGTTACCAATTTCATTGCTTTTAGCTTGGCAAGGGCTCGTGAAACTATTTTAATTTTCCACTAGTGGCTTCTGGTTATTTCTGCTCTTATTTCCTCCTAACAAAACTGACAGCCCAATTAAACATCTGCATTTTTTAATCTGGATTTTCCCCCATAACTGTTTTGCCGTTTTTCTAAAACTTCCAGATGTTTGGGCTTCTTTATGATCTTAATGCATGCAAGTATATTTGCTCCTACTTCAGAGATGTGTGTGTGTGTGTGTGTGTGTGTGTGTGTGTGTGTGAGAGAGAGAGAGAGAGAGAGAGAGAGAGAGAGAGAGAGAGAGAGAGAGAAGAGGAGAGGAGAGGAGAGGAGAGGAGAGGAGAGGAGAGGAGAGGAGAGGAGAGGAGAGGAGAGGAGAGAAAGAGAAAAGAACAAGAACTAGATGAAATGTTCAAATATTTCAATATGAAAAGCATTGTAAAATGCCAAATATCAGGTTAGTAATTTTGCCTCTTTGTGGGTAGATTTACATTAAAATACAATTTATTGTCTTTTAGCACTTTGCTGAGTTGATCTTTGCCACTTATTTTTGCGGGGTACTAGAGGTCAGAATTCACACTGTGATTGGCTCTTTAATGGTGGGAGATGAACAAAGGTTTCAACTTTGTTATCTCAGTGTCTAGTAACCAGGATGGGAGCTGCTGTGATTTCTTTTTTTATTCCTATCTTTTTTCCCCTTTCCAGAGATAAGAAGTTGTCGGCATGTGAAGAAACAATGTATTTTAACTCAGTTTCCGGCTTTGTACACACATTAAAGGAATCATCAATATCTTGCCTTGAAGTGTCTGGACAGCAGTTAAAAGAGTCTGTAGTATATTTCGAGAAAACCTGCTTCCCATAACTAATAACAGGAAGCTGGGTAAATAGACTTTTGCTGACAAATGAAACTGAAACAGTAACATATACACAGAAACATGGGAAAAGAAACAGCCTGGCTTTGTATGTATGGCTCTACCAGAGGGGAGGTTGCAGTTGGACATTTATGCAAAACGTACTCACAAAATTCTCCAAATTAAATGATCCTCCGTTTTATACTTTGTACCATTTAAACACATGCTTATACGGAACAATCTTTTGTCCTACTACTTAGTATTTACAAGTGGTCTTAGGCTACTTGTATGACTAACATTTAGGCAGAAAATCATTATTTCCTGGAAAAGAGATTTTCTAGACAAGTAAACACAAAGAAAGATAATACTTTAAAAATATGGTTATTTATTTACTTATTTATTTATTTATTTATTTATTTATTTATGTGTGTGTGGTGCTGGGAATTGAATCCATGGACATTCTATTTCGGAGGTACATCCCCAGAATGATTTTACTTTGTATTTATAAACGAGAAGAAACTTGCTAAGTTGCTGAGGCTGGTTTTGAACCTGCAATTTTCCTGTCTCAGCCTCCCAAGTACCAGGATTACAGGCATGCATCATCATGCCTGATTAAGCTTTTAAAAATTGATTTTTTTTTTTGCTGTGCATTTTTAGGAAAGAGAGCATCTAATGGAATAATTTTGGTGTTTTGAATTATATATTCCTGAGGTCTCAGACCAAAAAAAAAAAAAAAAAAAAAATCCAGCAGTCATTAATCAGACTGATCATTGCCAAACTTAACCCACTTTTGCTTAAAGCTCTGGACAAAGCTTCCTCCTAGAAGCAATATGTCTTTATGTTTTAAATGTACCATACAAAGGGAACCAATTGATTTCAGTACTGACCTTGCTTGAAAGCTGTAAAATGGGAGGAAGTGTGGGGTCTGTCTGCTGTCTTAGCAATATTAAGCTCAATTTTAATTACTGGTTTTTTTTTTGGTGTGTTTGCTTTTTGTTTTGTTTTATGTATTCTTGTGGTACATGGGCTTGAACCCACATTCTACATCTGAGCTTTACCCGAGGCCCTTTTATGTTTGTTTGTTTGTTTGTTTGTTTGTTTGTTATGAAACAAAGTCTTGCTAGGTTGCTGAGAGTCTAGTAAAGTTGCTAGCCTGGTTTTGAACTGGTAATCCTCCCATCTCAGCCTCCCAAGTACTGAGATCACAGGCATGCAGCACCAGGCCTGGCTTAATTATTGAATTTTTGAAAACAGAATCTGCTGCTTAATATACAGTTAGTTTTTAAGAATGATCTTTTAAGTGATTTTTTTTAAAGTACATGTTAAAGGTCATTATGCAGCCGGGCGTGGTAGCGCACACTTGTAATCCCCGTGTTTGGGAGGCAGAGACAGGAGGATCGCGCAGGTTCGAAGCCAGCCGCGCTGGCTTAAGAGACCCTGTTTCCAAATAAATAAAAAATATAAAATAGGTCTGGGAGTGTAGCCCAGAGGTAGAAGGGCTTCCAGGAACCCCAGTACCACAAAAAAAAAGAAGGAAAAAAAGAAAAGAAAAAAAAGGTTATTATGCAAGAACTCCTAAGTCAAAAACTTAGTTTAGTCCTAAGCTCATTTCAGGTTTTGTAGGATGAGTAGGAGAATAATGAATGGTGGCAAAAGTAAAAAAGTACTTTTTTGTGAGATAAACTACACTGTATAATAAAGAATGTATTTTGACTGCACAATAAAAAGAAACCTCAAATGAGTTGAGTGCCTTTCTGGTAGATTCTCAGTCATAGATAAATGCTACAAAGCAAAGAATAGAAAATATCCGGTGTGGACATATATAATACACATCCATATAATTGGCAAACCAACTAAAATCCAAATTTATTCTTCTCTTACCAACTTAAAGCAGGGAAGTTACCTTCAGAAATGACTCAGCCCAAGTACAAACACATACCAAATACTTAATATTTTGTATATACATGAATGATGATAAGTTAATGTAACATACTTTATCTTCATTTATTGTCGAGGATAGAACCAAGCAAATATGTATCTTGAATATTTATTTATTTATTTATTTATTTATTTATTTATTTATTTATTTATTTATTGTGGTACTGGGGATTGAACCCAGAGGCAGAATGAGCTACTCTCCAGCCCTATTTAATTCATTGTAATTTAATTTAATTTAATTATTTATTTATTTTTGCTGTACTGGGGATGGAACCCAGGGCCATTCTACCTCCAAAAGCCACCCTCAGCCTTAATTTTTTTTTTGTGTGTGTGTGTGTGTGTGTGCAGGTCTAGGAATGGAACCCAGGGGCATTTGACCTCCGAGCTACGCTCCACCCCCTGCCCTATGTTTTAGCCTTTATTTTAAAACCAGGTCTCATCTCACTGAGTTGCAGAGGGCCTCATTAAGTAGCTGAGGCTGTCTGGGAACCAATCCTCCAGTCTCAGCCTCCCAAATGCTGGGATTACAAGCATGCGCCACCACGCCCGGTTTACTTTATATATTTTGAAACAGAGCCTCACTTAGCCATGAGAGGCCTTGGTAGGTTGCTGAGGCTGTCTGGGAACCTGTGATCCTTAAGTTTCAGTCTCCCAAGTACTGGATTATAAGCATATGCTACCATGCTGAGCTGAATATGTTGCATTTAAAAGCAAAGTTCAGTTAGAAAAGTTATCAGAATGGTGCCTCACTAATTTCAAGTGAAAGTAAAACATTTGCTAGTCTATAAAATTTTAGTAAGTTTGTATATTAAGCATGAAAAATATGTAGGCCAGATATGGTGGTGCATGCTTGTAATCCCGGGATTACTTGTAATCCCAGGATTAGGAGGCTAAGACTGAAGGATCGCGGTTTGCAGACAGCCTCAGCTACTTAGTGAGGCCCTCCGCAACTTAGTGAGACCCTGTTTCAAAAATAAAGAATAAAAATAGGGCTGGGGGTGTGTAGCTCAGAGGTAGAATTCCTCTGGGTTCCATCCCCAGTACCACAAACAAAAAAGAAAGAAAATATGTGAGAATTTAAAATTATTAAATTTAAAGTGTATTCTAGTTGGAGTTTCAAGTACAGGATGAACCGTGCATTATTATTAGTCCATCAGTTATTAAGAAAAGTTTTGTAAACACAAATCATTAATGAATTCTATTTATTTTTTGGGGGGGTGGTACTGGAGATGGAACCTAGGGGCCTTCTACCTCCGGGCTACACTCCCAGATCTATTTTTTTATATTTTATTTGGAAACCTGTGCGATCCTCCTGTCTCAGCATCCCAAGCGCTAATGAATTTTAATTTCTTATATATTTTTGGTACTGGGGATGGAACCCAGGGGCATTCTACCTCCAAGCTGTACCATCAGCCCTATGTTTTATTTTTTATTTTGAAACAGGGTCTCACTGAGTTGCAAAAGGCCTCACTAAGTAGCTGAGGCTGTCTGTGAACCATGATCCTCCTGTCTTAGCCTCCCAAATGCTGGGATAACAGTGTGTGCCACCACATCTGGCACCATTAATGAATTCTAAATGAAAAACATTTCCGTACAGTTGTCTTTTCTTTTCTTATATCTCTATAGATAGAAAAGCAAAGAACACTAGATTCCTTACTAGACTTAAGTGATTTTTAAGTTGATGCTTTGGAAAACATGAAATATTTTTCCAAACTTTATAGGTAAATTTCTTCATGGAAAAAATAAACTTTAAATGATTAACCATACATTTTATATAAAAAATAAAATGACAAAATACTTATTTTCCTTGGGATATTCATATTGTACACTGTTGTGATGATTTTAAAGTTGTTCTTGGGATTGGTATCTCATAAATATTGGAGAGGTGATACGAATTACTTTGTTTAGTGGAGTAGTCCCGGAGCCTACTCTCAGGGAGGTCAGATTGAATAGAATTCTCAATGCCTGGCAGGAAGAACAGTTCCCTTTTCTATGGCTCCATCAGAGCAGAGTGCTAGTCTTTAGTTGAAACTAATAAGGGAAATACGGTGTATTTATTGAGAAGACAACAATGAGCTCTGTGTATAATTGTCACAGTCAATAAATCATCTCACTAGTGCAGAATAGTACTAAGATTTCATTTCTTGAAAATGGGATCTGGAAGAAAAGAATTATAGAGATTTAAATTTCATTAGTATACATGTCAATATTTTGTTCGAAACAGTCATAGCTCAGTGGATGGGCACTTGCTTAGCCTGTGTGATGCCCTGGGCTCAAACCCCATGGAAGGAAGGAAGGACGGAAGGACGGAAGGAAGAAAGGAAGGAAGGAAGGAAGAGATGGAGGGAGGAAGGGAGGAAGGGGAGAGGAGAGAGAGAGATAATATTCTTATCAAATTGCTAGATAGACCAAGCAGAGTTCCAAGGCTGACCTTTGCACAAGTTCTCATGATGACGTTTGGCTCAAATTATTTTGCATATAATACCTGCATTTCACTGTCTTCTTGTCCTATGAGTGTATGTTTAATAATTTCTCTGCCATACTGTTTTCTAGTTTCCATTTCACTTTTTAATACCCTGCCTCAGGAAAAACGGAAAAACTGTTTCCTGATTTCTGCCTTCCATTTATTTATCTAGTCATTTGTATAGCCCCCCCCCCCAAGGCTGTTCTGTCTGGACTATACCCCCAGCCCTTTTTATTTTTGATGTTGAAACAGCCTCTCACTAAGTTGCTGAGATTGATCTTGTACCTGGGATCTTCCTGTCTCATCCTCCCAAGAACTGGGATTTACAGCCAGGCGCCACCACGCTTGGCTCTAACAGATACAGAGAGAAAATATCTGAGTATGAGTGGAAGCCGACAAAATTATTTATTGACTTCTTGGTGAAACCTGCCCTCTAATGCCTTTAGTCGCCACCACCACCACCCCCCAGTCCACCTGGTATCTAGTAAACTTTCAATGTGAGCGAGATTTCTGTTGCAACCTCCATTAACAGGGCTCGCTGAGGAGCTAGGAAATAGTTGGAGTGTTGGCATGATCCTTTCCCAGAGAACTAGCAGTTTCCACACCCCTTCCCGGCTCCTTCTTAAGACTCATTGACATCATCAAGCAAGACCCAGAAACCATTCCATACTTCCCCAAACAGGGACATTCTTTCAAACTTCATCCAGGTTCCTGGAGATCTTTATGTCTTACATATTTGTGCTTTCTTAGCACATCCCAGTGAATTTCCTGTCATTGTCTTCTGCCTAAACACGGCAACCTGTAATACACACTGAGCCCACAGGAGGAAAACATGTTATTTTGTTAATAACATGCTAGGAGCAGAAATTATTAAGATCGAAGGGCAGTTTTTAAAGTCTATTCAAACGTGAATAAATGATGGGTGTGATAGCCTCACACTGAAGTAACAATTAAAATTCTATTTGTAGCATAAACATAGGTCAGGACTAGACATGCACATTGTCTACAAATATCAGAAATGCGGATTCTTCTTTTATAAACACCAGAACATGCCCAAGATATAAAAATCACTTTTTTTGTCTTACAGAGTTAAATAGTAAACTATTATTGTCATCCAATTAACATTCTTCTATTTTCTTTATCCTTTCCCACCATTTATGAAGAGAAATTTGGCTCGAGGGGAAATGATGTTTATAAATTCTAATTTTAGAAAGTTGAAGCCTAACATTTGTATTGCCGGTTTAACAAGTATTCATAATGCATTTTCGTCATGATACATACAAGAAACTGAGTTTTGTTTTCACAAAAATCTGTGGCTATTTAAGAATAAATATTTAAGTATTAATTGGATTTTACATAGATAAAACCCTTGAATGATGGTGTTCGAGATAATTTCTGAATTTTGAGAGCCTATACACTTATTTCCAGATTGCTAAAAAAATTCAAGCATGCATCACAAATTTTGTTAAATTTTACTTAGTTCCATATAAATAGTTTATTGCAACATTAAATGGAGGATGTAGATTCCCTAAGGAACAGGCTTAGAACAACAGGCATGCAACTTTTGGGAACCAATGCTGCTCAGCTGTACGGTTCTATTGTGCACGGAATATGATAAGTTTTTGAGGTTTTTCACTCCATTATATTAAAGTGCGATAAAAAGACAGGTCATATCATACGTGGAGAACAGGATGCCAACCAGCAATGGCTGTTCCGGTTGTTTCTCCATTTCGTAAGTAAGTATCCCCTGTCTATCCAAACAGGGTGTGAGCCCATGTGTTTGTAGGTCCTATTTCTACATTCATGGTGGGAAAGGGGGTAATAGAAATCAATAGCCATTTATACATCTGGAAAGAAATGTTCTACTGAATGCAAAAAAAAAAAATCTCAGAGATTTTTTTTCTTTTCTTTTTGGTATATGTTGCACTTTCACTTATAAATACTTTGGCAGAAAACAGCCATTAACCCAAACTTACTGCATGAGTATAAATCCTATAATTCCAGGTGGTAAAAATTATTGTCTTAGCCAATTTTGGTGGTGCATGCCTGTAATTGCAAGTATTTGGGAGGCTGAGACAGGAGAATTGTAAGTTTAGGTCAGACTTGGCAACTTAGGGGGACCCTGTTTCAAAATGAGAAAGAAAGACAAAAAAAAATGCTGGAGGAATAGCTCAGTGTTCGATGCCTCAGAGCTCAATATCCAGTACTGGGGGAAAAAAATTCGTAACTGTGTTTTAAGCAAAGGCGCTCAACATATATTTAGTTTTACTTTAGTACAATATATAATTTTCATTATAAACCATGTAGTAATATCTTTTCAAAAATAATTAGCTCTTACTAACTTAACACCATGGATTATGAAATTAATTGACGCTATGTTATTTTTTAAAAAGAGACTTTTTAATTTTTATATTATGCAACTAAAATCTCATGTACGATTTTGAGAAAAATTGTTTGGTTATGGTCTTGAAGCTCAATGAGAAAATATTTCTTATGCCAATTATCAGCTTAGTAAACCTAAATATTTGAGATACTTGTGGTTTTTAAGAGCATTATTTTGTTGTTGTTAATGGGATTAGAAAATTCTGGCCCCTGGAACCTGACAAAACAACGAAAGACCCATTTTATTATGTTCTCTCATCATATTTAGTATATTCATGGGAAGTAGAACGGAACAATACTATGTAGAAGGCAGAGGATAATACACTCCAATTTGTACTCTTACGTAATCTTTTGAAAACATCTAAAATCTGCAATTCCGTTTTTAATCATGCCTGACTTTCAATGAACCTAATTTTGAAAATGATAAAATTTAGCATCAATAACTCTGACACAATAAATGCCTGCAGCTTGATTTTAGTTTTTTTGGTGGTACTGGGGTTCCTGGAAACCCTTCTACCTCTGGGCTACACTCGCAGACCTATTTTTACACTTTTTTTATTTGGAAACAGGATCCCTTAAGCCACCGTGGCTGACTTTGAACCTGCGTGATCCTCCTGTCTCCGCCTCCCAAGCACGGGGATTACAAGCGTGCGCCACCACGCCCGGCTATTTGAACATCTTCTAAAGCAAGAAAATTCATATGCTCCCCTTCACCTCTGCATGGAAGCATAAAAGATAACGTGTATTTTCATTGGAAGGAAAGTGAGAGGCATTTAGCCAATGAGACTATTCTAAACAGTACCATTTTGGTTGCCATCGATGGCCGTACTTTCTTAAACACAGATGTTCTTTTCTATATTTTAGTGCACTGTATCTCTACTTAAGTAAACATGAAATACCTGGGATAGAGGAAAAGTCATGTTTGCTTGTTTCACTTTTCCATCGCCTATACTTATATTTCAAAATTCCTCTAGGATCAGAGATTAACACAGTACTGAGGAATGAGATGAAAAATAATGATCTAAGGAGAAAAACACCTTTAAAGAAATGATAGAATTCATTTTTGATGGAACAGAGAAAGAGTTAGGAATTCTCTTCAGATACTTGGGAAGGTGCTCAATTTTTTTTTTCTTCTTCTTTAAGAGGCAATTTTTAGGGCTTGCTAGATTATCAACTACTTAGCCTCAAGACTAACAGTAGGTTTTAGTAAGATTTATTAGTAAGATTCAATAGTAAGGCTTAGCCTAAATGATTATTTAAAAATCAGATCCTCAGAAATCAGGAGCTGTGTCTCTGTTATTTTTGATGAGAATATTGAGCACTTGAGAAATCACCAATAAATGCATGATGCATTAAATTCTCTTTGAGTTTCTAGAAGGTTAGATAGAAGAAAAGAATGAAATGAGCATGGTGGTACACACTTGTAATCCCAGTACCTGGGAGGCTGAGACAGTAGGATCACAGGTTCGAAGCCAGCCTCAGCAACCTAGTGAGGATCTTAGCAATTTAGCCAAGACTGTATTTACAAAAATAAAATAAAATGGGTCTTGGGCTGTACCCCAGAGGTAATGTCTCTGGATTCCATCCTCAGTATCATAAAAGAGAGAGGAAGAGAGAGAGAGAGAGAGAGAGAGAGAGAGAGAGAGAGAGAGAGAGAGAGAGATAGAAGTGCTTGACTCAAGAGGCTGGGAGTCTGCTTGAGTATTGAGTATGGTGTGTGGGCTGGTAGAAATATGCAAGAGAATTTTATATATAAAATAATAAGTCATATGCATGTGACAAAAAAGACTCAATGCTAATGTCTACAATTCTTGATTAAAATACGGACATTTGCATAGCATTTTAGCTATCTAAATACAAAAGCCACCAGCAATCTCTAAGAACTCTTCAATTCTTATTCCCAAACAGTGAGAATAAACTGGATCTCTGGTGGCCCAACATTAAGTATTTTCTGGCCTAATACCACCCGTGTAACACAGTGGCTTAGCTGATTCTAAGGGGTTGGTGTGCTAAGTAAGTATATCTATTCATTGAGAGAGCTTTCAGAATTTAAAATGATCATTGTTCATGTTTTAGAATAAATGAAAAGGCGAGTGATCAGGATTAGTAAATGTACACATTTTTGACTCTTCATGAAGTATGTCATTTGCAGGCAAATGGATGGACCTGGGGAACATGAAGTTAGGTGAGATTAGACAGTCACGGAAAGTGAAGGGTCATATGTTTTCTCTTACATATAAAAGGTAGAGAGTAATTGGGATTCAAGAAGAAGGTTAGATAAAGAAGGAGAAAAATCCAGAGGAGCAGTGCAGGGGCCCTAGGAGGGGGTGAATAGGGAGGAAGAGAAATAATGAAGGAAACATTTTTATTGAAATTATCTACATATGTAAAATTACCATTGCCAATCTAATATCCTGTGTGGGGAAGGAGATATGGAGAGGGAGCCAGGGGGAAGTTCACCAAGTATTGTGTGCCTGTATGCCTTTATCGTGCTGAACTACATTCTGATGTGAGACAATAATACACCAATAAAAAGATATCAAAACACATAAAACAATAATTAATTAAATAGTGTGTTAAGTGAGATCTTTATGCATGCTTTTTATGGTAGTAGGGATTGAATATTCTGGGGCATTCAATCCCTGAGCTACACTCCCAGAGGTATACATACATATATATATATGTGTGTGTGTGTGTGTGTGTGTGTATGTATGTATATATGTATATATATATATGTATGTATGTATGTGTATATATATATATATATATATATATATATTATATATTTTTTGTGTGTGTGTGGTGGTACTGGGGATGGAACCCAGGGGCCCTCTACCTCCGGGCTATACGCCCAGACCTATTTTTTATATATTTTTTAAATTTGGAAACAGGGTCTCTTAAACCAGCTGAAGCTGGCATTGAACCTGCGCAATCCTCCTGTCTCAGCCTCCCAAGCGCACGGATTACAAGCATGCGCCACCATACCCAGCTAGCCCTTTATATTTTTGAAACAGGGTTTTTCTAGGTTGCTGAAAGTCTTGCGAAGTTGCTGAGGCTGACCTTAAACCTGCGATCTTTCTATCTCAGCCTTCCAAGGATTGGGATTACAGAAGTCCACCATGCCTGGCTAAGAATATTTAAATTTTAAACACCCACATTTTAAAGCAAGACAATACAGAAAATATCACTAATAAAATGTAAGCATTTCTCTACATAACATTCTTGTCAAAAGTCTTCATAAGTGAATTGTTTCATGTTTAATTTAGCCTACAAAAGTCACAATACTGCTAAAAAAATCACTACATTGACTTTGAAAATAATGCTAATAATTTGTGAAGCTACCTATTTAGTCAATTTTCTGAATGCTTCTTAATGCTAAAATACTTTATGTATTTTTTTTTTTTTTTGGTGGTACTGGGGTTCCTGGAAGCCCTCCTTCCTCCGGGCTACACTCCCAGACCTATTTTATATTTTTGAAACCGGGTCTCTTACGCCAGCACGGCTGGCTTCGAACCTGCGCGATCCTCCTGTCTCCGCCTCCCAAGCGCGGGGATTAAAAGAGTGCGCCACCACGCCCGGCAATACTTTATGTATTTAAAAATCAAAATTCATCTCAGATTTGGGGAAGAAAAGTGTGAAAATGTAAAATTTAGTGGAAGGAACAAGTAGCCTTGGAGCTCTGGGATCTAGCTTGACTTGCGACACAAAGCTTGTCACCCAGATCTGGGGTTAATCCTAACAGAGGAGCTCCCTGGGGAGTGAGTATGAGAATAATTGCCCTGTAAATATGATATACTGGGATCCCCTCAACAAAGAGCCTCTTCTTTATTCTACATCCAGCAGAATCTTACTGAGCCAAAATCTTAAGAAATAACAGGATCTTGGCGCTCATTTAAACTATGTCCGGACCCCAGTTACTCCTCACCATCTCCACTGCTATCAGCCTACAACAAGGCCCTGTATGCCTGGGATTATCGCCCTATTTCCTAGGTAATGTGTAGGTCTGGTGAAAATATGCAGAAAAGAATCTTACAGAGGGAAAAAAAAAAAAGAAAGAAATGACTCATAAGTATGAAACGAGGAAAATTTAACATCAGTGTCCACACTTCCTGATTAAAATTTGGGCATTTGCATCCTGTTCTAGAATTCTAAATACAAAAGCCACTAAGGGTCTCTAAGAATCCTTCAATTCTTCACACTGACTCAGTGCCACCACTCCAGGCTAACAGGCTCTTCGCACGGAATCCAGAGTGACTTTTCATAGCTACAGGCAAGTCACACAGGTCCAAATGCTCAGACCCTCGAATCAATGCGCATCTCAGAATCATTTCTAGTTCTGCACCAAGCCTGGCTGGGTCCCTACGTGAGCTGCCACCCATGCCTTCACTCTGTCTCCTACCACTGTATCTATGTCCACTCTGCTTTGTCCATAACGGCTTCTTACTCTCCTTCAAAGTTCTCTATACTGTTCCAAGCATTTATACTTGCTCTGCTCTGGTCTGGAAGGAGCTTCTTTGGATATTCGTGTTTCTCCCTCTGCCCCTTCATTCAAAGCTGAGCTCAAATATGACCTTACAAAATTCTTTCCTGAGAGCCTTGGATAAAATTGTATACCTAAACTTCCATCATTTTTTTTTCTTTTTTTCTTAGTACTTCTGATCACCTGATTGATTGTACATGTGTTTTATGTGAACATAAAACTTGTTTTTAATATGCTTTTATTGGAGTATTATAGTCTCACATCATAATGTAAATCATGTTGACACTGACGTACATGCACAATGCACAATTTCTTTAGTGTTGACTCCTCAGCAGATAAAATAAATCCGGACTTAAAATAAGTACTCGGTAAGTATTAATTGAATAAAAGAATGAATGAATCACCATCGGTCTCAGAAATATATAAGCCATAAATCCCTTAGGATGACAATCTCTTTCTTATACTTGATAGTGACCCGTTTTTCTAGTGTTATAATGGTACTTCTACTTTAAGGGTAATTCGTTGGGTTCCCAAAGTATATTATTCAATGAACTCATTACTTATTCTCTTTAGTGATGAATATTTACGGAATACATTACAATCTACAAAAGTAGCCCTAGTCTTCAACAGAGCATAGATTTGTAAAGTGATAGGATTCAAAGAAAATGCAATTATGTAATAAAACTGGAACAACTCTTATCTGATTTCCCTGAATTTCTAAGGCCTTTGTATTCAGCTTATTAAAATATATGGGGATGTTTGTGTATTTGGACAGAGAGAACTCAGGACTCAAAATTCTTGGGTGCAATTCAGTTCTAGAACTGGCTTTTGGATTTTTACAGGGGGCTTTCTCAAGTTTTATCTATTAATTTTAACATTTCCACAAATATTCCCTTTGCATGTATTAGATTGAGAGCATGTGTTGAGTGATTAGGAGCCTTCCTTGGAAGAACTGTCTCTCTTGAAAAAAGGACAAAATCACATGAAAAATAGTGCTTAGTGTACCCGTAACACTTAGTACTCTGCACAGGATGGAGCTAAATGGTTATAGGAACCTAAAGAAGAGTTTCAGCAATTATCCACAGGCAAGATTCACTGGAGAAGGTAGCATTTGAGTTGGACGACATCTGGACCTTCAGAAAGAGTAAGGGAAACTAACTGCAGTGGGAGGAAATATCAGAAGCAAACTTGGGAGGCGTATGTAACAAAACAATAGGTTCACATAAAAATGGGAAAATGGACTGGGATTGTTTATGCTCTTAAAGTCTCTGTATAAGAGGGGGGTATTTCTAATATACAGTATGGCCTGAAGTTAAATGCACTCCTATATACATTTGAACAATTCAAGTTTTTTTCTATTGGTTTCTGTACTTAATTAAGATGAAAATACTTAATGATTAATGTAGACTAGAAAAGTCAGTAAGTAACAATTATATACTGATGCAGCAATGTACTCACACCTAGCTTTGATATTTGCAGATAGAAACATTTCATAAAATTTAAAGCATCCATTATTTTCAGGATATGTGTGAAATACATTAGGTTCGAATTTAAGTACATTAATATTACCAGATCTTTGCCACATGGCGAGATAGATTCCTGCATATGCACAATAAGATTCCTTGCTTGTTTTTATGCCCACTGCATGTGAACCCAGAGAACCTACTAAAGGATCTTAAGGCAAAAACTACTTTTTTATTTTTGTATTTTATGATCAACACTCTATCTTCTGTGTGCAATTTATGACTCCATTATAACGTGTGTGTGTGTGTGTGTGTGTGTGTGTGTGTGTGTGTGTGTGTGTGTGTGTGTCCTGGAGGTTGAACCCAGGGGGCGGTTCTACCTCTGAGATATATCCCAGCCCTATTTTATGTTTTATTTTGAAACAAGTTTTTACTAAGTTGCTGAGTTTCTCACTAAACTGATGAGGCTGGCCTTGAACCTATGCTGCTTCTCCCTCAGCCTCTCAGGTACTGGGATTACAGGCATGTGCCACCTTACCCACTCACTATAATTTTCTTGAACCATTCAACTATACAACAATGGAAAAGAATGTCCCACTCAGAATATCAGCATGGCATTTTTTTCCCCCCTCACATCCGGAAGCATCTTTCCCTGTATAGATTCTTTCTTAAATGAAAAAATGCCAACATTCTCACCCAAAGTGGGAATGGGGCAGAGCAGAGCAGTGATTTAGCCCCTCCGTGACCAGACCCATGGTCACAGGAAGCCAATGGTTAACAATGAAGAGTTCTTCCTGTGTGGGCTGCATGTGCTTTCTATACAGTCAAAAACGAAATGATATATCTAGTCCAAACTATCCGGACTTAATGAAGACAAATTTGAGGCAGAAAGAAAATGACTGCTTGTTTGCGGTCGTTTTCGATGGAGAGTAAACAGTTTGGGAAAATGAAAATAACAATTCACACTAGAACCCCTCATTTTATTTTATTTTATTTTATTTTATTGGCAATTATAAGAAGTTACCTTGTCTGAATTACTGAGTTATCTCTCCCAAATGTCAATTTGATCCTGTCATAGCTGCCTTTGTAATCCTCAAATGACTGCCATTTGCCTGATCCGTGGCAAAAGCCTGATGAACATAGTTATCTAAAAGAGCCATGTGTTCACTGAGGGGCTTGATGGGATTCTCAGAATAAAATAATTCACGCGGCGTGGTGCTGAGTCTCACTTTGGAATGCAGTTTTGTGTAAATGCCTTTGTAAGCGTGCAGTGCTTTGTGAGCATCCCACCAGCAGACTGTCTTTTGACCACAACTGTTCTTGCCGGGGTCTGCAGTGCTGCTGGCCTACCTGGAGACTCTGCCCTCACAGCCTCTACAGCATGTGAGCCAGTTCTTTACAAATCTCTCCTTCCTCTTTGCCTCTCTCCTTCTTTTGCTTACGTGTTTCTGTACGCACATATGCATATCTGAATGGCTCTGTTTTTCTAGAGAATCCTAATACAGGAGTGTTGAACGTCTAGAAGATGGCAATCGGGAGACTGGCTCAACTCTTCAGGCATGTTCTGTTCTGTAAGTCCTTGGTGAATCCTGCCCAGACTCCCTCTTGAAATTGTTTTAGATCTAGGTCAATAGGAATCTATTGGGTGTGTCAACTTCACTTTTGTACTTTTGAGTTGGTTATGCATTGACATGCGGGCTTTCCCAGGGGTTGAACTATATCTCTAGGATGTACTGAAAAGAATCCGGGTGGAGGGTTAGTTCTGCTGTATTCTCTGGCCAACCTATCTGTAGTGGCCCTGCAAAGCCAAGGATTGATACAGAAGGAAGAACAGAAGATAATAGAGAAAAAATGAGATAATTGCATGACCCCCTCAACATTTTGAGCAAAATTGTTTCTACTCTGAAAAAAAAGTCAATATTACATGATAAAATATGGCTGGAGATTTTCTTTTCTTGTGACTAGATGATCAAGAATTTTTAGTCAGCCAGGCGTGGTGGCGCACGCTTGTAATCCCAGCATTCGGGAGGCTGAGACCTGGAGGATCGAGATTTGCAGACAGCCTCAGCTACTTAGTAAGGCCCTCTGCAACTCAGTGAGACCCGGTTTCAAAAATAAAGAATAAAAAATAGGGCAGGGGCTGTAGCTCGGGGGTCAAATGCCCTTGGGTTTCATCCCCAGACCCACAAAAAAAAAAAAAGAATTTTTAGTCGTGATGAGATAGTTTTATTAAATGCAATTCAGTCTGAAAAGCTTTCCATACAGCAATATGCTTTTACATTTGCCGTGTCCTAATATTTTAAGCATTTATGAGAGCTAGGCGGTTTGAGTAGGGTCCACTGGGAAAATGTTGAGTGGAAGTCTTGGTTTAAAAGGATATACTGAACTTGACCATGAAGCTAGAGTTGAAGAAGTTGGTGTAGAGGTGGACATAGGTTTGAGGGGCGATCTACTCCGATCTACTCATGGCCATTTTGGGTGGAGGACCAGTTTGTTCTGCCCTTTACAAAGTGGAGCTCTCTTTAGGAGAATAAGGGGAATATGGCTCTCATGCAAATCCCAGTGGCTCTTAACCCATGGTCCTAAGTGGAGATTTCTAGCAATTACTTCAAGCATTGATAACTTTGCCCTCTGGAAAATCCACTCCTCATTAAACAAGTACGCATAAGTTATTTGTTAGCTATCTTTATGCATATTAATTTGGATGAAAATATTTTGGTTAGATTTTTATTTTCTTTTATGTTAAAGCTGTCTTTCTATCTCTGGCTGCTTCTCTGACTTTATATTCTGCCTTTTGTTTCTTTCTTTTGTTTCTTTCATGGATATCTGGCCCTACTTTCGACTTTTCGCATACAATGGGCTCCACTCATAGTACATTATCAGCTGCTTTGCACATTCTGCTCCAGTCAGGCATTTAGTTGGAAAGTTTGGAAGGACAATCTCTGCACACGAGCATGCTGATCTCTACATCTTCTTTGACTCTTTTTATTTCTCTTTCATTCTCTCTTTCTTGGTTTCTCTTGAGCTCTCATTTTCTCTGTCCCTCCCCCTGAGGGGCTATTCTGCCTGTAGAATGTATACTCTTGGATAGATAGCCTTCTCCATGCTATGATTATTTAGCTCATATACCTGAACATGTGGACCATATTCTACAAAATGATTAGCTGCAACTGTAATAAAAGAGTTTTCTATTACCATTTGTTTTCTTTTTTATTTTATTTTAAAACTAGAGTGAGGAAGGAGGGTGCCATTTCTGGACTTCCTCAATAATCTCAAGTATTTAAGGTGGTGCTTGAAACAAACACATTTTTTTTTTTTTTGTGCTTAGGGATGGGATGAGATTTTTGCCAGGGGATGTGGTGGTGCATGCCAATAATAGAGGCTGAGACAGAAGGATTATAGGTTCAAGGGCAGCCTCGGCAAGTATTGAGACCCTCGGCAACCTGGTAAGACACTGTTTCAATACAAAATATATAAATAAAAAGGACTGGGGTGTAACTCAGAGATAAAATGTCCCAGCATATGCCAATACATATTTACAGTATTTCATTCTATTATGATGATAACCCATTTTCTTTTTAAATTGTGATGCAGAAATATGTATGTAGTATGGTTGAATTTAACAAATTTGTATCTTCCTCTTCAAAGAACTAAATCAATTTATTTAATTAGCTGTGCTGATATTTTATTGCTCTGAGGAAAAATGATAATCCATACGAAAATTAGGATAACAAGTTAAATGAATATAGATTAATGTCTTTGATGGCAAACACCTGTGCTATACTTTCCCTTGCTTTTTTTAAGGTAATATAAACCTGATCAAAAATAAAACAAGCAAGTTTAACATGTTTCCATTTAAAAATATGTTTTACCAGAGCATATAATTTTACAGAACCCACTTATGCTGCCATTACAAAATATGAATACTCCATGACTTTAAAACATCCAAAGAGTCACCTTAGAGGGTGGGAATTCTGTGTGATGTTTCTTTACTCCTTCCTTGTACAGTCCCATTAATTCACATGTGTTATTTCTTGCCAGTAAGAAAAACCATGAAAACTAAGAGCAGAATAAAAATCTCCTTTCTTGGTCCAGGAGGCATAGCTCAGTGGCAGAGTTCTTGCCTGGCATGAGTGAGGCCCTGGGTTCGATCCTGAGCACCCCACAACAATGTGAACACGTGCACAACACCTTCCGATCTACTGTCTCACTAATTGAAATCTCTATACCATGCCAATAGCGAATGCTTAACCACATAAAAGCTATGGCAATGTAGTGCAAACTCTTGAAACTGAATGTAGTAGAGGCCAAGAGATATAAGAAGGCACTCAAGAGCATAATCTGAGACAATACCTATTTGAAGGTGCATGATAAAGAACCACAGATACTGAGAGGCTCATTAGGGATAATCAGCCATGTTAGCAGGAAAGGACGACCCATTCCATGGAAAGCATCATTGTGGTGGCTACCACAGCTCTGGGAAACCCTGCTGAAGTGTCATTTCCACAAAATATGAGCACCAGCTCAGAATGACAGGGCTGCCTCTTAGGGCACTTGAAATCTCTTTAAGGCCTGCACTGTGCACCTGTGTCTACAGAGCCAGAATCAAAATGTGGCTTTTGTTTCTGAAGGTCTTAGCAGACTCATCTAGATTCCCAGCTCAGAAAGCCCCATGCCCGGCCTCCATTTAGCCCTCAGTCTCTTTATTTACTATCTCCTTGGAATCCCATTTTCTTTATTAAACAATTCCATCTGTTATCTTGAAAACTCTTAATTTCAAGCCATCTTAGAAGTTTTATTTGCCAAATCGTTTTTCCAAGTTCATTCTAAGAAAGAATCAAAACCCATCATTGATGTAGGCAATCTCTAGAAAGTATGATTGTCATCCAGCTCAAATATCCCTAAAGTTAGAGCCAGGCGCGATGACACACACCTGTTGTTCCAGTACTCGGGAGGCAGACACAGGAGGGTCACAGGTTCGAAACCAGCCTCAACAACTTAGTGAGGCCCTCTGCAATTTGCTGAGCTACTTAGGGAGGCCCTCTGCAACTTAGTGTGAACCTGTTTCAAAAATGAAAAAACTAAAAATAAGGCTAGGGGTGTTGTTCAGGGATGTCCCTGGGTTCCATCCCCAGTACTGCAAAAATAAATAAAATAAAATAAAATAAAGTAGGGCTAGCAGGATTATAGTTCTGAAGTAGAATGCCCCTGAATTCAGTCTCCAGTACCACTCCACCCCCTCCCAAACATGCACACGTACACACAAATCTTTAAAGTTAATTGTGGACAAGTAAAACTCTTAATTCTAAATGAGCCACTTCCCATTTTCTTCACATAGAAGGGAAGTCGAACAATAGTGATGATATGAGACTTTAATGACAAGAGGAAGATAATAAGAACCACAGGCCCAAGTTTCAAGGCGACAAGTGTCAGTTGCATGAGGCTAGACGGCCAGTTTTCTAACATCCTTGGTTCTATGAGCTACCGTAGGAATCCAACCCATTGCAAAAATCACAGTCTCACGGGCTCTTCTGGCTCCATCTGTCTGGCTCTGTGAGCACCCTGGCAGCCTATCACTTCTGTTGTGATGGATTGTGAGACTACTACTTTGTTAGCCTTACATAATATAGGGGATCCTAAGCCACAGAGGAGGCCAGTCCTGATCTTGAAGACTCTTGAGGCAATCATAGGTGAACAAGCGATCACTGATTATGCTAATTGTATTTATTCTAATTGTGTTGATGCCCTGCCCATCTAAACTCTCTAAAATACCATGGGTGTGCCGGGCGCGGTGGCGCACGCTTGTAATCCCCGCGCTTGGGAGGCTGAGACAGGAGGATCACACAGGTTCGAAGCCAGCCTCAGCTACTCAGTGAGGCTCTCAGCAAATTAGTGAGACCCTGTTTCCAAATAAAATATAAAAAGGTCTGGGAGTATAGCCCAGAGGCAGAAAACCTCTGGGTTCCACCCCCAGTACCACCAAAATAAAAAATAAAATAAATAAATAAATAAATAAATAAATAAATAAATAAATAAAATAAAATAAAATACCATGGGTATAAAGAAGACAGATCCTGGAACACAGAGTGACATAAAGGAACTGTAATATCCTCTGTGTTATCTGGAGTCTGTCTGAGCTCTTCCAAATACCGCTAGATTATTGAAACAGATGCCCTACAGCAGAAATGACTAGTTTGATCACAGAAAAGATTTCTGCTTAATGATTTCTTTCTTGTCATGGCAGGTATCTTCTTTAGGAATTGGGAAAAATATTATTTTAGCCAATTAATGATGACATTACTTCTTATAATCTATCAAAGCAAGAAATAATTACCTGATTTAATCTCCCTACACACTGTACAGAACAATAAATATTAATACAGAACTGCCCATTTTCTGAAAATTAATGGCTGTGCTTGATTATTTCATGGATCCTCATTTCTAAAATCTCAGAAATCAATAAACAAATTTTATTCCCAAATTACATTAAGCATAACTCAGTATTTGCTTTGATAAGCCCAAGACTCAAAGATGTTTATTCGTCTGGTCATCATTAAGAACATCAATTATCTTTGTAAATGTTGAATCAAAACATCTCAAAAATACAGTCCTGTATTTTTGAATTTCTGTTTTTAGAAATATATAGATATAAAAGATTGCTATTCTCAAATTTAAGATTTTTAAATAAAGTACTCTACAAATAGATGAAAGATAATCTTTTTAAACCTAAATATATACATTTTTAATAGAGTAAGAATCAATGACCTAGAGTAATTTTAAATTTTATTTTCAATCAACTTGATGATGAATACCTTGGGGTGGAGAATCAAATTTTCTTGTGTTTTTCATATCCTCTACCTGTATATCTCAGTCTTCAGAATTAACAGGAGCTCAATAAATAAGTGTGAAATTAAAGATGCACAGGCATCCAGTCTCTATCTTTTTGCCTTCACAATAGACTATGCAATTTAAGTAGCATCTCTTCTTTTCCTTTCTGCTTTGCAAAACCTGATAATGGGTATTCACTCTTTATTTATATATCCCAAATCCAGGATTGCATATGAACACTTCAACTGACTAAGAAATCACTTATAGATTTGTAGGTTGGCATGAAAACTAGATGAAAGATGTGAACTAGTGTTCAAAAGTAAAACGTTGTAATAAGAGTTTCCTCAATAACTTTTACAATGACTACTCTATGACATTTGAAAGACTGATTAGAGTACTTGTTTTTTCAGGGATAAACAATGGAACTTCTTCAGAATACCCAACATGATTTTTGAAGACAGTTTCGCAGGTCTGATAGAATTTCTTAGAGTTAAGAGCAATATTGGAGACAAGTCGCTTGACCACAATGGCGTTCTGTCTCTTGGTACTACATTACTCTTGACCTGTAATAAAAGTTCTGTACCGGGCTGAAATCATACACAGATGCCTTAGATACATATGCTAAAATAGTGGACATTTTCAAAGATAATTTCAAGTGAATGAAAAAAATACATGTAGCAGGAAGTCTTTGAAATTAGCACACAATGTCAAGCCAAAAAAATGTTCTCTTGTTGTTCATGAAATAAGTGAGTAGATTCTGTATTGAGTTTCACTACCTGACATAAAATCAAGAACTATCATTTTACAAAGCTGAGAGTCAACAGGAAAATTTTCGGGCAATGACTTACATTTCTTCTTCACGAGTGAAGTTGATTTGAGTCATAGTTTCACATCTAGAAACATTCTGTTGATTAATGCTTAACAAGCCACAAGAGAGAAGACCGTGTGAGACTAGCCATGTGTCTAACTAAACCAAATTTTAGTCGACTAAGGAGATTTCTAAAATGCAAAAAAAAAAAAAAATGAGTCTGAGATCTTCATACTCCAAGTCCGTATTTTTAACTCTTTTTAAAAAAGTTTTAAAAGTATTTTTTATTAGTGCACTGCAATTATACACCATAGTGAGGCTCAAGGGGTGAAACGTACAAGCTCACAGCTCTTATGCATTTCCGTCCATGTCCCACCCACTCCTCCCTCCTTTCTCACTGTATATGCTAATGAAATTGATGGTAATACTTTCCCATATTGTCATAGTATTATTTAACTTGTTTTCTTCCTCATCCCTCCATTTCCCCTCCCAAATTCCTTTCCAATACTCTATAGGTCTCTATATTATTTAAAGTCCCTTATAATTCCTATTTTCTATCTAGCTTCTTCATATGAGAAAACAGACAACCCTAAGCCTTCTGAGACTGGATGATCTCACTTAGCATAATAATTTCAAGTTCAATCCATTTTCCTGCAAATTACATACTTTTGTTCTTCATGGCTAAGTAGAATTCCATTGTGCATGTATACCACATTTTTTTTTTTTTTTTTTGTCCATTCGTTGGTTGACAGACACCTGGGCTGGTTCTACAATGTGGCTATTGTGAATTGTGCTACTATAAACATGGATATACATATATTGCTACACTCTTCTGACTTTAATTCTTTTGAAAAAATACCAAGGAGTGGTATAGTTGGGTCATATAAGGTTCCAGTCTTAATTTTTTGAGCAACCTCCAAATTGATCTTCAAAGTGGTCGTACTAATTTACAATTCTGCCAACAGTGTATAAGGGTTCCTATTTCCTCCATCCTTTCCAGCATTTTTATTTTTAATGATTGGAATTAGATAAGATCTCACCATACTTTTTATTTATATTTCCCTGATTGCTAAGGATGTTAAATATTTTTATATATTTTTTGGCCAACTGTATCTCTTCTTTTGAGGAGTGTCTATTTAGTTCAGTTGCCAATTGTTATTTATTCTTCATATTATGATTTTAATTTTCTTTATATATTCTAGATATTAGTCCTCTATTAGCGGAGGGCAAAGATTTTCTCTCATTTTGTCACCTCTGTCTTCTGACTTTTCATTGTTTCCTTTGCTATGTGGAAGCATTTTTATTTGATAGTATCCCATTTATTGATCCTCAGTTTTATTTCCTGGGCTTGTGGGGGGGGTGGTTCTTATCAAGAAAGTCTCTACCAGTGCCTAGGGGTTGAAGAGTTGATTCAGTGTTTTCTTCTTGTAATTGAAAAGTTTATGGTCTAATTTCTGGGTCTTTGATCCAATCTATGTTGAATTTTGTGTAGGGTGAGAAATAGAGATCTAATTTCATTCTTCTAGCATTTCTTAAAAAGGCTATTTTTTTCTCCAGTGTATGTTTTTGCCTCCTTCATCAAAAATGAACTGGCTGTAAGAACTCAAATTTATTTTTCTCTCTTCTGTTCTATTCCATTGGCTTATGTGTCTGTTTTTGTTCCAATACCATACTGTTTTTGTTATGATAGGTCCGAGTATAATTTGAAATCTGGTATTGTGATGCCTTTAACTTGGCTTACATATCCCATTAACCCAATGTCAAGATTAAGTTTATCTACAGATTTTTCTTTAAACCATGAGAACATGAATAAGTTGCTGCCTGAGGTCTTTCCCAGAGCTAACATCCATATTTGAAGTTGAATATGAAAGGCCTACATTGTAACAAGTGGGTAGCACTGCGCTTGGATTCTGTTCTATCCTTTGTAAGGATTATTGGCATTTGCATGCATTTGGATGGAAGACATCACAGGCCGGATTTCTTGAAGACTTGTAACCAAGCTAAGTTCATTTCATGTTCAAACATATAACCCTTATTGATATACTTTTTTGAAGCGTGACTTCTAGTCAGGTGGAATATCATAATATAATGTGTTGGACTGGTAAAGGATATAAAACTGAGGAACCATAGGAAAATATGAATGAGAACAAACACATTTCATAAAACAAATATGATCATTATAAAAACAAGAGAAATGTCTTATCCATACAAGGTCAAATCTTATCAGATAATTTTATTTATTTTTGCAGGTCTGGGGATGGAACCCAGAGGCATTCGACCTTCAAGCTATACACCCCCTGCCCTATTTTTTTTTTATTCTTTATTTTGAAACAGGGTCTCACTGAGTTACAGAGGGCCTCACTAAGTAGCTGAGGCTGTCCACAAACTGTAATCCTCTGGTCTCAGCCTCCTGAATGTTGGGATTATTAGCATGCGCTACCACACCCGGCTTTTATCAGATTATATTAAAGAGAGTTATGTATACAAAAATTTTAAATAAATAAGTAAAATAAATTGGCTTTTTAATGGTACTTATATATGTTCTATCTAAATCCTCCATATACCAGAGCTCATTAAAGAGATTTGACCTGTACATCCAAGTATTGATTACCCATAATAATGTGTAATAAGGGTAGCACCCTTTTTACAATTAATACTATGCTATATTTGAAAGGCATTTTATTACTTTAATATTTTCCTTCATTTATTGTCCTATGTTTTAAAACAAAAAATTGGAGAAATCCATGAAGTTAAGGAGTTAAATTCATGGAAGAAGTCTTTCTGGGCTCCAGGTTCAAATCTTAGCCCTATCCCATAGACATTCTACCATTTTGTGCTTATGACTAATCATGCTGCTTCAAGTTTCCTCATTGCCAAAATAGGAGAATAATGGTACATACCTACGAGAAATTGTGATGAAAGTTATATGCAATATACATTGCACTATGACTTACTCCTAGTAAGTACTTAAATTTCTTTAGTTTTATGAGACATATGAGGCATGAGCTGTGGTAACTAATTACAGGGCTGCTTACAGATAAGAAAACTGGATGACAACGGGGTCAAGAGCTTCTGAATAAAATTTGTGTTTTCTATTAAAATAAATTGCTTAACTTTATCATTAGCAGGAATTTTATCTGTGCTAATGTTTTCTACCAAATGGACACACTGTGTCCTTGGTTTCTCTTTATCAAATCATTTTTAAAAAGACATCTTTTTGAGAAATTGAAAGAATTATAGCCATCACTGTAGGTAATATGCTCCATGCATTTAGATTACTTGTTTATATTCTCAAATTTCTGTTTCTTCCCCTTTTATTGATTTCACAAACAAGACTATCAAACTCTTGAACTCTTTTACTCTAATAAATAAGCTACTTCAAATTAAGAGAAAGAGAGCCCATATTTTGATCATAGAAATCTTGTTATGTTTTATTTTATGAATATTTTAAATATCCCACTTTATTAAGGGTTAAAAGGAGAATTCATATTTACAAACTCAACTTTGACAGAAGTTATAGAATTAAAGTTTTTTCCTATCAACTCCAAATGCAAGCATTAATTTTGCATTGGGTATCAACTTGTGCAAATGGTATAGGTGCATCAAAGCCTCACACAATGAAAACCTCCAACTCTGATACAAGCAAATATTACTGAATATTACTGAATAGCTACATGATTTACATTAAGTAATTAATTTCACAATTCAACTAAAAAGCTACTTTATCGATTAACATGATCTTCTGTTGTAATTTTTCCTTTTTCATCATTTTTTGTTGTCTAAAGATTAGGATTATATGATGACTTGAACAAGCTGATAATTTTTTTTTTTTTTTGGTGGAACTGGGGTTTCTGGAAATCCTTTTACCTCCGGGCTACACTCCCAGACCTATCTTTTTTCTTTTATGTTTCTATTTGGAAACAGGGTCTCCTGAGCCAGTGAGCCTGGCTACAAACCTGCATGATCCTCCTGTCTCTGCCTTCCAAGCGTGGGGATTACAAGCGTGCACCACCATGCCCGGCCAAGCTGATAATTTTTTTTAAAAAATAAAGATAACCACAGACATTTCTTCAATATGAGTATTATGTATAAATTAGTGACTGGAATTTTTTATGTTACAGATATCTACAAAAGCAATTTAATTTGGATCTATTTGTAGACATTTCTAGAAAGAGAGATAGCGGGCAAAGAGATTTAACACACATTTGGAATCCCGGTACTTGGAAGGCTGAGACAAGAGGATCATGTGGGTTCAAAGCCAGCCTCAGCTACTTAGTGAACCTCTCAGCAACTTAGTGAGACCCTGTTTCCAAATAAAATGTAAACTAGGTCTGGGAATGTAGCCTGGAGGTACAAAGCCCTTGGGTTCCATTCCCAGCACCACACACACACAAAAAAACTTTGTTTTTAACTATTTCACAACAAGTTTAAAGAGTTGTAGAGTTGTTGATTATAATTTACTGAATGAATAAATTAAATCTTTGGTATAGATTTCAGTAGGAAAAATAGTCTCAATATATTTTTTGCTATATTTCAATTACATTTCTCTGATTTGTTTTGTATTATTTAACTTACTTTTTATAATATTTATCTCCATGGACTCCTTCCTGTTACTTCTGCTGCTCTCTTGATTTTTGGATTTTTAATATTATCCTCATTTCTGTCACTTAAAACTATAGGATCAATTTGCTAGATTCATTTCCATTAGAAGTTTAGTATGTAGAAATTATAGTTATTGGGTAAAACTGGAACATGGTCTGAATCAGCGAAATAATTTATAACTGAAGTTTTTCATTAATAAGACACCTGAGTAAGTTTGCATTGATAAAATTCAGAAGAAGATGTTGACAGAATTTCTCAACATTTTCTCACTCATCAAATTTCTTATAGTTAATGATAATAATAAATATAATAAATATAATAAAATAGTGGTAGTGGTAACTTAAAACATAATAAATTTGGTCATATCTTGAGGACAGCCATTTTGTAGTTCTTACTATTGGAACTTTTTTTTTTTTTTGTAGTTCTTACTATTGGAACTTTTTTGTTTGTTTGTTTCTTTGGGTACTGAGGGTTGAGACCGGGGACATTCTGCCTCTGAGATACACCACCAGCCTTTTTATTTTTATTTTGAAACATGGTCTTCCTAAGTTGCTGAGGCTGGCCTGGAACTTAGAATTCTCTTGTTTCAGCCTCCCAAGTACTGGGATTACAGGTGTACACCACTGTGCCTAGCCTTACTATTAGTGTCTAAATCAGCATTTGGGTAAGACCTCAGAGTCATAACACATGGTCTAAGCAGTAACAGTTAATTAAGATCTAGCCTGTGATGTATTCCTTCTTTTGTTGTGTTACCCAAGAGCTCCAGATTATTGCAGAGTTTATGGAGAATGATTCCTATGCAAAAAGAATGTATAAAGTTAGTGACTGAGTTGTTCTCTGACTTTACTTGGTTTCAATAAAATTCATTATCAGAATTATGTAAGGTTACCTTCAAAGATGTAATTTTACAGATGATAGTTTATGCAAAAAACCAGCGTATGCCAGTGAGGAATAACCTTCATAAAGCTCATATAGGAATGAGAGTTGACATACAAAGGAGTTTCTAAGGTGAACATTAAATTATTTAAGAGAATAGTCTTGAAAAGTAGGATACTGAAATTTTAAATAGATGGGCCAATTGGTACACATACCACACAGAGATGATTTTTTGTTTGTTTGTTATATACTGAAGATTGAACCCAGGAGTATTCTACCTCTGAGCTACACTCCCAACTCTATTTTATTTTTTATTTTGAAACATGGTCTCAACTAAGTTGCAGATGGCCTAAGTTGCTGAGGCTGGCTGAGATCCTGCGATCCTCCTGTCCCAGCCTCCAAAATACTGGGATTTTAGGCATGCGCCACCAAGCCCAGATGATGTTTGAGAGCTCAAAATTAATTAATCACCTAATGATTTCAGTTTTAGTTAATTATACCCACCTAGGTCCTAGGGCCTTGGAAAGCTACTAGCCCTACTTCTCAGAGTCATTGATGAGGAAACAGAGGTCCAAAGAGAGTCTCCCAGATAATCAGAAACATGTCTTCTGACTCCTTACCTAGGTGGGGTTTTGTGTGTGTGTGTGTGTGTACGTGTATGTGTGTGCACGTGTGTGCACATGCGTGCATGCATTTCGCATAACTATAATGTGAAACATACATAAGAATTTCAAACGGTTGTTAATAAATGACCAGAATTTTGAAAAAAATAACAATAAAAATATCTAAATGAATGACAGTGACTGTGTAATTACCAAGAGGAAAAGAAGATTGGTGGCTCAAAGGCTAATGAATATGATAAGGGCTAAGAAAAAGAAAAAGAAGGAATAATTCAATAAAATTTTAGTGCAGACATTTGCAGTTTCTTTGGTCTAACTATAAGAGAATTTATAAAAAGCAGCTGTCATTCTTTTAAATCTTGCTTTACAGTAAATATTTGATGCTCTGAAAACTAGCACTTAAAACTTAGACTTTGTTTGTATTGTATAGTGATGTGTTCTTTTAGGAGACAGTGTAGTTGAAGTCACTGTATTAGTGTTTTGTTTAATGTACATCTAACATAGAGGACCATGAATCACATTTATTAAGGGCTATAATGTATTCTGATTCATACCTGAAAAAAATACGAAGTATTTCATAATCATTTTTCTTCCTGTGTAGACTAGGTTTAGCCCCAACATTGCCTGGAGTAAATATTTACTACTGGTTACTAATCATCCAATCATGAAATAACATGTAGTTCATAGATACCAAGTTGAAAACAGTTGAGGTGGATAGTGATCTCAAGGAACGAAACACAATATTTTAGTTGCATCATTTCGCTTTAGGCAATACAGTTTCAAGGGGAGTTATAAATTGACTGTAGGTTCCTCTTGATACACTGCTACCCAAATAATTTAATTAGCAAAAAAAAAAACCAAATCTATAGATTTTTATTTTCACCTTTATGTACTAAAGTTTTCTCTCCATGGATTATGTATAACACATGGCAGTAGGAGCTGTTGGAGATCTGTACTCAGACACCTGAGCAGAGACAAGGATAGTAAGAGGTCTATAGAAGCCTTCACCATGTCATTTATACAAATCTGTAGCAATACTGTATGCAAATAAGGACAGGGGTTTTAGTACAGTTTTTAAGAAATGCATCTGTTCCTCTTTTAGGAGGAAAGCTGGCTCCACTTGAAGAGGCAAGAAACAATACTAATGTCAATGTCATTTACTTAACTATAATATTGCTAATATTTTCTCAGCCAACCAAACTGAAAGCAAATATTGTAGTTTTTTAGACTATTTCAAAGTAAGCATTCTTATACTCTAAGTGTCAGGAGTAAAAAAAAAAAAAGAATATCCATGCGTGAAGCTAGCTATAATAGATGGTCCTTCATAAAAGTAAAATGAAAGAAAGAGATAATGCTAAAAGGTAATGTTTTAATATATTCCAATACCTTATGTAATGTGAAAGAGTTAAAATTATGACTCAATTCTAAAGGACTAGTGTAAATAAAGGCAAGAGATACAATTTTTCAGTTTTTGCAACAATAAAAATTAGTTGAAGCAAGGAAAAAAAATCCTTTCAACTTATATTCTTATAATCAGCACTATAGTGTTTTTAAAATCTAAATCTCAAAAATATTTTCAACTTAAACCCTTTTAATTGCCACTATGGGTTGTAAATTAAAGTATATAAGTACATATAGTTTCAATTTTAATAATTTTAAACAAATTTCTAGACAGATAATTAGGAATTTCATATCTCATGCCTCATTCGATATGTAAGTGATTAAAGTGTAGAAATAAAGATACAACAGATGACCTGCCAACTCTCAGCTAGAAAATACTTCTGTAATCAGGGACTTCAGGATACAGAAAGAGGTCTGGGGTCTTCAACTGTATATAACATTTTTAATGGTTTGGAATAAATAGAGTAGATATAATATTATATTGTTTTTATTTTTTATGTAGTTTGAAATATTAGACATGAAACATAAAGTTCACTGTACTTTTTAAAATGTTTTTTTAAAAAATGTCTGTATGTTACTCCTCCAATGATATTTTTAAAACATTTTTATCAAGTCATTTAATTTTCTTTGAATTTAAAAATATATTTTGAATGATTGAATTTATATAATTTAGAAAATAAAACATTTACCGGAATACAAAACAATACTGAATCTTTTTAATGAAATTCAACGCCTACATAGCTTTATTTTCCACTTTTATGTTTATATAGTTAATGTTGATTCATTTTTTGTTTTACACATGTTATTTATCATTAGATTCTAGGAGTGTAAGCAGGACTATTTATTCAAAATATAAATTAATATATACACATGAATTTGGTTTATATTTGCTAAATACTATGTAAAATGATAAATATATTTTATTGAATGTTGTAGTGAAAAGAATTAATAAATTTTTACTAAAAATACTAAAACATTTTTTGTTTTCTTAGTTAACAAAATTTTTAAAGTAAAACCAGTGCTTGAAAAAAATAGGCTTGGAACCTAAGAGCTTCCTGATTGACTATGAATGTATATATATGTATGTATGTATAAAAGTTTAAAGAAATAATTACATAAAATTACTCTGTCTACTACAAAGAAAATTGATTGCTTTATATAAAAATAACTACTTTTAGATGTATTCTTAGTAAAATGTATTCTAACAACAGATGGACCAGTCTGTTTTAGATGTAAGTTGTACTTGAGTATTCTTAGGTATATCCTAAGGAAGAACTCTAGGCACTGCAGTTTACCAGGGATAAAGGGAGTTGCTTGGCTTTACGGAGCTTGTGCAAATGTGTGCATCACGCCTACTGGCTTGTTTTTAACGCCTAGTACTTGGTTCACTGCTGGAAGCTTGCGCACAGTGTCCCATAATGGAGAAGCACTTGCCAAAAAATGTTGCACCTGGAACAGGGAGGAGTGAGGAGGGCAAAGGTCAAACCTGGGCCTTAATAAGCATTGACTAAACAGACTTTAGACTTTGTGAAAAGTCCAGACGACCCCTGCAGCGTCATCTCACAGCCCTGAATTTCCTCTTTTCAACATGTAGCATAATCCATAAATACAACCAAATCACTAGCAGCTTAGTCTTTGGTTTGGTTTTTATCTTCCAGGGTTTTTTTTCTCCTCTGCACAAAGATTTAAAAAATTAACCCCTTTCTGGCCTCACAGTAATCAAAGAATGAGTTTCTTCCTAATCACTGTTGTTAGCTTAAATCTTTAACTCCTCCTAGGGCAAGAGGCACACTGGAAAGTGGCTGCTAATAACCAGACTGGTGGTGGTTGATTGACTTGTTTAATTTTCTCCCAATATATTTAGAATAATATCCTGATAGAGGACGAATGATGGCAAGGAAAACAATCGTACAAATCAGGGAAGTATGTATCTTTTATGAATGTTTATACAACAGTAGGCTTAATTCTTAAGACCCGAACATGAGTATTTGTTCATTTGTAGTTTTCTGTAACACGGAGGTTACATTTGCCTATAGTTTCTAAATAATTCGTATGTTTGATGAAAACAAACAGGCCACTTTTTTTTTTAACATCTTCTTCTGATTTCAGATAATCGGACAGTACAAACTCAACTGTTTTTATTGACAGAAAGTCCCTTTCTCACACTGTGCTTCGCTTCTCCCCTCCAACCTTTGCTGAAGGAGAAGTTAGTGCCTTTTAAGTTAGAACAGTCATTTCCATGCAGGAAACACAGCGCATCAAGTCTTAACTGCAGGAATGACTGGAGAGTCCTCCTCCGGGGAGTTAGTGAAGCAAAGCCTTCCACACTGAGGTGCTCACTTCTCCAGAGAGAAGGGGGAGCTACCCAGTAACATTCAAAGCCATCCTCTGCTTCTGTTTACAACACTGAGGATTTTCAGAAGGCCAAAGACATCTGCCTCTGCCCCTACATTTTATCCTCATGCATACCCTGTTTGTCCCACTTCCCGTAGAGTTAAAAATATAAAATGCAAAAACAACAGCAAGAGAAAACACCAGGCCTGCCCGTGAATCAGAAGCTGGGCAATTAAAAAGGAGGCAAAGTCCTAACCAAGCAGAAACGGCTGAGAGAGCACAGCACACTGGGTGGAAGGCTTCAACTCTCAGAAAAGTGTGAGAGTCTGCGGAAAGATCCTTTAGAAGGGGCGGGAGAACAGACACACACAGTATCCTGGGAGGGTTAACTGGGGTCTGGGTTTTCTCTGGGATCTCTGTCTCTGACTGCTCACCACAGTCTTACAGAACAGGAAAGAGGATATGGCGAAGGCAGACATTTTGCACAGCTGCAAAGCTTCCACAGCTGATCATAATTTCTCCTGTGCTGTTCACCTAACATATCAGGATGCATGAAGACAAACAGAGGAGGAAGCCTCGACCCTGACCTCATGCAAACTCGTACCCTAACTCATCTCGATGGTCGTTTTCAATGGAGTTGTTGCTTTTATTTCATGTTTGTGATCATCCAGGATTCTGCAGAATCCAGACCTGTCTATTTTCCAGAGGAACACAGAAAAGAAGGAAGTGGAAGTAGCTCAGAGTTCTGGCCCTTCTTTAAATCTATTTGTTTTGAATATCTTAGTACCTATATCTAAAGTTACGAGGCCATTGTCATCACAGTAATTTTCCCCGGGGTTCCATTATTCATCACCCCCTATATACAAAGTTAGATTCCTCACTGAAGTCTGTTGCCTTAAAAGTAAAGCTAAGTTAGAAATATTTATAACAGTACTTCAGATGCTACATTATTGTTTTGTTTTGTTTGTACTTTTTGACCTTAAGGTTTTAAACACCTTATTCGTTTGGGGGACAAGAAGACAAGAATCACTTGAATTATTGCCATATATTTATTTTTCTAAGTGGATTTTTATACTTTATAACTTAATGGAAAAGTCATCCAATATGAGAAGTATTAATCGACACAGATAATTAAAGGCATGATGAGAATTCTCATATGTGGTGGCCTAAGTTGACTCAGAAATACATAACAGATAGGCTCAGAAATTTAGATTTTACAGAGTTTATAAAGAATTGGCTTCATGTGTTAGTAGTTTGGACAATGCCTTCAGCAGTATGAATCTCATGGGCACTCAAGTTCAAGTTCTGTATCATTTTGATACAAAAGAATTATAATAAATTCTATAATTTTAAGACATTAATTTTTGAGGTAATTGTACTAATGTGGCTTTTGATATAGCATCACTACTTGACAACTAGCAGATTTGCTGGAGATAAATAAAAGATTACCTGAACAATAATGGGCCAAGAATACCAAATCATAAGCAATGTTGTTATGAGGACACTTCGATATTTTCAAGGTTACTGATATCTAATTTGGAGTTTTTATTACTACTGTCATACAATTTTAAATTTTTAAATATGTACTTTTGCTTCATATTTGCTTCTCAACTTATTGGTCACACTAATGTATCATAATAATGTTTTTGTCCTACACTTTTACCACTCTAAAACTAAATTTTTAAAAGAGAACATCTTTAACTGCTGCAATATGTGAAAAGATACTGAATTGAATCAAGAATTTATCAAAGAGAGGAGTTAAGAGTGTAGCTCAATGGTAGAGCATACACTTAGTTTAGCACGCACAAGTCCCTGAGTTTGATTTTCAGCCCCTTAAACATCAGAAAAAGAAAAAGAAAATACTTTGAAACTTAGGTGTCCACTTTTAAATAATATGTAATTCACCCAATTATATATAGTACATAGATCGCCTTCTGTTCTTGATTTTTTTTTTTTTTTTACTATTCCAAGTCCAAATAAAAGCTTTAAAAAACAATGTCTTCATACAATGTCTATGTACATAGTGGACCAAGACTCTTAGGTAGTTGATATTTTCATGGCAAATTTCAAATGCATATTTATTTTCTAATAATGATGGTTTGTTCAAATTACAAAGAAAATAGAATTAGTATCATCATTCTTTCACATGATTTCAGCCACTATGACAATATATTAATTTCTTTTTAACCCACAACTTGCTCACCAACAAGTTGAAAATGTATTGGTGCACGAGAACTTTTTAGATTTTTTGTGATAAAATGAAAAAAACTAGCTTGCTCAAATAATTTTCCCTAATGACTAATCTTGCAGCTATAATGGTACTAATAAAAATTAAATATTTTCAATTAGTTTAGATTAGCTGGTAAGGGTAAAGCACAAAGACAAAACAGACAGCGAGGCTCACAATGCCGCTACTCATTTCTCTACTGGCCCTTCCTCTGCACATGGTCAATTAGAATTGAAAATCTTGTGCTGATTTCATTCGCTGGAATTTTTAAGCAGGTCAGGAAGAAAGATGTTATTGAAAGGAAAAGTCTCATCTAAATAAGAAAGGAGCACGTGGCCATCTGGTCTTAGCTATACATATAAAAAGTTATTTCAGCTGAACTGCAGGCTTGATGTTTTTAAAGACGTGCCAAAAATCAACCCAAAATCTGTTTACGGTAAAATATCCCAAATGTTTCTTTTTAAACCTCCAAATATGCAATGCACAGTTCATTTCCTATCTGTGATTCATGAGCCCATTTGACCCCAGTGCTTCACTGAGCCTGTCTGGGTTTCAGGCAGTGGGACATTCAATCACTTTCTGAACTCTTTCCTTCGTGGGGAACCTACAGGACCGCGGCTCTTTTGAACACTGTGAAAATAACTTTGATGGTTTTCACTCAAATTAATTTTGAGTGTTGTCTGCATGTAGGCTTGGAGGAATAAAATCTGAAGCATGAAGCAGTCAAACCAGTTCCCCTTCTTTTCTCATTGCAACTTGAAGTTCCTGAGCGTATCTCTGCACAGAGCCCAGGCATCTGTCCACAATAATTCCAGGCCCTATGCCTACAGGCTAAGCTTTCAGAAACCAATCACTCTTTTCATAAAGAGATTATGACTGTTGAGTCTACTTCTAGAAATCACTGTTGGAGTTGTAAGAAACAGAGAGGTGTTTTTGGTAATGGAATTTTATACTGTTTGCCAATTAGAGTCCTATCTGTTGATATGATTAAAATATTTTTGAGTTGAGGAATCCACAATAATTATAAAATCAATATATGAATCTATTCAATATCTGAGCGCATCCCTCTGCTAGTAGACACAGTTGGTTGATCTCGCCAAGTTTTATTTTATTGTATACTTTAATATTCTGAAATATTTTAAAAACCTGTTAAAATCCCAACAATGATTTGGATTCATAATACTATATTCAAACACATTATATATATTCAATATAATACATACATGGACAAGACACACACGATCATAACAGTGACATATGCTAAAGATAATTGGTTTTAGCCATGTTTTCAGTGAAATAATTGGATTAAGAATATTCTATGAAACACAAGACTCTTGAGATATCCCTCACATAAGATATCCATTGGTTGTTTGGTACATCCACTATTTGTTCTGCTATTTCAAATAAATCGTGACCATTGTATAAGAAGAATAAACTGTACTATAGTAAATTGTTCTTTCTCCGTTATGCTCTGAAAAACCATTTGTTCTTGAATTGGCGTTACGTAGTTCAACTATTTCAATCAAGTCCATTATCTTCTTGTCTTTGAAAGATGCCTTTTTAGTAACCTGTATTCCCAGTGGGCAATGTCATGAATTGTTTCTAGAAAGTAAGTGAAATTTAAATCCAACTACTTATTTTTTTATCTTTGATAAGGGAATTATATACTTCATTATGACGCCAGGTCTTCAACAGGTCTTAGAAGAACGGCTTATGTAAAAATTAGTCAGGCCCAAGAATTTCTCAAAAAAAGTTATTTACTCATTCAGGGTGGAGTATTACCCCACAGAATGTCACATAACTTGAATAGTTTTTTTTTTTTTCTAATAAATGGGTCAGTTCTTTAAGCTATATACTTTTCTCAACAATAGTTAACATGAAAGACAAAAAAATCCAGAACATTTTTTCACTGGTTTCAAAACAATCACATAATATGTTGGCAAAATGAATCTCATCAGGTTTTGCGTTGAAATCTAAATGATGTTCTTCACACACACATATTTGGAAACTCTTTTCAAAATAAATTATTCTTTAATCTTTAATAATGTAGAAGAACTGAAAGTAAATTTCAAAACTTAAAAAATATGTATCAAACACTTGGTACATAAGAAATGGTAATACCAGTCATTCTGTGTTAATGGATATTAAATTAAATATCAAGAGGTAATATATACACACAATTGTTCTATATTTAGATCTCAAATTCCACAATATGTTTTGTTAAAAGTGTTAATCCTTCTATTTAAGAAAAACAAAATAAAATATTTAAACATTTACATTAATGACAATAAGAACATTTGTTTAATGAATGATTATTTGATGTAAGACCCATAAAATAGATTTAAACATAAATACATTGTACCAGTAGACAAATAATTTAACCCAACTATCATCAAATCCAAAGATGTATCCCTATGGAAGTACAACAAATGAACATGACTTCCAAACCATTTGAATAAAATCATCCTTTCCTTAAGGAATAAGTTAGTAGTAAAAAATGATTTATTGGTTTCAAAATTTTAAGTAGCAAACAAACACCAAGTCATAATAAATATCAGTATTGTATCTATTTTTATTCAAGTGATTTCAAAATGCTCATCATTCCTACATCCAATTCATATTGCAATTCAACCACCTCTGAAATGTTCCACCAGCATATTGATAAGGCCTCCTAGAACCAGCAAACTCTGCCTGACTACGTATATCTTGATAAACACATCCCTACCGCCCCATAAACACATCTTCAAGAGACAGAAAGCTTCAAATAAAGTCATCCTTTCCTGTGGGTGTCGGTTAAGCCCACAAACACACGGACTTCCTATAAGCACACACACAGCAGACATTGGTGATTAGGTGATTGAAAATGTTGCCCACAAAGGCGAAATTGTATACGGGATGACATCACCAGTGAACCTGGATTTCTCTGTGATATAATGATATACTTGCCCGGCTGGTGTGTAAGTCTTAAGTGTGCATGTGAGAAAGCAAATGAAGGAGAGGAAGAAAGGCAGAGAGAGATGCTTTAAAAAGACCCTGATCACAAATGGCATATGCCTTTCTGCATGGTGTGCAGAAACCTCCCAACAGACCTTTGACTCTTTCCAGATTTCATACTGCTTAAGTTCTTTCCAAAAGGCATCCCCCATGCAAGCAAAGCAGGTTTTGTTTAGTTAACACACTGTTAATCCTAAAATATCCTGACAGGATCTGTGGAGATGAGATTTCTACACCAAATGAGGCGTGTGCCTCTGTGTAAGTGCGGCAGGAGTTGCAGGGTCCCTGGAGACCTGCTTTTGAGTGCATTAAGACGTCTTGGTTTCAAAGGTAATGAAGGGGTTAAAATTGAGTCTGTCTAGGGTAGGAGAAAGGGGATATTGTTGTCTTTAATCTTTCCGCAGTATGCGCAAGACTTCCATCCCGGATCTGCACATAACAGTGCAATAGGCTCTGCATGCATTGCGTGCAAGCTTCTTGATTGTAGAAGGGGGGGAAAAAAAAAACCTGGCTGTAGTCCAGACAGGCTGGAGCTCTGTTGATCATTATGTCTAGCCTTCAGGTGTCTCAACACACAGTGGGCGGCGGTGGGGGAGGTGTAGATAACATGAGAGCAGACAAAGAAAAAAAATGGTGTATTTTTAAAAGATTCTATGAAAATGTGTGTCCAAGTCCTCCTTAAAAAAATGATCCCTAACGCCTTGGACTTTTATAATTAGACCACGAGCTCTGCTCTGGCGGCTCTCTAAGCCATAATTAGTTATGTCTGGAGCCTTTGAATAATTCCTTTCAATAATTGATGGAGTTAATATTCTCTTTTAAAAACGGGGAGGGTGCCGTGTTCTTATAAACTCTCTCTCTCTCTCTCTCTCTCTCTCTCTCTCTCTCTCTCTCTCTCTCTCTCTCTCTTTCTCTCTTTCTCTCGCTTTTGGTGGTGGCTTTGTCGTCCACAAGCTTCATCAGTCATAATCACACCAATTTGATTTGCCATTTAATTTCTTATGAGACTTAGCTTATAACTTTTTAAGGATCCGGATGATTCTAGAAGTAAAAAGCATAGCGCAGGACTGGATTACCCTTGCTGGATATCAAAAGAAAGCAGTAAGACAGGAACATTCTCCCTCATTTGTTTCCAATTATTGTATTTTTTTTTTTAAAAAGAAACTCCTTTGTATGTGGCTTCTGTTTGAAACTCAGAAAAAAAAATCTTACCATGAATGCAACTTAGATGCTAACCGAATCTTTGCCAGCTGGCCAGAAGAAATACCAAAATTATTTTATTCTTCGAGCATTCTTCTCTAAAGAAGCTTCCGCACATGCTTCCTCCCCACCCCCACATCCTCACTCCACCCTATTAGGAATTTTTAAAAAAATCTTTATACATAGAAGGCTGGATCCTAAGACAGAAAGCTGTCCTTTACATTTCTCTTTACACTGGTCACTTCCAGTCTCTTCCACTTGTGCTGGGACTATATTTCACATTCTGGAAACAAAAAAAAAAAAAAAAAAAAGAAAGAAAAGAAGAGAAAGAAAGAAAGAAAGAAAGAAAGAAAGAAAGAAAGAAAGAAAGAAAGAAAGCTCCAAAACACTGGAACCAGTTGAGTATCATTGTTATAAAATTTTAAATGGGATTGTTTTTTTTTTTTAAAAAAAAAAGCAAATAAAAAGACAGCCCTGGCTTGAAGCCATTGTTCAGAATTTAAGAGCTATTTGCCTTCAAGTGTCTGAACAGTCTTTCATAGCTAATTATAATAACTGTCAGATGTCTGGGAAGTCTGGGGTGCCCCTGTCAGTGGAGTCAGCAAAGTTTGCCTTTTATTTTTCCTGGGGACAGATCAAACCTGATTAGACGGAAGGAGCAAAAAGAAGAGAACTAAGTACATATGTGTGAGCCTTCATTTTTTTTTCTCCTTATGAACAAAGCAGATGCTGAAGCAATGTTCCGGTGCGCAGCCTCCTGCAGCTCCTCTTTGGAATGCCTGACTTTTATTTTTAATTCTTTCACCCAATAAAACCTGCAGCAATTGCCCTTGCAACATTTTCCTGCCAATTTGAACACCTCTGAATGCACGTCTAAAGGAGTCTCCAAACAAACCTTCTTCAAAGAGCTGATGTTTGTGATCGAAAAGTCTCTTAATCAGTACACTTGATGGAAAGAAATGTATACTTACAGTTTTTTGGAACGGTTATTTGCTCTAGTTCCTTGTCCTCCGAGGCAGAGCAGAGGTTTCTCCCAGACTGCCCCCGATGCAGGTGCAGGATCTCTGCTTTTCTTGCTGGAGGCAGGGAGAGAAGCGCTTCGTAAAGTCACTGGGAACTCGGCCACTTGTGCTCAGGCATCCCTGCTCCTGTGGAAGCCGTACTATCTGCAGTTCTGAATTGAACTAAATTACAGCCCATGTGAAAGACGGGGCCAGCAAGTCATGTGAGACCTACAGGGCTATCCCATTGGCCACAGAAACATAGCTTAGGCATTCTGCCTTTCCCACTATTGGTGAATAGTTAAAACTGAAAGCATGTAGGTCCTCCTCTTGAGCTTATTTGTCCTTTATGTGTGGAAGAATGACTGTAGGATTTTACAGTGACAGAATTAGTTAAGAAGGGGACTGAAGTCATCCTTCACAGAGGCTGGTGGGAGGAGATTGGAAAGTCAGCTTTTGCAAGATTTTTTTTCTCCTTTTCTTCCCCTGCCCTGCAGTTTTGTCTGTGATTTGCTTGTCAAAATAATGTTGTTGTTGTTGTTGTTGTTGTTGTTTTATTAACCCCTTGGTTAACTTTAGAAGTGACGAAAATAAATTATGAGTGTATTTCTTTGCAAAAATCAGGCATGTTCTCAAAGTGCTCACTCGAGTCTTTTTCCATATGAGTTTTCACATTTTATTTTGACATTTAAAGAGGTTTTATTGTAGTTATAAACTAGCAGACTCAATTGTTCATTAGCGACACCAGAAACAGATTTAGCTTTTTTTTTTTTTTTAGTAATTATGGTATTTTGGAAAAAGCAGGAGAAAAAAAGGATAATGCTGGAAAGTATAAAATGCTAAATATCAAAGAAATAAAAGAGGCTGTGATTAAAGGAAAATAAGTGTTCCAAAGTCATCTTTTAATTTACTTATTTTGGTCATGCAAAATGTCCAAAAAATGGTGAGATAAATAGTATTTTTCAACACCGGGCGTGGTGGCGCACGCTTGTAATCCCCGCGCTTGGGAGGTGGAGACAGGAGAATCGCGAAGGTTCGAAGCCAGCCGCACTGGCATAAGAGACCCTGTTTCCAAAAATAAAAAAATAGGTCTGGGAGTGTAGCCCAGATATAGAAGGGCTTCCAGGAACCCCAGTACCACACACAAAAAAAGTATTTTTCAGCTATTGTGGAATTATTTAATTCATTTAATTACTTTAAAAGCACCTCTGATAAATTTGTATAGAGTTGATAGCCACATCACCTATAAAACATCAAATCCCACCCTCCCTATGTTGGAAGTAGAAAAAGTGGGCTCTCAACATAATGAATCTCTGTCATAGCACTGATCCTCAATTATGCAGAATAAATGAGTGAGTGAATAAGAGCTTGTTCTCTCTGCCATACTTCCTGGGAGTCTGTCACTCTCCTTTAGTAGTAACCATCACAGGCTCTGTTTTATGGCTTTCATTTTTCTGTGGCATAGACAGACTCAAGTGTCTCACTACCATGATATTGCTTGGATTTGAACCTGTGGCTCCTGCCTTCTCCTCCTCCTCCTCCTCCTCCTCCTCCTCCTCCTCCTCCTCCTCCTTCTTCTTCTTCTTCTTCTTCTTCTTCTTCTTCTTCTTCTTCTTCTTCTTCTTTTGGTGGTAGGGGTTCCTGGAAGCCCTTCTATCTCCGGGGTACCCTCCCAGACCTATTTTTATACTTTTTAAAAAAATTTGTAAACACGGTCTCTTAAGCCAGCACAGCTGGCTTCGAACCTGCACAATCCCCCTGTCTCCGCCTCCCAAGCGCGGGGATTACAAGCGTGCGCCACCACACTCTGCTCCTGCTTTCTTTTTAAACTATCTAAACTTCCAGAATAATGATGGCTATAAGGTTCGTATGACTAGATATAGACTGTCCCCTGAGGAGCTCACATGCCAGAGTTTAGAATTGATGTGATTAAGTCACAGGGTGTATAATCTCATCAGTAGATAAATCCATGATAATGTGTTTACTGGGCGGTAACATAGGCAGGTAGGGTGTGGCTGGAGAAATTGGATCCTGGGGCCATGAATCCCCTTGCTTGCTCTCTTGCTTCCGCCATGTGTGATGTGAGAGCAGAGCCCTCACTCTGTCACGCTCTCAGGCTCCTTGCTTCCTGCCGCCAGGTTCCGAACACCAGAGACTCTAGCCTCCATGGACTAAGCCCGAAATCTCCAAGAAAACTGTAAGCAAAGAAATCTTCCTTCCTCTATGTTGTGTGGTCAGTCTTTTGGGATTATAGCAGTGTAAATGTTGAGCGCATAAGGTATAGGTCCCTTCCTTACCACACACCAGGTAATGTGCCAAGCACATCACACCATATTTTCGATTTTCACAAGTGTTAGGTGACTGCTACTGTCGTTTCAGAGATGGGAAAGTAAGGTAGAGAGTAGTCAATGCTATACAGTCGTAATTGGTACCACGTGACTCAAATCTAGTCTTTGCTATTTGGTATATTATACCAATTCTGACCATAGTGTTGAATGTGGTTTTTGGTCTTGTTTCCTTTTGGGAACATCATATTTTAATATTGAAGCATAAGTACAAAAGAGTCACTGTGGTCATGTTTGGTTCAGACCCGGGTCACGCCACTAAGTGACCCCTATGAGATTGTAAATAGGCATTAGGGGCTTTCCCAAAGCTCTATTTTCCTGTGGAACTCCACTAAAGCCCTAACTCAGGGTCTCACAACTATGGGAACTCCAATGTCTGTTGCAGGGATATATTTTCTCAGAACATACATTTGGGCATCAGGAATCATACTACTCATGCAATAGAAGGGTAAGACAAGTCCCAGGGTCCTTTCAAAATGGTGTCCAAAATTCCATCTCACGGGGAAATACAAGATCCCTCGAGGAGTTTTCCCTCTAGCAGCCTACATCACACAAATTTGAGGGATCTTCCATAGGCTCCCTTACCTTTATGACATTTGTTTGCAAACTGGAGGTGATCCCTGAAGGAAGTAGTCTACATCTTTACTCATTGCTTTTCTCAAAGTATTATGTATCTAGGATAGGTGAGGCAGGTCATAGGCAGAATTTAAAGATGATTTTTCTTAAGCTGGGCATGGTGGTACACACCTGTAATACTAATACTTGGGAGGCTAAGACAGGAGGATTGCAGGTTCACAGCCAGCCTTAGCAACCTAGTGAGGCCCTCAGCAAGTTAGTGTGACCCTGATTCCAAATTATAAAAAGAAAATAGGGCCTAGGGCTCAGAGGCAGAATGCCCCTGGATTTCATCCCCAGTATCTCTCTCTCTCTCTCTCTCTCTCTCTCTCTCTCTCTCTCTCTCTCTCTGCTCTCTCTCTCTCTCTCTCTCTCTCTCTCTCTCTCTCTCTCTCATACACACACACACACACACACACACACACACACCTTGTATTTTTTTCAAATTTTTTTGTCTTTCAATAAATGGTGCTTAGTTACCTAAATTATCTGATCACCTCATTCTGTCTCAAGTGCTCCCTTACACAACACCTGGGTGAAAAATTGTTATCACTGATTTCATCAGATAAGTTTCTTGACTATGATGTAAGTATTTTTTAAGGAATGGGCCATATCTCATTTGAAAAAATCCTTCAGAACACCTAACAGAGTGAAGATAAACATTTGATATTTTTGTTCTTGTAGTGATGTTTTTGATAGAACCTGTCACATCAGAAAGTGACCTGTTGAGATAATGCCAATGTATTCAAAACAATTGACATTTTAAAACAAAAATCAAACTAAATTAGGTGGAAAACAGGTAAGAAAATTATTGTCAAGACCACACATTCCCCCTAGTATTGGTCTAAGTCAATTACATACAACATTTGTATTTATTTAACTCTGCTCACAGTATTAACACACAGTTATCTCAGTCCTCTCTGATGTCATCTACCAAATACATTTTTTTTTGGTGGTACTGGGGTTCCTGGAAACCCTTCTACCTCCAGCCTATACTCCCAGACCTACTTTTTAATATTTTTATTTGGAAACAGGGTCTCTTAAGCTAGAGAGGCTGGCTTTGAACCTGTACGATCCTCCTGTCTTTGTCTCCCAAGCACGGAGATTACAAGCATGTGCCACCACACCTGGCTTCCAAATACTTTTTTAATCCCAGTGCTTGGGAGGCTGAAACAGGAGGACTGCAGTTTCAAGACCAGCCTCAGAAACTTAGGGAGAATCAGCAACGTAGTGAGACCCTGTTTCAAAGGAAAATACTTAAAAAGGAGCCTGGGGGAATAGCTTAGAATGGCCCTGTGATCAACACACACACACACACACACACACACACACACACACACACACACACACAATCTTGTTCAGTCTTTCTCATTCATTGGAGATCAGATCTCTGGTTTCCAAATTTCTTCTTTCTCTCTAGTCCTGCCATCAGACTGTTTACATTCTGTCCTCACAAGGCAATCTCTCCAACACTGCTATCTCAGCTCACCTTCTTGGTTCCCATGACATTCGCCCCCACTAAACTCACCCACACCCATACGTTAGAGTTTGGAAAGTTTTCCTTTTGAACTTGTAAAATCAAGCCACCTACTCTCTATCATCTTCAATCCTTCCAGCTCCATCAATCACTCCGCTTGTTTGTCGACCTCTTTGATGCCTCCAATCCTTTGGCTCCTCCATTTCCTCTGTATCCAGCATCCTCTCTCTTTTGTTCTTTGCTTTCATATTTCACTCTCTATTTGAGCCCATGGCTCATGATGCTACACAGATATGAGACCAGTATCCTCTTACCCTGTTTTCTTCTTACAGCCCTTTTACCACCCATCCCACCAGTCCAAGCCAATGTTGAAGCAATTCAATTGGTAATATTCTTTAAGATCTTCTGAGTTTTCAAAGAGCTGTTGAATAAAAAAAAAAACATATGTCTAGTAAGACTGTTGTTATAAACCAACAATCTCCATACTTAAGTAGTTACTCCTTGCTGAATGAAAAACCTGTTTCCTCACTCACATCTTCCCCTCATTTTTTGCCAAGCTACCCAGTCTTTTCTCCACCCCACACCTTTTTTCTTGTCAAATTGCATTACTTTCTCACTCCTAGGAGAACCAGTAAACTCACCAATATGTAGATTCACCCTTTTCTCTTTCCTTCTCATTACAATGGAAAAGTTGTTTTTCAATCTGTCCAAGGCAGGTCGCTTACTCTGTGCATGAGTATCAATCCCTCCTGCCCAATCAGATGTTATTTCTCAGGTGTTATTATCTTTCTCAAATTGCCAAGAGCTTTCTGCCTACCAAATACTTGTTATTAGTTTTCAAAGATGTTCAGATGTTCTATTCAGTATTTACAAATCTCATAAAAGATTTAGAAATACTAACTATTCCTCCTATTTTCTCTTTCACTTCTTCACATAATCACTGACTTCTATTCTCACCGGCTATTTTTTTTTTTTTTTTGACAAGACCACCACGTACTTCTGTGCTGCTAAACCTCTTGAATGATTTTTAGTCTTCTAGTTATTTTGCATCTCTAAAACTTTTGTACAGTATTTTCTTCTTTGGGGCCTTATGTATGTATTACTGATATTCAAATATTTTTCTTATGCCTTTTTTTTTCCTTTGTGAACTATGTTTGCTCTTCTTGCCTCTTATCTATTTGTATTTATCCAATCTTCCATAAGGGTGATTCTCTTCTCACTCCAGAAACACTAAGTCATCCCTTTCGCCTCCAAGGCTTCAATGACACTGTATACTGATGATTCTCACTTTCCTATCTGTAGCCTAAACCTCTCTCCTGAACACCATGACAATAGATCCCACAATATCTTTCCCTTTGAATATCTCATTCTCAGTACCTCACATCCAAAACATCCAACACAAAATACAGTGTCTCTTCCTCAAATGGTATAACTTTTATTGATCCCTATCTCAGTGAATAGTATCACCCCCCCAAGCAATCAAAGACAGATAACTTAGAACTAATATTTAAATCTTGTTTTACTTTACCCATGTTTTCATAGCCAATGAATCAACATGCCCCATAAATTCCTTGAATCTGCGTATCTTGCTCCATCTCATTCCTGGTATTTGTGCTTCCATATGCTCGATAGTTGGGATTAAATTTCTTTGTCTTGCTTAATCCTATTCCAACATCTCCTGATAGCAACAAAAATAAAAATAACACCAATAAATTCATTTTATAAAGATGTATTTCCCTCAATTTTTCAAAGTTATATTTATGCGCTTTTTAAAAATAATTGTTCAAGGCAAGTCAAGTAAAGTTAAAAAAAAAAAAGAAGTTTATGTTTTGGCCCCATAAAACCTTTGTTCCTACATTAAAATGGTTGATTTCAGGCGTGGTGGCACACGCTTGTAATCCCCGCGCTTGGGAGGCAGAGACAGGAGGATCGCTCAGGTTCGAAGCCAGCCGCGCGTGCTGGTTTAGGAGACCCTGTTTCCGAATAAAAATATAGGTCTGGGAGTGTAGCCCGGAGGTTGAAGGGCTTCCAGGAACCCCAGTACCACCAAATAAAATAAAATAAAATAAAATAAAATAAAATAAAATATAAAATAAAATGGTTGATTTCTACTTTCAACTTTCTGAAGCAAATCTATTGAAGAATAAATGCCATTGATGTCATAATTGAATGCTCTAAATGATATTTTATTAAATGAGCCCAGAATACTGACCATAATATAAATCTTAAAATGCCTTCTAAAAACACAATTGTCAATAAGAGTCCTTATATTTGTACAGCACTTAGCACTTGACCATACTCTTCAGCTCCATGGTTATGTACAATATTTGCAATACCACAATGAGAAAGGTGGTATAAGTGTTGTTATCTTGTTTATAAAAGAAACTGAGATCTAGAAAATTCTGTAATATCCGGAAAAGCATGATGCTTCTACACCCAACACTTTAAACTACAATGCCTATAAGATATTTTCTATCTTAGACATGAGAACAAATCATTAAAATCAGTCTTTTTGTGTGTTTGTGTTATTGGGGATTGAACCCAGGGATATTCGATTTCTCACCTGTATCCCCAGCTCTATTTTTATTTTATTTATTTATTTATTTATTTATTTATTTTATTTTAACAGGGTCTCACTAAGTTGCGGATGTCCTTGCTAAGTAGCTGAAGCTGGCTGTGAACCTGTGATCCTCCTGTCTCAGACTCCCAAGTACTGGGATGACCAACATAAAACGCCAAGCTTGGCTTAGATTAAGACTTCTAATTTAGCCTCAAACTTGAATTTTAATGGAGAAGAGGTAAAGAAATGCCTCCCTTTCACACAGTGATGTACAAACAGTTTTGATTATAAAATGAGCTCTTGGTAATAACTGTATTTGTTTGTTATGGGTGGCCAGAGCCTTGGGTGGAAAAATTGGGATCAGATGAAAATGAGAGCTATCTGAGCAGAAAGTTCTTAACTGCTCTGAATTCACAATGAGCACATCTTGGGATACTTGGCCAGATCATGGGGAGAGGAGCCAGATATGCTTGAGAAGTTGCCTTTTTTGTTGTTGTGGTTGTTGAACTCTGTAAGAACTAAATCTTTTTATGGACTTAGATTTTTACCTTTAAGTGGTTGAAATGTTTTCTGTTTTTCTTGGTTTACTATTCTCTCTTGAGTGTGATGACCACATTTTCTATAAGTAAGTAAAAGTTAAACAGTGCAGACATCTAGGGTTTCCCAAATATGCATATGATTCATGTACAACAAAGCCGATAACTCAAAATTTTGCTTTTTTGTTCCCAAGTGGCCGCTTTGGCATCTTGTAGGAAATAAGAGTGGGCTGTCTACCATTATGTTAAATCTCCCAATTTTTCAATGACTCAGTTGATTAGAGGAAAAGCATTTTTCTGTTTTTTTTTTATTCTAATCTTAAAAAGAAACAGGAAAAAGTTATGTGTGCTTGTATTTTTTATCACCCTGAATCTCATTATGATGTATAATTATAAAGCACTAATAAAAAAGTAAAGATATACTATCAGCTGCAATAATGACTGAAAAAAATCACATATATGCAACAAAAGAGAAACACAAGAAAACAACTATCTATGCCTGCAATCTGAGTACTTGGGAGGCTTAGACAGGAGAACTGGAGGTTCAAAGCCAGCTTCAGCAACTTAATGATACTCTAGGCAACCTAATGAAAACCTGTATCAAAATAAAATTAAACAAACAAAAAGAAAAGAAAAAGAAGAATAAAAGGGGGGCTGTGGATATAGCTTGAAAGTAAAATACTCCTGGGTTCAATCCCCAGCACCAAAACCAAAACTGTACAACCAACAACCAAACTCCAAAACACAAATAGCTATGTAGACATCATACGATCTACAAATATATATTTCAACTTTTTTTTAGAATTAAATTAGCCAAAACAAAGATCATTACCTAGTCTCAGATTAAAATAACAAAATTATATATGCATAAAAGAACAATGATTTTACGAGATTTGAATTTCACTTATTCACACATCAAGTTTTATATCTAGTTAACACACAATTCTATCTCTAAACTACATTGCTAGCCCAATTGTTTATTTTTTTTAATTCTTTATTTCTAAACAGGGTCTCACTAAGTTGTGGAGGGCCTCACTAAGTAGCTGAGGCTGGCTGCAAACCTGCAATCCTCCTGTATCAGCCTCCCATGTACTGGGATTACAAGCGTGTGCCACCATGCTTGGCCACACAATACTTCTTCAAAATGAATATGAAGCCGAAGCACTAGAGCCTTTTTAGGATGCAGATTTTGGTATGTATGTCTGAAGCATTGTCTTAGAGTTGGTGTGTCTAACCAGCCACTGGATGATGCTGATGTTGCTGGCCAGCAAGGCTATGGACCCCATTTAGAAGTCTTAGATTAGGACATAACATTAGAGGACCACAGCTTAATGGCGGCTTAACCATCCCAATCAGAGAGTTTCTTCTATCCTGCCTTTGCTTACTTTATCCTTCTTTGTCAACCAATGCCCTCAATCTCCATGTGCTGTCATGCCTGGATATCACTTGACCATGGATACTTTCTCGTGCTGTTGCTTAAGTCTACCATAGCAATCTGTCCCTTTATCAGCCACGTGTCAGAAAAATTAATTCTATAAAAATTCATTGGTAGCCCACACTTGTAATCCCAGTACTTGGGAGGCTGAGACTGGAGGATCCAAGGTTAATGGTCAGCCTCAACAACTTAATGATACCCTCCATAATGTAGTGAGACCTTGTTTCAATATTTAAAAAAAAGAATAAAATAGGGATAGGAGAGTAGCTCAGAAGTAGAATGTTCCTAGGTTCCAACCCCAGTACCACACACAAAAATGCAGCTAACCCACCCTACAAGTACTGATGTAATCCTACTTCCTGCTACCTCACTGGTCTCTTCAAAGTATTATATTTATCTTTCATCCACAACCTTTAATTAGTTTGGTGAACTTTCACTCAGTTCTTAATTTTTTTTGGAGGTAATTACCTATGGGCATTTATTATATTTCCAAGCTACATCCCCAGCCATTTAAATTTTTAAATTATGAAGCAGGGTCTTTTTAAGTGGCTGAAGCCAGCCTCAAACCTCCTATCTTCCCATCTCAGCCTCCCAAGTACTGAGATTATAGGTGTGTGCCACTGTACCTGGTTGACCTGGGCTTTTTTATTGGTTTATTTATTTATTTTTTTGGGGTGGGGGAGCAAAGTGAATGTGAAAATAAGCTGCTGCTTCTTAAAAATGTTTGCTCAGTTTTCTTCTAGACTAGTTTTGTTAAAGAATATTTCCCAGTGTTGTTCTCCTAAACAGCACATGTGCGAATAAGTATTATTAGATAAGACAATTATCCATTAGAGTATCCAGTGGTGAAAATTTTAGGCACTGTGATTGCTTGGAGAGAAAATGTTTTGATAACAGGTAAGATTATTTTATAATCCTCAAATAACACCATTAAGTTGCTATCTGCTTCATTCTGGTGTTGGCACTTGTTACTCCTCATACCACACATATGATTAACTTAAGCTGACCTACCTAACATCCTGAGTGTAAATTGAGTACCTATGTGGTTGCAGAACAGAAAAATGACAAGGTTGAAGTATTTTTAACCCTATTTGAGGAATTGTGCATAATTATGGAAACTTTGAGCATTCTGGGTACAGGATATAATATTTTATTCCACAACTTTAGTTTCTTAACCTGGGTGAATACACAGCTTCCATAGACACACCAAATGACCTATTCAAGTCTTCGATTATGGTAATTATTAGGCCTACCAGACATCACATTATATTTGAGCTATATCTATATATTCATTTCCAACTCCACTTCCAGCACTTGGGTGGTCGAAAATTGAGATAATTAATTAAACTCTATGAAAAGCATCTGCCATCCACATTATGTCTTAGATGAAAGAAATTATTTCATGCTTTACTTAAGGAAAGTTAATACCCAAAGGCCACACATTAGCACTGTCTTGAATTAGAACTTGCCAAATCTGAAAATTGGCTACTCACAGGCAATCTTCTTTAATAACTTATGAAAATTTAAATTAAATTTGATTAATAATTTAAGTAGAGAGTTTTACAAGTGAAGCTTAAAATTTTGAAGCATTAGAACAAGCAGTGAAAATATCGGTTAGAAGATGTGTTGTTGGATGTACTCTTTGAAAGGTTTTCTTAAAAGACTTTTAAAAAATGGGAAAAATCTTTCTTAAGGACCTACCTAAGAGTAAAATATAATAGGAACAACAAAAATCTGGAAGCAAAAAAAAAAGAGTCTTTTTCCTCTACTTCCAAACAAAATTTTCCACTTGTCTTCTTGGTCACTGTTTTGGTCAACATCTGCTTAAAAATACGTAGTAGAGGTGGAGTGAGGGAAAGAGAAATATTTGCTGTCTTGCTGCCTGCTTTAGTAGATTATTGGGTTTTTTTTTTTTTTTTTGCTCCTTTCTTTCCTTTTTTTCTTTTACAATACTGGGGGTGAAACCCAGGGAACCTCTGAGCTACACACCCCCGGCCCCATATTTTTATGTTTTATTTTTAAGCAAGTTCTTACTAAGTTGCAGAAGGCTTCACCTAAGTAGCTGAGGCTGCCCCTTAACTGTCATCTTTCTGTTTCAGCCTCCCACATACTGGGATTACAAGTGTGTGCCAACACACTTCATTTACTAGATTATTGAAATAGTGAAAATTTCCTGCTTAAGATTTGGTTTTAGGATAAACCAAGGGAATAAATAGCAAACTCTAAAGAGAGGCTACTTGGCCAGTTGGTGATGAAGACAACTCTCCATGGACCTAATTTGGGTGAAGCATTTTGTAGCCTGAGCTCCAGGTCCAAGCAAGAGGAGAGCAAAAGCCACGAGAGGGTGTGCTACAACTTGATGCTAGGATGATTGCAGAACTGAGCTTAGGATGAAATAAAAATCCACTGCTTGATCTCACCAAGGGCACCTGGCAGGCTATGGGGAAGGGCAGGGAGGAAAGCCTTTAAGTCATATGGTAAGGTATTTGTGTTTTCTCATTTAGAGCAGCACTCCTGCTCTCAGCTCAAGACGGGTGAATATGGTAAATACGGTGGGTGTCAACTGGATCCGTTCCCTAAAACTCTCACCTTGGAAATCCTACTGCAACTTTCTCTTTAAGTGTTTGCAGTTGAAGGAGTCACATTCCTGTTATCCCTTTCTTAACTTGGTCTAAGTTAAGCTTTGACTTGATCTAAAGTCAGTTAACCAAACCCAGCTTCTTCGGAATTTTAAGTCATGGCAAAGAGATTAACTTCAGTCTATAACCTAAGAAGGGAAGTCCATTTTTTTGGCAAGAATATAGAAGAGGAAATAAAGCTGCATCCCTAGCCCTACTTTATATTCTTTATTTTGTAAAAGGGTCTTACTACATTGTGAAGGGCCTCACTAAGTAGCTGAGACTGGCCATGAACCTGTGTTCCTCTTGCCTCAGCCTCCCAAGCCCTGGGATTACAGCCATGAGCCACCACATCTGGCTAGAAATTCAGTCTTCAACGGGAATGAGACGAATACAGAACCTACAGATGTGGATGGCATACTTCTTGAGTATTCTGCAAACCCAGGAACAGATTTCAGTTTTAATGACAAGTTTTATTCTGGCCCTTGGGTTCCCTGACATCTTTCTTGCAATACCTAAAATTATAGATTCTAAGGATAGATGCTTGGCGTGGTCTGGTTACTTACTGAAGCAGAAATCAAGACTAGACAGGTTTCGATTCAACTCCTACCCAATCTTGCCATGAGTAAACAGGCCTCAATTTCCCCCAACTTATTTAATCCATTATATTTTAATAGAAAAAGACACCAATCTCCTTCTGAGTCACTGGCAGCTTTTTTGGGACAATGGACTAGTTTTTGTAATATTTGTCTAAGGTACCATGTGATGCATACATCTTCTCTTCATTTTTAATATGTATAATAAGATTGAATCGGTAAGTCAATGTTTGTTGAGGGCATACTATTTTCTAGCACTATCATGAATTGGGGAAAATGAAAGTGATGATCAAGCTCTCATAATACAGGAAGAGATAGTAAGGCAAAGCTAAGCCTACTAGAGCCAAACCTTTATGGAATCACTGAAATGCATCTAAAAATGACAGATACAGCCGGGCGTGGTGGCGACGCCTTTAATCCCCGCACTTGGGAGGCAGAGAGGAGGATCACGCAGGTTCGAAGCCAGCCTCGCTAGCTTAAGAGACCCTGTTTCCAAATACAAGTATAAAATAGGTCTGGGAGTGTAGCCCAGAGGTAGAAGGGTTTCCAGGAACCCCAGTACCACAATGGTAATAATAATAATAATAATAATAATAATAATAATAATAAATAAATGACAGATACGGCATTGATTCTTACCCTTTTCTTACTATATCAGAGCATATATCTCACTATATCTATGTAGTGCCATATAGTACACTATGTATGTAGGAGCCACAAAAAATGGAAGCAATTCCTTGCATTAAGGATTAATACACATACTTTGATGACCATAAATACCTGGTAAATAGTAACACCAAAGCTCACAAGATCACTGCTCTGTGAATATTTCCCTTTGATTTTTTGTGCTCCCTAGTGTCTACAGTGGCCTGTTTTTATTAAGTTCTTTGGGAGTCCATGGACTCCCAAATGAGCCAGGAAAATCCAAATGACACTGATATGTCTCATCTGATTTCAACACCCAATGCCAAAAATGGGGGTTGGTCCAAGTATGTATTTAGGGTTTTGCAAACAATCACTTTCTATATTGTTTATATTCATGAAAGCAAAAGTGAGATCAAGTTTCTCAGTTCCTCAAAAAGGACTTTCAATTATGAGGACTTTTCTCCTTCTACCCACCTCTTCCCAGAGCCACGTCCTGTCCTTGGCCATTCTCCCCAGCTCCAGGTTGCCTCGAGCCTTGGTCTCTGCACATCCTTGCTACTGAGTTCCCAGATCTCTCTGCCTCTCAACTTTCACATCCCATTGTTCCTGCGTCTGTTGTTCTTTGCAGAATTAGAAAAGTGGAAGTTTGCTGAGACCCCCTTTTAGTTAGGAACAGAAGTGATATAATCACAGAGTATTCTTTTTAAGAACGCACACCATTTTACTACAGTGCCTTCAAAATTCAAAACAGCTAAACATATTTGAACTGCCCTCCCATGCTGCTTTCCAGAATATTAGGGCATCTAATTAAATTATGCATGCTGTCTTGGCCAAATAAGGCATTTGTTTCATTTTAATGGGGAATGACATCTATTTTTCTATTCTGAAAAGAAAAAAAAATCCTACAGAGCTTTTATTGTAAGAAAGGCTAATTTTATAACTAACCCAGTAAACATATAGATATCACCACACCATTTCTTATTTTTAAAATTTTAGTCTTTTGAAAGAGGTAAGTTTTTCTTACCTACATCTTAAAATTAACAATGGGCTTGATAACTAACTCCAACTTTTCATCTTGTTTTGATTCCACATGTTCTTGTTATATCCCCAAACTGTGAACCGAACATATCATTTGAATGCACAATTTAGAATCAACATAATTATTTTAAATGGGTTCTTTTGATGTTTCAGAAGACTATTGAAATTTGTACAATGGGGTCAAATTGCAATTTACAAACTTTTGTGCGTCTTGCAAGTGATTTCTTTGGCAGTGATAAGTTCTCAACAGATGATGATGATGATGATGATGATGATGATGATGATGGGAGTTATCTTCTGCTGGTCTCAATTTAATTGTAGGCATTTTTATTCATGATATTCTAACCCATGGCATATTAAAGAATACGTAACTTCCAAAAGTGCTGAATTCTCTTTGAGATGTGGTTCATCATACTGGTGACTAGTGTACATCCTAAGCAAACAATTGATGGGGAAAACTGTGCCTGTTCTTTCGAGGGAGGTAAATAGATAAGCTGTCCAAGGTACAAGGAAATAGAGCATAGATAATGCAGCCTGAGATATTCTTTTACTTAAGTGATGCATTAAATCAATATACTGCAAAATCTTTTCTTGTTATGTTACTTACTGGATAGTGTCACAATTTCCCGTTAAATTGTCTGTTTCAGGAGATATATTTTTCTCAGTCCCCAATTTTGTTTGATTAGTATTCTTTAAACTCTTTCACTATATATGCAAATTATCAACTATTTCCATCATCTCAGTCTTTTGCTCAAAGACCTGCAAAGGTTCCTGCTTGCTTTCATATCACATACAACCACTGGTACCTGATTTTCAATGTCTACAGGTCCAGGTCCCTTCTGTAACTACACAGCATTGTTTTCTAGAAATTTTTTTAAATATTTTATTGGTGCATTGCAGTCATACATCTTGATGGGGTACAAAGTGGTAGAGGCATACATGCACACATCACTCCTCTGGCCCTTCTCCAATCCACTCCCCCTTCCTTTCTTCTCATGTTTGGCTTGGTGATTGACATGTTTGTAAATGTACATCATGTATATTAGGGAATTTTTCTCTCCCTTCCTCCATCGCCCAGTTAGATCGCCTTATGGGCTCATCTATGGTCTCTCCTTCTTTGTCTCGCATTCTTTAACATTCTCCCTGATGTAATCAGGGCTGCCACTGACTGTCATAGAAGGGTGTCATCCCAGAATCACACACTGTAACTTATTTCTCTTCTTTCTCTTGCTCCTCCTCCTCCATCTCCTCCTCTGCCTCCTCTACCTCCTACATGTATTGTGTGTGTGTGTGTGTGTGTGTGTGTGTGTGTGTGTGTGTGTTAGAGAGAGAGATGAAGAAAAATGTACCTTTATTCAAACTTTAAAGACTGAAAACCCTCCCTTCTGTAAGTCGCTTAAAAGTAATCCATTATCACCTTTAAGAAATTCCTAGCTGGGCCTGGTAGCACATGCTTGTAATCTCAATAAATTGGAGGCCGAGATAGGAAGATTGTTATAGGTTAGTGGCCAGCCTTATCAACTTGGTGGGATGCTTTTCAAAATAAAATAAAATAAAAATAAATAAATAAATAAAATAAAATAAATAGGGCTGGGAATATAGTTCAGCTATAGAATGCCCCTGGGTACAATCACCACTAATACACACACACACACACACACACACACACACACACACACACACACTCCTATACATATAGGCACACATAGCCTCTAACCATATTGCAGAGGCCCTATTTCTGTCTTTTTGTTTATATTTTCTGTATTACTTATAGTTATCGTGCTGTGAGGCTTTCTATATCTGGTCATGATATAAATGAATACAGAAGGTAAATGATTTATTCACTCTTGTACAAGTGCCAGAGTCAAGGATCCTACCCATGTATCCCCATACTCATTCCTCTTCATCCCACTGACCTGCCTGTTTGGGGTGGGGAATTTCTCCACTGAATGTTAAATTCTGTGCATTAAACAAAGGAATAAACATGAAATACTGACAGGACCCAATGACATAAACCAAAGAGTGGATGCTTTCCTTAAAACCTGCTGTGCTACCTGGAGATCTGGGTCTATCTGAGCTAGTTCACTTTTGTCTTGTTTTCTTAGAGGTCTGTAATTCCTTGGCAATACTTAATGCTCTCTTATTTTGGGGGGAGGGAAGGAAGATATTAAAACATTAAGGAAATACTTAGTATTTGATAAACACATTTTCAGTGGGAATGCGGCAATTCAAAGCCATTGATTTTGGTAAATCAATCTGATTCATTTATATTGGTTTCTCTGAAAAAGACGTCATTGGCAACACATGTTGTAAAACTCTGAGGTAAAGGCTTTTAAAGTGCCTACCTCATAGTGGGTGCTGGGGAAATATTTACTTCATAAAGACCTTGCCCAAATCTAAAAAACAAACAAGGCTCTTATACTATGGTTATGAAAAGAAATAAAAACAATTTGTATATATTGTATAAACTTGAAAAGGACAGGTGCATAAGGTGAAATTTAAGAATAATTCATAAATATTAATAAGAAAGATGCCTTATATCTTCTCTTCTGCTACTTCTGTGTGTTGCTTAGCAATACTGGGTTTCAAAGATGTTCTGGTCTCCAAAGATGGCTGAAATGCCTGAGCTTTCTTAGGGGGAATTTTATAAATATTTAGACTTTTTTTTTTTCGTTCTTTTAAGGTGGCAGGTAATCCAGGGGATTGATGATATGCTCTAACACCCATAATCTATAAATATTGGCTAAGGTGGTAAAGATACCATTAAGGATTTTGAGATTAGGAGATCATCTTGGGTTATCTAGAAGGGTCCAGTGTAATCATGGGTATACTTATAAAAAGAGTCACAGAAGCTGGACATGGTGGCACATGCTTGTAATCCCAGGTTTTGAGAGGTGGAGACCAGACGATGGCGGTTCGCAGACAGCCTCAGCTACTTTGCGAGGCCCTTCGCAACTCAGTGAGACCCTGTTTCAAAAAATTAAAAGACTAAAAAACAGGGCTGGGGGTGTAGCTCGGAGGTAGAATACCCCTCCATTCCATCCCCAGTACCACACAAAAAAGTTAAAAAGAATCACAGAAATATTGATACAGACAAAGATACACACAAAGGACAGGCATTGTAGAGATAGAAGTAAGGACGGGAGCGGTGCCATGATCAGTCAAAAGCCGCCAGCAGCCCCCAGAGACGGAGAGACAGGAGGCCTCCCCGAGCCGTGGAGAGGGCACAGCCCTTCTGACACCTTGATATTTTGTCCTATAATTGGACTTGTGGACTTCAGATATGCTGCTGACTTCAGAAAAACATGTTGTTTTAAGTCATCCAGTTTGTGGTCATTTGTTTCAGCATCTCTAGAAACTAATATCTGAAAATGACATCATACGTATATATCACATATATTATATATATATTTATACAACTGATAAAATCTCCACCAACAAAACTGTCAGAACTAAACACACACACTGAGTTAAGTTGCAGGTTATAAAAACCTCCATATGAAAATTAGCTGCATTTTTCTTAAAATGTTTCTTGGTACGTTATAAGCATACTACTTAATGGAGTATAAGATGGTGGAGGCATACATGCACACATCGCTCATTTAGCCCCTCCCGGATTCCCACCCCATTCCCTCCCCCTCCCTCCTTCTCATGTTTGGCTTAGTGACTGGCACTAGGGATTTTCCTCTTCCTCCTCCCTCCCCCTCAGTTAGCTCACCTTATCTGCTCATCTATGGCTTCTCCTTCTTCATCTCGAGTTCCTCCTATGACCCTTTTTCTCCCTAGATTCTGATTATTAGGAAGAGCATTCTATTTCCTACGTTCTGTGATTGAATAATCTCACTTAGCATAATGCTCTCCAGTTTCACCCATTTTTAAATATTCTAACAAAGTATCCAAAGCTAACTAAATGAAATAATCTATTTGTAGTAATATGAAAACCCTCACAAATAAGTCTCACCAGAAACGTGAAACATTTGTACACTAAAAATTCTGACACACTGCTTTAAAACGTTAAAGAGCCAACTAAATGGGGCTAATCCACGCTCATAGATTGGAAGCATCAATATTGAGAAAAATTCCATATTATCCACAATGATCTACAGAGTCAAGGTACTATCCATTAAATTTTAGCACAATTTTTCAAAATAATATAAAAACATAATTCTAAAACTGTTCACATACACATACCTGAATAGCTAAAGAAGTTTCAGGAAAGGAGAATAAATCTGGAAGCATCATACTTTCTCGTTTTAAATTACATTACACAGCTATAATAATCAAAACAGAATGGAACTAGCATAAAGACTGAACCATAGACAAATGGAACCAAATAGAGAAAGCGCAGGACTAAACTCACAAGTGGACTGTCATCTAATTTTTATCACAGGCACCAGGAAAACTGGATTCCCACATGTGGAGTGAAACTGGACCCTTACCTTACACCATATATAAGAATCAACTCAAAATGGATTAAAGAGGTAAATGTAAAAAAAGAAAAGAAAAACCTGTAAAATTCCTGGAAGCAGACATAGGGGAAAATTCCTTGCATTGCTCTTGGCAATGGCTTTTTAGATAGGATTACAAAGTTCAAATACAAAAATAAACAAGTAAAGCCAGGTGTGGTGGCGCACGCTTGTAATTCTAGTACTTGGGAGGCTGAGACAGGAGGATTACAGATTCAATGCCAGCCTCAGCAACTTAGTGAGCTCTCCTCTACTTAGTGAGACCATATTTTAAAATAAATAATAAACTAGAACTGGTAGTGTAGGTCAGAGGTAGAATGTCCATGTGTTCATTTTCTATCACCAAAAAATAAAGTAAAATAATAAAATAAACAAGTGGGACTACACCAAGCTAAAAGGCTTATGAATAGCACCTGAAACAATCCGTAAAATGAAAAGACAACTTATAGAATGGGAGAAAATATTGGCGAAGCATCTATCTTAAGAGGTTAATATTAAAAATATATAAGGAACTAACTCACCAAGTGCTGTGTGATGCACAATTTTCTGCTGATTACTCCTTAATAAAGCTGAGGGTAGAGGAGAACCATATTGTAATGTTCTCCAGTTATTAATATTTAATTTTAGCCAAAATGACAGCAGCAGGGGCGATCTGGCTGTAGACTGGCAGGGTCCATTTGGCAGAGCGGAGGGGCTGAGCAGGCACCTGTTTTTTTCTCCCTATTCCTCGTGACTTGATCCCGGGCAAGTTCTGCTGAGGAGTACTGAGAAAATAATTCACATCCAGAGAAGCTCTTCTTTCCACAAAGTCATGCAAGTTCATCAGAAAAATTCAAATTGGGTTTAATTTTCTAGGAGGACAGATCTCATCCTCAAGTTTATGGGAATCTCCCAGAGGGTCTAGCTGAAACTGGACATAGAACATTGATTAAATCGGCTTCATTTTTGTTGCTAAGCAAATATAGTCATCTTCTCTGGCTCCTTGGATGAACCTGTGGTTAGCTTCGTGTTAGCTGAGAATAGAATTTGTTATTCCCAACCATTCTCAGAAGATGCTGAATCCAAGCACATTGGTGGACCAGGCTGTACTTATTCAAGTACCCTATCAAGGATTTCAAACCGATTTGGAAATGGAAACTGAGACCTCTTGATTTCTTGCAAAAAAATATTTATTTATTTATTTATTTATTTATTTATTTATTTATTCATTTATTTTGTGGGTCTGGGGATGGAACCCAGGGGCATTTGGCCTCCGAGCTACACCTCTGCCCTATTTTTTATTCCTTATTTTGAAACAGGGTCTCAGTAAGTTGCGGAGGGCCTCACTAAGTAGCTGAGGCTGTCCGTGAACCACAATCCTCCGGTCTCGGCCTCCTGAATGCTGTGATTACGACGCCAGGCTGCAAGAATTATTTATAATGAAAAAATTTGGAGGTAAATTTTGTGATCTTCTTGGTATGATTTATGACAAATAAAAATCAGTGCTTTAAAGTTGTTATGATAAACCACCAGTAAAAATCCACTTTTAACTATTTTATCCCATTTAAACATGAAATGCAAGGGAAAAGAATTCTGCAATGTCAGAGACAATGAAAAGATTCCAGTAGTGTTACACAAAGCACGACTTAAGTCTTACTGGGATTTTGGTAAAGCAATATTTTAGTCTAGAAAGCTTTTACTTAAAATTATATGTCCCACATATATATTCTTCAAAACTGAAATGGCAGTAATGCTCTGCTTCTGCTCCCAAAATTGGATATGTATTCATAGCAATATACTTTTAGGTATACCATTCTCACTTGGATAATGATAGTTTCCCACAATAATACATGATTTTTATCTTCAAAGCCTATGAATCCGAGTTGTTGAACAATTTATGTGACATGGTTCTCCTATCGTACTAGCAACAGTAATTTCAAATAAAAACATATTTTAAACATAAGTGGAAAGCCAAAAAGCATCCTCAATTATTTTCAAATAAATAATTCAATTATTCATTTCCCAAAAGTACACTTCTATGGCAATTTAAATAAGAATCACACTAGCAAATATCCAGTGTGAAATGGCCTTTCTAATAGCAGGAATCATTTTTTTTTCCTTAGAAATCTAGTCACTTAGTATCTATATCTGATGAGTGGATACTTTAATCATAATTCTACCGACATACATATATTAAATTATCGTGGAAAAAAAGCGAACATTTTCATGTTTCGCAATGTGTGGTCATGTGATCGCTTTAGTACAGCTTTCAGTTTGCCCAAGAGTACTGCTCTGGTTTTCCCCATAATTGGATCTCATCCAGTTAATGTATGACCCCTTTTAGCCCTTGTAATATCTGTTCTGTAATGAGCAGGGGTGGGGGAAAAGGCTGGTGAAACTCTATCACACAGTAACTCTACCAAGAAGATGAGGTGGTTAAATTTTATACGGTAGCATTACTACCCAGAGATATCAGACATTTACTACGTACCTGCACTTCCAAGATGCCACCTCCTTTGCTTCTGGAAGGCACGTAAGAAAATAAATCTCAGGTTTTCATTATGTAGGGGATGGGAAAGATTCACAAATGACAGATTAATGTTATTCCATAGTCATCCTCCCTTTTTCTGCTTGTCCTACACATCTGAGACCATATAAAGATGGATTACTGTAAACTACTTAAAAATCTGATGATGTTTTTTGTGAAATTAGATATTTGTTTGTGGAGGAAAAGAAACCCCATATATAATAATGGAACCAGCTTTATTTGAAGCACTCTGGTATTCTCCTATACTTTTTGTGCAAGACAAATTAGCAAAGCGTCTTATAAAATAATAGAAAAAATAGGTTATTTAGATGTTTCAGCTGAGCAAAGAACAGGGCATGGTGCTGCACGCCTGTAACCTCAGTACTTGGAACACTGAGACAAGAGGATCAAAGCCAGCCCCATCAACTTAGCAAGATCCTGTTTCCAAATTTAAAATAATAATAATAAAAAAGGATCGGGATATAGCTCAGGGTAGACTGCCCCTAGGTCCAAGGTTCAATTCCCGTAAACACACACACACACACACACACACACACACACACACACACACACACACACATTTAATTCAGCTCCACAAAAGGCACTTCAACATGATTTAATGAAAGTTTTTTCTTGGTTTTAGTTTTGCTTTTTTATGCTTTCTGATGCTTATTCATTTAGGTTTATCTTCAAACTGGAAGGGGCTGATGAATAATCATTAAGAGAAAATTGGAACTCACATTTCATTTTTGAAAAAAAAAGAAATTTCTTTTTGACTAAACAAGTTTATACATTTATGATCAAAAGATTAAAAGACACTGAGATAACTTTTTAACATGGCTTTGGAGACTCTGGGGGGAATGCAGAAAGAAGAAATATGTCAGTGTAATTTAAGAAACAAAATCACGCAGGCTTCTATAAAGGGTAAATAATGAAAAGATTCTGAAAACTATATAGATTTGCAAATTTGATGTGAGTTACAAATAATAGCAAGAATGAATGCCCAGAGATATTAGAACACTGATGAAGAATTACACCAAGAAAGATAGACGAGAATCATTATAACTTAGGTTGAAATAGAAAAAGTGGTTCAATAGTATGCCAAGTGGGAGCTTTCCTTGAATGTTTTAAGAACTTGGGTGGAATGAAAATAAGATTGAAATATGGTTCTAGGGGCAGATCATGGACCAAACTGCTGTGCCAGAAAAAACATGTTGGATTTTTCTAATAGATTGGGCTATTTGTAAATGTAATGAGCTATGAAAATAATATGTACCAGTCCCTTGGAGTTTCAGCATAATCTGGATACTGTTATACTTAGGTTTTAAAATAGTAACAAAAACAACTTCTGTGCCCTACCTCCCCTGCAAACTTCCTGTATTGTTTCACATGAAGACCAAGTCTCCTGAAGTTTTTTTTGTTTCAAGCCAGTTTCTTTTATCTCCATAAAAAGATTTCCTTTTATCTCATTTTTTTAAAAAAGACTTTTGTTGGCGCGTTGTAATGTCACATCATTATGTAGCCATGAAATATATTCATGAACTCTTAGTCACAGGATTTAGCTTTCGTGATGAGATATTAGAATTATTATGTCTAGATTATAGTTTAGAAACTATTGGGTTTTCGTGTCAACGTGAAGAATGTTCCAAGATAACATTTTTTCTTCCTACGGGCTACTTGTATAAAGATACTTGTTGTGTCACACAAACTAGCAAACCAGGAATTTAGGCAATGGAAAAACTCAACCTTATCACTTAATTCTTCCAAAATGCGCCATGATGTAAGAAATATAAGAATTGAAGCCAGGCGTGGTGGCGCACGCTTGTAATCCCAACACTTGGGAGGCTGAGACAGGAGGATCACAGGTTTGCAGCCAGGCTCAGCTGCTGAGTGAGGCATCTGCAATTTAGTGAGACCTTGTTTCCAAATAAAAGAATAAAATAGGTCTGGGAGTAGATCTTGGAGGAAAAATGCCCCTGAGTTCCATTTCTAGTATCATCCAAAAAAATTGAAATGCAATAATTATAAGTTTTTTATGCTTTGGGTTGAAGCTGTATGAGGCAGTACTGGATGGTTCCCCTCTCCCACCCCCAAAAAATGAAAAGAGTAAAAATGTTTAAAGATTCACAGGACCTGTCTTCTTGGTTGAAATTTCAAACTTTTGGTAACTTCCTCCCTGAATTAAAGCTGACTGCATTTAGAATCAGCCAAAGAGAAGAAGGACTGCACGCAATTAGAAATCCTGCTGTGTTTGATTGCGCCTGCCTCTGGAGATGAGGCAGCTTGGCACACTCTTCTTGGGTATGAAGTGGAGGAAAGTAATGGGGTAATGAGGTAAATCAATTAGTAAGTTATTCTGGTGGAGAAGGAAGAAGCCAGAGAGGAAGGATTGTGAGGCAGGGAGAGGCTGGAAGACAAGGGACCTGGATCCATTTTAGATCATTTCTGAAGATACTACCAAAAAAATTTTTTTTTTCAGTGGTGGGTGTGGTACTGGAGGATTGAACCCAGAGTTATTCCACCTCTACGTTACACCCCCAGCTCTTTTTATTTTTATATTGAAACAGGGTCTCACTAGGTTGCTGAGAGTCTTACTACATTGATGAGGCTGGCCTCTAGCCTGTGACCCTCCTGTCTCAGCCTCCCAAGTACTGAGATTACAGATATGTGCCACAATGCCCAGACTGAATATTCTTAATTATTTATTTTTATACTTTTTTGGTGCATTGTAATGATTTATCACAATGAGGTTCAAAGTCATACAATCAAGCCTTGGCGTGTTTCCCTTCGGGTCCTACAGTGCTACCTCTCCTTGGTGTGTATAAGTGAGATTGGCGGTGATTGCTTCCTTCATCAGTTCTTCCTTTTCCCCCTCCCCATCTTCTTCCCTTTCCCCCTCCTCTACTCTACTGGTTTCTCTCCTCAATTATAGGAATTACCTTTTGTTTCTTATTTTCTATCTAGCCAATAAATATATGCAAAAACATTCAACATCATTATCAAGTGGGAAAATGAATCAAAACTGCAGTGGGATCCCAGATAACTCCAGTTAGAATGTCAATCATCAAAAATACAAAGAATAGTAAATGATGGCAAGGATTTGGGGAAATAAGAATCTTACATCCTGTTGGTGGGACTGCAAATTAATATAACCACTATGGAGACTGGGATGCAAAGACTAGGTTCCCCAAAACACTGGGAATGGAACCACCATATGACCCAGTTATACCACTTCTCAGTATCTTCCAAAAGAATGAAAATCAGAAAACTATAGTTCTACATTCATGTCTACGTTTATAGCAGCACAATTCACAAGAGCCACATTTTGGAACCAACCTAGGTGTCTGTCAACAGATGAACGGGTTCCAAAAATGTGCTCTATACACAAGGTGTGACTTTACTCAGCCATGAAGAACCACAGGATTATGTCAAAAGAATTGTTTTTCACATTCATTAGAAAGTGTCTTAGTCTGTTCACTGTTGCTATAACATAGTATTTGATACCATATAATTTATGAAGAAAAATGTCCTGGAGGTTTGGAAGTATAAGTCCAGATGGTCACATCCGGTGAGGGTCTTGTGCTCCTTAACGTCATGGGGTAAGTCAGAAGGGGGAAAAGAGCAGGAGCAGGAGAAGGTGAGGGAGGAAAGGAGGGAGAGGAAAAAAAAAGACAGAGACAGAGATTGAACGTCATAATAGTTAACCCATTCCTGTAAGAAAGATATTAATTTATTCATGAAAGTTCCATCCCTAGGATCCAAACGCCTTTTTCTAGCACCCATCTGGTAATACCGTCCCACGGCAGAACTGAGGTTTCAGCACAGGAACCTCTGGGAAGCACACTCTGACCACTGCAGCTGACTTGGTGCAAAGAAACCAGAAGTGACTAGTGCCCAGCTAAACTTTCCTTGGTGTCGTTTTCTGAAACAGAACATTCAGAGAGGACCAGTTGTTGCTTTGCTTTTTGGGGGGTGGGGTGGGGGGAGGTGGGTTGGAAGGAATGTAAGATCAAAGATGAGCATGTGAATTTTTAGATGCCTGCAAGTCATTTATGCGGATATGTCAAGCGAGAGGCACGAGTCTGGCACTTAGAAGAATGATCTTGGCTGGAAACAACATTGAGAAATCTTTATATTTGTGTGGTATTTAAAGCTACAGAAAATAACAAGACCATCTAGAAGATTTTAGAAAGAGAAAGCAATGGAGACTAGATAGACAAGGCTAACATAAATTTTTTTTTTCTATACGAGTTTCACTGAGAGTCACAGAATTTGGGCCATAGAGTTCAATGACAAGGGTTGAACTTCTTACCCTGACCCTTCTGAATGGACCTAGGAGAAGAAAAGAATTCTAACATTGAGGAAACAGCTTGGCAAGGTGACAGATGGAAGAGTTCAGGAGGCCAAGACTGGAATAAAATATAGCACGTGCGCTGGGCTTGGCATTAGGAGACACAGATCCAACCGCAAGAAGAAAGAATGTCAGTCTCCTAGCTATGTATAGCAATACATAAATACAATCATGGGCCCCAAGTCATGACCAGAAATGAGTAATAGGAGTGAGCAATAGACAAGAATTGGTAGAACCCAGTAAAAAATGTTACAGTTGATAATACAGGGAAATTTGACATCAAATGTGTAGGCAGAGCCAATCCTTGCACAACCTTCCCTTGACGCTGGGAAGTAACTGGACCCAGAAAACCGGCAAGCCCCCCAGGTAAGTGAACAGTCACCCATTCAGTTTTTAATTCAACAACTGGATAATAATGCCGCTCTCACCACTGAGATCACCCTGGCATCTTAAACTCCACTGTCCTCTCTTTTCTTACCACGGGACAACATCTGACAAAGCACCCCAGTTAATAACTGGAATGTGAATCAGTCCGTGTCATTCCCCTTATGAAAAGGTTTCCATTTACACTTAGGACAAAATCTGTGACTTCAAGGACTCTTAGTGCTCAGGTCTACAATCCAGTTTCCCACCCCACACGATGTCCTTCTCCCTCCCACTTGTCACTCTCTGTCCAAGTAGTCTTTCATCTTCTTAGATGCACTAAAATATCACCGTGGTGATCTGTTTACCCAGGGACCCTCATACAGAATGCTCCTCACCCTACCCTTGAGGCAGGTGGTGTTCTTCCTTCAGAGTTCTGTACAAATGTCACCTCTCAAGGAGTCTTTCTGAATACCCAATAAAACAGTTCCCCTTTTTATTGTTAGTTTATTGTGTTCTTTTTACACATGTGAGTAATTACATGTTTGCCCTTGCATGTCTTTTTTTAGTGTCTGCCTGTGAACTCCTTCCACAAGGGCAAGAATTATTCTTTTTTTTTTTAATTCATTATTGTATCATTGGCATTTAGTATAAGGAATATTAACAATGTAATATCTACTGATGGAATAAATAAGTATATGGATGGATGAAAGAAGGAATAAGTGAATTAATGAAATCAATTAGTAGAAAAAGAAAGACAATATCTTTAGCATCTGGCCTTTCAGTGCATGAACACAAGCCATCAGCAACAACAGTGGAGTTCAGAAAGTACAAAAAGTTGCAATGGTTCTCCTCCAGTAAGTAAAATGTCATTAGAACATCTGCCCTCAGATTTTGTGTTTTAAAGACTTCCTTTAGAGATTTTGTTTGGTACAGTTCTAGAATTTAGATTCTTTCTGTGACTATAGTTAACACATTTACACCCAAATTGAATTAGAAATTGACAAATTGTTTTGTATATTCTATGTTGAACTAATAACAAATTACTGATTCACGTGCTTGAGACAAAATGTGGTTTTAATTTTATAATTTCCCGGATTTCTCTGCTCCAGAACTAAGAAAAATTATTGTTTGTTCTATTACAGTAAGTTACTTGGGAATTCTATTTTTATTTTGAGGTGATCGTTTTTTTATTATTTTTATTTATTGTTTTGTTTTTCAGTACTGGGGATTGAACAAAATGCACTCTATCACTGAACTACATTCTACCTCAGAGCTATACCCCTGGCCCTATTTTATTTTTTATTTTGAAACAAGGTCTCACTAAGTTGCTGAGACTACCCTTGAATTTGTGATCCTCTTGTCTCAGCCTTCCAAGTTCTGGGATTACAGGCATGTGCCACCAGGCAAGGCATTTAATTAGTATCTTAATGTCAAAAGTTTAAATTAATGCTGGGGCTATTGTTCAGAGTACTTGTAAAGCTCAAGCTTGCTTGTCTTGTTCTAAAGTACTGAACTCTTGTTAAAGGCCAAGACTGCATGCACTATCTTGTTTGCTTCAATGGATTGATCAAGAATCAAGTTAGGTACAGTTTATCAGGTAATTTTTTTGTTTTCATATTAACATTAGGATACACTCATAAAAAAATGTCTATGGTTCTGGTATGCCAAAGAATGTAACAGTAGCCTAAAACTAAAGACAATTAGTGAAATAAATTTTGAACGTGAATATTAATTAGCTCCACTACTGGTCAACATTGCAGGGATAAAAAAGCAAGTGGAGTGATCTCTGGGCACATATATTGTATTGTATATATTCAACACAAAAAGTAATTTAGGAAATTAAAATTAAGCATAGAAAATATATGATAAAGTTCTGATTTATTCTCTTGGGAAAATAATCTGTTTTAATCTATACTTTTGCTTGTCCTAAGAAAGGTGTCGTGATTTGGGGGGTGGGGGGGAAGCTATAAGTTACCATATTTTCTCCACAGTTCAGAAATAAATGAACTGCATTAAAATTTTCTCCCAAAGGATCTAGGAGATAAATTACTAATGCATTTTGGTGTGAAAAGAATATGCATAAAGGATTATATTAGCCTAAGATGAACCACAAATCAGGAAGCAGACTAAAACTGCTCTGAAAGCATAACGGTGAAAACCGTCCACAGCTAAGACGGTTCAGGAGATTCTAATGACCCAGCTCCACCACTCCTGGGATCTTCGCAAATGAACTCAAGTCAGAGCAGTGAGGTGAGACGTGCCTATCTATGTTTATAGCGGCACAATTCACAATAGTCAAAATCTGGAACCAGCCTAGGTGTCTGTCAACAGATGAACGAATTAGAACACTACGGCATCCACACATAGTAGATTTTTACTCAGCCAGAGAGAAAAAATGTCATTTGCAAGAAAATGGATGAAACTAAAGAATCTTATGCTAAAAGAGATTAGCCGGCCTCAGAAAATGAACAGCCTTATGTTTTCACTTGTATGTGAAAGCTAGAGAGCTGGGAAACAAAAGGTGCTTCAGATAAATCAGGGGAGATACTACTGGAAAGTGGGAGGGCCTCTGGGGAGAGACTTGGCCGGTAAAAGGGGAGACTTCATGGAGGACATAGCTCAAATAATGCCATGTTCATGTATGAAGTTGTTGATGGCAATTTCGATATTATGAATAAGAAGAGGGAAGAACTGGGGTGGGATCCAGAGGAAAACACACCAAGTGCTGTGCGCATATATGTTTCTCCCTGAACATTATTATGATGCACCAGTGAAAGAGACACAGAGAGACACAGAGACAATGAGACACACACACACACACAGAGACTTTAATGAAGAGTTTGAAAAGAATACGAAATCCAATAAAGTTTGTGAAAATAGCCAGAGATTTGAAAAAGTGAGAAGAGAAGACTCCCTCACCTCGTGGCCTAAGGGATTGAGGAAAGTACGTTGCATCCATGAAGCTAAGGGAACACTGCTGTGGACAGTAGGGATTAGTAGAAGGCAGCTATAGTCCTGGAGGATCCCGGCACTGCTGGAATCCAGCCTGCAACGGGAAAAGAGGACGAGAAACAGCCAGAACTCTCCTTTTCCCCTCTCCAGTCTCCTACCAGTGGACCCCAAGTCTTCCACAGTGGATCCCACTGGCCAAAAAGCACTGGGAGCAGCCCATGGGGAAACTAATTCCTTTGAAATCTTGCTCTAGTGACCAAATAAACTTTGCCTTCCAAGTAAGAAAAAGGAGCAACTTAATTTAAGATTAAATCCTTTTTTTTCTACTCTGGAAGAAATAGAAACATAAAAAGTAGGAATGATGATTATATTATTTCTAGAGAATAAATAATAGCCCTTAAAATGTGTTGCAATGGCAAGGTCAAATATTTAATTAATAACCATAAAGTTAAGGCAATAAATATTGCCTCAGAACACATAGTTGGCAGTGATTACAGCATGATTTCTTGGGTATCCAGACAGAGCACATAAAATAGTGTGAAAAGAAAAGACACGGTGGCCATTTATAGCTACATATTTATGTAAATCTCAGGGTTTTGACACATTGTGACTTTAAGACGTGGAAGAGAAATTGTGTGGTTGCTCAACCTAATACGCAGCTCTTCTTAGAAAAGAACTGAAATAATTTGCTGAATTATATAGGCAAATCTCTGGGGAATACATGTGAGAATTAATTCTGAGATGATAAAAGAAGGAAGGCAGAGATCATTTTAAATCAGACTTTATTGACTTTGATACACTTACCAAGGAATCTAGCCGTGAGTAATTGTGAGGCACTTAGGTTATTTGCTGGATTTGATTGAAAAATGGGTCATACTCAATACCCTTAACATGATAAAAATTTATTATTATTATTATTTAGAAGAAGAATTCAAAGAATGAGAGGTTATACCCTCTTAAAAGACCTAAAGGCCCTTTTTCTTCAGCCAGATCCTAAGGAAAAAAATAAAAAGAAAGAATGCAGTGATAGCTTGGAAAAACAATTTTATTAGCGTTTTCTGCAGAATAAGCTTTTTTTTGTGGAGACACACATGCACACATCATCCAGTTAGCCCTTACCTGATCCCCACCCCATTCCCTCCCATCCCTCCTTCCCATGCTTGGCTTAGTGATTGACTTTGATATGTTTAAGTACGTCATGCGCTTTAGAGAGTTTCCCTCTTCCCCCTCCCATCCCCTCAGTTAGGTCGCCTTATTTGCTCCTCCTCAGGATCACCATCATCATCTAGAGTACAGGGTCTCATAAACTGCAGAGGCCTCACTAAGTGGCCAAGGCTGACCTCAAACCTGCAATCCTCCTGTCTCAGCCTTACCAATACTGGGATTTATAAACATTTTGGTAATGGACATCATAGTCGATTTCAACAAGAATGAGATATTATTAAGTTTTGGTAATAAAACATTAATTCCAAGGGTGTTTGATAGTCTGCTCACCAGATAAGTCTCATTGGCAAGTCTGTGTACATGAGGATGATATGAAGATGAATGCTCCATCGAAGATTTTAGAAATCCATGGGTAAACTGGGGGTGGTGGTGCATGCCTGTAGTCACATTACTTGGGAGGTTGCAAGAGTAGAATACAGTTTTGTGGATAGCTTCAGCAATGTAGCAAGACTCTCCATAATCTAGTGAGACCCTCTTTCAAAACAAACAAACAAACAAAATTAAAACAGCTGGAGTTACAGTAACACACACAGTAAAAAAAAAACAATCCAAAGGTGAACCTACTCCATTACCACAGAAATTTTTTTGCTTCACCAGTGCAAAAGAGGGATGATTTTGAGAGAATGGCTGTGGGTTATGAAACACTGTATTTTAAATTTACCCAGATGGTAACTAGATCTTTTGTAAGTATTTCAGAGGTGGACTTAAATTTATTAAAACAGGAGACATATATGGGTAATAAAGTAAGCCTGAGGGAGGACTTGAGTCCTAAGAAACAAGAAAGAAAAAAAGGATAAAACCTTACTTCAGTGTCTGATGGACATTTTTACCCACAAAATTAAAGGAAAAGTTTTCTACTGCAGTGAAATGTCAAATACATTCCAGGAAGAAATGAACGCAAGAGAGAAAATGGTAAGTCAATTCTATTGCAACTTCTATACCAAATGTGCAATATTTCAAACATTTTCTGCCTTAATTCCTCATTACTTTTCTCCTTTATTTCTCTCTCTCTTCCTCTCTCTCTCTCTCCATATATATAAATTATATAAATATAGCTGCTTGCTAATGTCTCATGAATTACTGAGGCTTGGCTAATTTTTAAGTCTTCATTTTTCTCACTGAATTTCAACTTGAATAATTACTACTGAGCTGCAAAATTATTAATGTGATATTTTCTTCTGCTTTATCAATCTTCTATGAATAAAACCTAATGAAATTTTTATTTCAGTTATCATGTTTTTCAGCTCTCGAATTTGTATTTGGTCCATTTATATAGTTTTCTTGGCTCTCCTTAAGAATTCTTATTTTTCATGTGTATTCATCTTTATGTTTGAAATATATTTTAAAGAATGCTTAAATGTCCTTGGCTTCTAGAGACTCCGCCTTTGACCAATTTCTTCTCATGTTCACCACTTTTAAACCTTTTGCTGCTTTGCGATTCTATTGCAGGGAGTCTTACTTTTTTCTTTCCACGATAACAAGAGCCTTGGATTTCATTGTCAGGAGCTTTGACTGCACTGGCAGAGAGCTAGATCCTTCGGAGGCTTGTCAGTGTTTTTCTAGAGCAGATTTCAAGTTCTAGGGCTGAAACAACCTTATTTCCAATGCGTGCTATTCTTGTCTATTCTTAGGATTCAGTTAATGTGCGTTGTTTAGGAAGCTCTCTCTACTCTGGGTCATTGGGAATCTGACATATCTCTGGATTGGCATCTCTGATCAACTGGTATCTCTCTTGTTAGTTCTCTGTTTCTGGACATCACATAATTGTCCCCTGCTCATGCACAGTTAACATCTGGAACATGAAAAAGTACAGGACCCAAAGGCAGATCACTCTTTCTAAACAGTTTTCCTCTATTTATATCTTGTTCAGAAACATCTTACAAATTCATTATAACACCTTACTTTTCCTTGTTCTATTGATTCAGTCTTACTAGTTAGAAAAAATAAAGACAGAATTATAAAGGGAATCACTGTCAGTATAATGATAAAGTTTTGAGTGGTAAAGTATACAAAAGAGAAGTAATAGTTAAAATATACAAATATAGACATGATAGAGAAAAGAAAGGAATAGGGGTAGATGATGAGGTTTCTGGTCTGTTCCCTGCCTGGTCAGCAGAGTCAGGGCAGTGAAAGAAGGGGGAGGCCTAGAGTCATAGCATGAGCTTTGCCAGGTGCAGGATCTCGGTTATCTGCAGGGGTGAGTTATTTCTTCTGTATTCGGTGTAGCCATCGCCGAGTGTAGCTACAATGGAATGCATTCATTTTGGCAATAAAATATTAAAATAACAAAATCTAAATATACTCTATGTACTTTATACTACGTATTAGTGCTTATAATTCTTTACACTGTTTATACTACTCATAGCTCTCCTTAAGAGCCCTCACTTTTGCACTTATGTTCATCTTTATATAATAGACTTCTGTTGGCAACTTAAAAAATATCATTGCATATCCACTTGCACTAGTGAGTTTAAGATTAAATTGTATGAAGTGAATGTTTAAAATAAAAACATTCAGGTTGTTTTATTTCATTTATAGGTTCTATTAGATTTAAAAGTTATTAGGGTGCTTGTAGTTTTTGTTAGTGGTTTTTTTGGTTATTTGATTAAAATATTTAAAAGAACGTAGAATATGATAAATTTACTTATGGAGGTTAAAATGTTTAGATGAGTTTAATTAAGTTAATAGATGAAAAGAATGTTAATGTAGGATGTTTAAAATTACTCAAAATTAGCTAGATTTAGAAAATAAAATTAAATAACTGAACTTAAGAAGCATAAAGAATAACTGATATCAAACTATATTCTGCATGTAGCATCAAATTAATTACTTTCTTGTTCACAGAATATGCCTTTAAGACATTTAAAATTGGACTGGCAATTCATTTATGATCCTGTATTTATTTCCCTTCGTGTACTTACAAACACTGTATTTTTACATTTATTTGGTTAATTTATTTCCCCTTTATTGACTATAAGCTTCATGAATTCACAAACCATGTTGATTTTTTTTCTTTATTTATATCTCATTGGAGTACTCAGTAGGCCCTCAAAACTATATTTTTAGCCAGGCATGGTGGTACACACCTGTAATCCCATACTTGGGAGGCTGAAACAGAAGGATTACAGGTTTGCAGCCAGTCTTAGCAATGAGCAAGGTCCTCTGCAACTTAGTGAAACCCTGTTTCAAAAAAAATCAGTAGAACTGGTAGTGAAACCAGAATGTCCCTGGGAGAGTGCCAGAAAAAAATTATAATTTCAGATATGATAAACAGATCCTAATAATGTTTTCCCATTATTGAACAAAACCAGTAAGAATCATCTTTATATGTAAACATTTCATTGATTTCTCAGATAAAATATGAATCATAAAAACATTCAGATGTGTAACAAGACAGTTGCAGTTATTCTCTTCCAGGACCAGGGTAACTGACCTCTTGGAGGGCTCCTAAAGTGTGATGTCCTTGTTGGCATCATTAAGCCTCGTCCAAGGGGTGGCAAGGGAAAGGGTAGCTGGTAGGTGAGTGACGTGCACTGGCCATGGAGAAAGATCAGAGTATGATGAGAACCAGAAACAAAATAGAGGCCCAGGACTCAGTTATCTCTTTTGCATAGTGTGTGTGTGTGTGTGTGTGTGTGTGTGTGTGTGTGTGTGTGTGTAAGAGAGAGAGAGAATTATTTGAGAGCATGGCTGCCTTGCATCTTATGAAGTACCGACCTCACACTGATGCTCATTAAGTAACCATTATATTGCTGATATAGGAATCAGTGGTTTGACTGGTGGCTGGTGGTGGTTTTTTTTTTTTTTTTTTTGTCATTGCCATTGTTGTTGTTTGCTTCTGGTTCTGAAGATTTAACTCAGCGGTATTCTTCCTGAAAGCTATACTTCCAGTCCTTTTTTTTTTTTTTTTTTTTTTTTAATTTGAAACATGGTCTTGCTAAATGGCTGAGGGCCTCACAAGTTGCTATGGCTGGCCTTGAACTTGCCATTCTCCTGTCTCTGCCTCCCGAGTACTGGGGTTACAGGTGCACCTGGCTGGTTTGAGAGTTTTTTTTTTTTTTTAATTAGACAAGAAGTCAGTGAAAAGAAAAGAGTGTGGAGTCAAGTGTATAAAAAAAGCACTGCATAGTAAGTCAAGAGTAGACATGTGGTACCACCAACGAGCAAAAGAGATAGAACAAAATGAAACTGACAATTTCTGTCTTCCATTTATTCCTTCATGGCGATACCTAAGAACTTTTAGCAAGTGCTCTAGCCAAGGGAAGGATTTATCTTGCCTCCCAATGTAAAGATTCCACAATGGAGCCAGTGACCCTGGGGCACCTTAGTGACAGGGCAGTGATGGGACCAGAGCTTCTACGTTGCTGCTCTCAGCCATTGATTCACTGTCTCACCCAGGACACTAAGATATTCCTAGGTTGAAAGTAAACACTAATCACCTGTTCCTGGAAAGATTAAAACTTTAAAGATTCACACAGAAAGGGCTAGAATGTCAGGAAGTAAAACTATGAATTAAAAAAATGGTTCTGCAGACTAAACACCTAAGGATCCTGGACCATAATCCTCTTCTCCTACAATTTATAATCTATAGTCTGCTATTATTAGAGTTTATCATTTCCTATGATAAAATGGAATGCAACATTTCTACTTTTTTCCCTTTGTAAATTGACTTAAGTTAACATAAATTCATAAAGAAGTTTAAAATTGTGAAAAAGAAAGATGAAAAAGTCCTGCATTTTAAAATAAAAATATTGCCAGGCGTGGCGGCACATGCTTGTAATCCCCACGCTTGGGAGGTAGAGACAGGAGGATTGCTCAGGTTCGAAGCCAGCCTCGCTGGCTTTAAAAGACCCTGTTTCCAAATAAAAATATAAAAAATAGGGTATAGCTCGGAGGTCAAATGCCCCTGGGTTCCATCCCCAGAACCTCAAAAAAAAAAAAAATAGGTGTCTGGGAGTGTAGCCCAGAGGTAGAAGGGTTTCCAGGAACCCCAGTACCACCAAAAAAAAAAAAAAAATCAAAATGTTTTTCACCTCAGGTAAGCTCAATGAAAGCAGAGAGTATTTGACTCACTGATTTATTCTCAGAATCTAGCATAGTATCTGATTCAAGGTAATTGGGTCAATTAATATTTGATGAATAAATGAATGAGCTATCTTCATAAGATTTAATAAATCAGCACCATAAACCATCAACTATTTTAATCACTAAAAGAAATACAAAAACGCACATCTCTTTTGCTTAATGGTGTGCTAGAAAGATCATTCTCAAGGAAACGGGAGACATGGAATTGGAGACCCTTGCATTTAGCAGGCAACTGAAGACACTGGGATACAGAAAGGGGGGTCAATAAGCTGAATCTCAATTGCTTCTTAAAAATAGTCCTTATCGCTCTGAACTTCATTATGCTGTGAGATTACAATGCACCAATAAAAGTACATTTAAAGGTAATTAAATTAAAAATGAGTGTATTAATGTTTCTAAAGAACAAAAATTCCAAGGAAAAATATTCTAAAATATTCACCATTTGATCCGGCTATACCACTCCTGGGTATCTTTCCAAAGGGGTTGAAATCAGAGAACTACGTTAACATATGCATACCCATGTTCATAGCAGCACAGTTTGTAATAGCCAAAGTATGGAACCAACCTAGATCTCCATCAACAGATGAATGGATTGCAAAATTATGGGAAATACACACAATGGAATTCTATTCAGCTATAAAGAAAAATAAAATAATAGCATTTGCAAGAAGATGGAAGGAACTAGAGAACATTATGTTAAGTGAGATTAGTCAAGCACAGAAAGAAAAGGGACATATATTTTCTCTAATATGCCCAAGCTAGGGAGTAGTGGTAATACCAGAGGGACTCCAGATGATGGAGGGAAAATCTCAGCAAAGCTTGAATGGAAGGATAGGAGAGGAAGAAAGCTGAGGTTGTTCAATGGAGGAGCTACATACGAATATGTGTAATAGCATAAATACAACATGGTTAACCTGGACACTCTCTATTGGGAGGGGAGAGGAAGGGAGGGAGAAGGGCATGAAGCACAAGGTAAATATACATCACTCTCAATATGTTCCACTCATAAAAAAAATAAAAATTAAATTAAAAAATAAATTACCTTCATCATAATAAAAATCAAAAAATAAAATAAAATTAACAACAACAACAACAATAACAACAGAATACAAAAGGATGTATGTTACTATTTTTTAACCCCTATAGTGAACTGAATGATTTTCCTCAATTTTTTACCCCTCTTTCCCTTGCAGGAGGACTTTATATATACCTTTTCTGCTGGAGTTGGTGGCCTGTTTTGGTAACTAAAACTGGGATTGAGTATGATATCCTCTCTTACACAGACAGGAGAAGTTTGTAGAATCATAGCAAGTCTCAGCCCCTGCTCATGGAGGCCCCACCACATCTCAGGCAATAGCTCTTCCTGCAACCTAAAACTTAGAATCAAAGGACCCAAGCCTGCCCAACTCAGGCAGAGGCAAAGACAGCGGCAGACCCGCAGCTGCTGATTTTGGTGAACAATTTATTTATGTGATTAATAAATAGTTATTGTAAAGTAGTGAGTTTTTTTTTAGCTTGTTTGTGATTTAGTGAAACCTTCAGAAATCTGATGAATGCAGCCCCTTAACCACAAAGGCAAATAATGTGCCCCCCTCCCTAGCCAATCATAACTCCAACTGGATCACCAGAAGCCTGAAAATTCTTTTAAGTCTTGTGTTATGTAAAACATATATTCATTTTGCACGCCAGTCCACAGTACCTGTGTTTGTTTTATAAACAGTCTCTTCAAATACTTACAATGAGGTAATGTTTCCCTCTAGAAAAGGTTTCAAAACCCACGTATGTGTGGCATATCACCACACTCCTGAGAATCACAACACTGCAAAACTGTTGTACCAAGCAGGGCTCTAGTTTTCTTTTCTGCAGTAGGAAAAAGTCTGTACTTACAGCTTTTTTAAAACTTAAAGTGTAACCCTTAAACATTTTAAAATGTACCACTTAAAAATTAACTTGGACTTCTAAATGTGTGTATATGAGGAAAACATTATTTACATACACAAGCAAAGCTCTGCTGGGCCAGTGGCTTTAGGATTTGCCATCATACCATCTCCACACACAAAATAAGTTTCAACATTCTTTTGGTAGAAATAAATTATTTCAGGTTTAAACAACAAGTCAGCTTCACACAAGCCTAGAGCTTGGAGCCAGCTGGGCCACGTTAAACCTTGATTTTGCTTTACTATTGTTTGATTTTTGTCTCTTAGCATTTGATTAAGCACAATGTTCATGTCTTCGTTTCTACATCAATATAATGAAGCAACCAAAACACACTCCATAAGCCTGTTTGAAATATTTTTAAAAATTATCCTAAGTCACCAAAGACTATTGTCTGTATCACAAGCACACAATGGTGAATTTTGTGGTTGTTGTTACCATCCCTGGGCACCTTGCTATATGCTGTCTCCTTTCTTTATCACAATAACATTATAAGAAACATCTACAGAATTCCAAATGAGAGAATTCAGAAACAGAAGGCTAAAACTAGCTTCAGCATCTCAAGAATTTTATGAGAAGACCCAGAACCTGAGCCTCCGATGATTAGACTTATTTAAGAAGTTGCCATTGTGAGTTGCATTTGTTCAGGTTGTTCTAGATAATTCTAGAATTTTTAATACTGAAGATGATGAGAAGAGTGGAAGGTTGCACTTATGGAGGAAGATTCATTTTTCACCTGCCCAGTGATCTCAGCAAGTTTCTTCATATGCTAAGTCTCAGATTCTTAAATGAGGAAACAAGAACAGAGACTCTGTGAGTTAATTATAAGAATAAGTGATAAAATGCTTGTGGATATTTTAGCCTAATGCCTGCTTATGACAAACATTTAATGAAGCTAATCTAACTTTATAGGTGTTTGCTAATTAAAATGAACCTTTTTATTTATAATTGTGTTTTTCTTGAATTTTCATAAATCTTATAGGTTTGCAGGAACATAAATGATCAATTTGATGTCACCTAACATTTATAAAATATATTTAAGTATATGTGAGGACAGTAGTATTTAATGGAAATTATCACTACATGGAGAGTTTACAAGTTATTTCAAATTTCTTCTCCTTTATCAATATTTTGTACTTTTTGGCAAATACATTTTTATATGGAAAGGTTATATGTTATATTTTCAATGAAGGAGGTTTAAAGAACTGAATACAATCATATAGGGCTCAAATACAAAAAGTGTGAGGACATATCAAATTTTCAACCAATCTTAATACATCATAAAGAAAGCAAATCCATACTTCAAATAATACTTTTGCTAGCCCTAAATGTTTGCCTGGTCTCCTTTTAGAGCTTATTAGATTGTTACTGCTTCTGCCTCTTAACATAACCAATGAATAGCTTTAAATAGTAAACGTGTAAGCTCTTCTCTTTCCCTGCTTTACTTTCCCTGTTTTACTTCTATTTCTATAGTATCTTTAGTCTATATTCTATTGCAGACTTTCTTTTTAACTCCATGATCATTTTTGAGCATTTGTGTCTTAAAATCGAAAAATATAATCCATCAGTCTATACAACTAGGTACACCAAAACTGTCACCATGATCTTAAATGAGCGACTATATAAGGGAATGATTGATCACTTTCTATTGTGAAAGGCTCACTAACTTTCCCTTAATGTATGTCACTGCCCCTAAAAAGGCATAGAGCTATCTGATGAATTGTGATAAACCACGTCAATATAAATATTAATACCGCTTAAAATGAAATATATGTACATAGACATTGTGTAGTTTTTTAGTGACACTGTAAAAATTTCTATTTATACTTTCAGATGTGAACATTTCACTTTGCTAATGCTGTTTAAATAATCACTGAGCACTTGCTATGTCTGAGGCATTGTCTAGACCCTGGGACATGGGATGAGTAATAGGACACGGTTGTCATACACAATCATAAAGTCAGTGGAGAAGAAGGAAATAACGAGGAAGTTCAGTTAGACGTGGTGGGTATAAAAGCTCTCAAAAGAAGAACTGATGCTAAGACTCTCCTGAATCCTCATTACCACACCCCCCAAAAAATAGAAAATAAAATTTTTTCATTAGTGACCTATTGGGATCTCTTCTAGATGTGATAAACTAGTATTCCATTCTCCTTAGGTGTACCTCTCAATCCTATAGAAGGTGGAAAGTTAAAAACTATTTTCCCAGTCTTTCTTGCAACCATGATTCGCAATGCAGATTTGGTTCCTTCAATTTGAAGTAGCAAAAGGCTGAAGCCAACTTTCTGTATTTGCCAGTTCCTATTGGCAAATAATGAAGATGCTAGTGTCTGCTTTGTGGAAGCTGAGAGAGTCCAATGATGATTATGAACTCTGGCACACCAGAGTCGAATCTCTAGTGTCTTAGACACTGCTGCCATTTCATTTCTTTATTTTACTTATTTACTTATTTTGTGCGCTGAGGAATGAATCCAGGGGCATTCTACCTCCAGCCCTTTTTATATTTTTGTTTTGAGACAGGGTCTCACTAGGTTTCTGAGAGTCTCTTGCTTTGTTGTTGAGGCTGTCCTCCAACCTGCGATCCTTCTCCCTCAGCTTTCCGAGTAGTAGGATTACAGGCAAGCATCACCACAGCTGGCTTTAACGGCATTTTAGCTCTAGTAAAAGACTCTGTTTCCACAGTCTGAGCAGTAGTGGTGGTAGCGGTGGTGGGTGGGAGTCTTGATTCTGGCTTCCTGAGCTTATATCATAGCCAACCTTGTCTATCCTCAGACTTGATTATTGCAGACTTGATTATTCCACCTCCCTGACATATTAGTGCAGCAGGTTTTGTTTTTTAGTCATCAGGGAAGGTTACCATAGGTCATTACTCTAGTCTTGCAATAGTTTGCAGGAACCTTCGCATGAACTGGTAGTTTTTAAATCTCTGGCTGCACAAAAAATACCTACAGCCATTTCTCTTTCCTTCCTCTCTTTTCTTCGCTGAAATACGATTCATGGTCTAATTCAATCCCAGGGTGCTGGAGGGGAGGTTAAGCAGGGAATCGGTTGAAATTAAACACTGTAAAATTGTTGCTAGAGTAGATGGTTAAAATCATCACTTTTGATGATATAATTTAGTATAAAACATCAACATATCATGGGCTCACAGTAAGAAATATAGCCCAACTTAGTGGCCAGTACCCAATCCAAAATTTATGAGATAATTCCTGGGTAAAAATAAGTGACTTGCAGTCATAATTAACAGTTCACAGTACTGGGCTTAATGTCCTCATCCACTACACACAAATTGAAGTAATTTATTTCTAAAAGCACTTTATTATCAGAAATAAAGAAAGGAAGGTTCACTTATATAACAAAACTCGTAATAAAATTGTCAGTTCATTATATTAGAAGAAACAAGATCCCTTCTTAAAGACACAAATATATCCCATTTTATGGCTGGAATATTTGATGTAGTTGTGATTTATGACATATCAATTGGACAACTTAGGAATGTAAAATGTACTCTTTCCAGACTTTGTGATAAATATTCAGAGAGTCCTCCGTTCATATCCATTATCTTTTATTGCTATATTTCAGAATATATTAAGAGAACAGAAATTTGCAGTCTTCAAATGTTAAGCTTAGTCGCTTATGTGGGAACTGAATACAGAAGATATTTTTCAGGAAAACAGGTCAGGCACAGTGCCCAATATTTAGCAGGTAACCCATCATTTTGTGTTCAGTGAATAAATTAATGGTTTAAGAGACTCTTAATGACCAAACAAGCGATTTAAAAAATCACCATGGGTGAGTTTCAGCCCCCACATTAAACTGAATAGTTAGTAAGCGGGTATTTGGATAAAGAGGATCAAGCATGTGCCCCAAAACCAGTTAACCTGGTTTAGGTTTCTGATGTGTCAGTGATTTAATGCATTTAATGTGCAAATCACAAAAATCTCCACTTTGAAGTGTGTCCTCATCTATGAAATGGAGATGTCAAAATTTCCATTTTACAGTGGAGACAAGGACTTTAAATAATAGGTGGTCAAAAATTGTAATTATTGCTTATTTTGTGGCATGTGTGTGTGTGCATGTGTGTGTGCACAACACTGAGGTTTGAAACCAGTAGCACTCTATTACTGAATTATATTTTAAATATACTTATAAAACACATTTGTGTTTATGCCACCAGCAAATTTTTAATTTACCTTTTTACTTATTTTTAAAGATGGGGTCCCACTAAATTGTCTAGGGTGGCCTCACACTTGGGATTCTCCTGCTTCAATCTCCCCAGTTGTTGAGAATACAGGCATGAGCCACCATTTCCAGTGGTAATTATGGTTTGTTTTTTAAATGTAAAATTTTATTTTGAACAGCAAATGTTTAAACCAAGAAATTTAAATATAATCTTTTGATTCTTTTAGAGAAATAAGATAAGGTGTTTCTAGGAAGCCTGCAGAACACCCCAGTGCTTTGGCCTGTTGTTTTTCTGCCTCTGTGTGCACCCATCACTGCTGCTGCTCCTTTGGAAAGAAGATTAAATTCTTTACTAATGGGAATCCTCTCTGCACTTTAATTCTCTAGCATGAGGAGTTCTTCCTCCCCCTCATGGAAAATGAAATATTAATACCAACAAAACTGTTTCTGCTTTGAATTCAATCTTACAGAATTATTTTTTTACATTTTAAAATGCAAAAAAGTATTAGTAAAAGTTGTGTTACAAATGTGGTTTTGTATGTAAATATAAACATGCATACCAAATGTATTTATATATGTCACATTATATATATTTTTTCATGAAAGGTAATGAATTGTTAGGATATGGGTGCCACCATCCATGTTCTTGTCAAGGGCAGCTAGAGAGGACCAGGCATGTCCAGTCTGTGTGATGCACAGAGGTACAAAAAAGGAGAGAGAGAAATTTGCCTACTTTTCAGTGTGAAATACTCTTCAGTGTAAAGTGGCTGAAATACTCTTGAAGTGCTATGCAAAGTTTAAAGACTCTTCTTAATTTATTAGTTCTATAATCTCACACAAAAATTATACCTGCTTCTACAAGAAAGTGTTTATTTGTCATCACATGAGCCATCGAATAGGATGGCAATAATACAAAAGGAAGCATAATTTAATGTTTGGACAATTCAAAAGACTTCATTAAAGTTGAAATATCTACTGTATAGAAAGCATGGCAGGCTGGTGAGAAATCAATTTATTCATGCTTATTTTCAAAATGCATTACTTAAAAATAAATTACATATACAATATATGCCTGCCAATTATTATGAAACACTTCCAAGGAAGAACATTAGTGTTTTCTTAAATCTAAACTTTAAAAATCACTACTTGTTTAAAGCTATCATGAAGAAAAATTGCTGGTGGCGTAATCATGTAATAATAGGTGGCACAGAACACAGTAACCAATGAAGAAAGAAATAAAATGTACCCAGGACACACAGTGCTAAGTGGATTTTTTTAATGAACTATTAAAATGCAGTAAGAAACGATTATCATGCATATTCTTGATACATAAGCAATTTGGGAAAAAATGAAATCACCAACTGAATTGATAATTACTTTGTACTTACTGCTTGCACCTAAGTTGTCTATAAATAGCTTTATCACTCTGTAAATATACAATAAAATTTGGGATGATAAACCAATTAGGTAATGTAGTGAATAATTAGTAAACTCAAAACAAAAACTTGAGTCATTATCTCAAAGAATTCAACAAATCATAAAAATGCAAAAAATTCATCATACTTAGAATGGTCAAAATCTATTTACATCAAGATGTATGATTACAATGCACCAATAAAATAAAAAAATTAACCACACAAATGTATAAAATAATTATTATACAGTAATAAGATTAGTATTTAATATCACTTTGGGTATACTAACACATGATTACTTTCAAATAAATATCTTCATAATGTTAAAAAAATTAACATACACTAATAAATATACTTTACCCAGTATGTTGTATTAAGAAAAAGTTGGACTTCCAGGAAGATGGCGACCGAGAAAAGCGGGGCTTAAGAGCCCCGCTAACAACCAATCTCCATTACCACAAAATCAGCGCCTTTCATAGCCAGAAAACACCATCACCAGAGAAACAAAAAAATCACCAGGCTCCAGAGAGGAGGGGGACTCAGAATGGAGCTCAGAGCCACAGAGGAGATACACTGGCCTCACGCCTGGGGACGCAGCAGCAGCACCTTAATGCAGGTGGCAGCGACGAGTTCACCAGATGGCTACAGCTACAGACCAACGCACTCAAGAGCCCACCAGGCTGCAGAGAGAAGCGGTGGACAGAGAGCCGAGGGACTCAGAGCGGAGCTCAAAACCAGAGAAGAAATATGCCAGCCTCACGGCCGAGGGCGTGGCAGCAGCACCATATTGCCACTGGCGGCAGCAGCAGCGAATTCACTGAGTCCACTACAGCTCCATCCGCATACTCAACAACAGTGAGTCAAATTACGGGCCACAGAGGAGAAATCCCAGTACGGTACTCCCAGGGACTTGACCCAGTGGGGGAGGGGCGGTGGCAGAGATATCACACCATAGGAGAACGCTCAACCTGGCACCCCCCATAGTCTAAAGCAGCCTCTATCGACTCCCTGGGTCTGAGACTCTGTGATACAAACCAGTAAAGGAGTAGTGGGGTCAGAGATACTACTGACTCGAGATCCAGAGCACCTTAAGTGAAGTCATAGTGACCCAAGGGAAGAACCCAGAGAAGGCACAAACTTCTGAAATCATGGGAAAGAGGAATAACAATGGAGCAATGAATGCCCACAACCTCACAACATCAGAACCCGATAAAACAGAAATTCAGAGATTTCTAGAAGATCAAATCAGGAAAATAACTGTAGAAATAATAGAGGTGCTTCAAAAAGAACTCAGAGAGAGCCAAAAAAAGATAAAGGATGCAATTAATGAAGTAAAGGCCTCAATTCAAAGTACAAGCAACCGATTAGACCACATGGAGAATAGAGTCTCGCTCTTAGAAGATGATCAGTCCAAAAATGAACGCATGGTTTCTAATATAGAAAAAAATATCTGACAGCAGGAATCTGACATTGAAGAAATATGGGCCCATTTTAAGAGAGCTAACCTAAGAATAATTGGAATAGAGGAGAGAAAAGAAGGTGAAACCAAAGGGATCAACAATCTCTTCAAGGAAGTAATAGCAGAAAATTTTCCAAACATAGAGCAAGAGGTCGATACACAGGTTCAGGAAACTTATAGAACTCCCTTTAGACAGGATCGGAGAAGAGGATCCCCACGCCACATAATTGTCAAAATGACCAATGTGGAAGCCAAGCAGAGAATCTTAAAGGCAACAAAAACAAAGGGCCAAGTGACATTCAGAGGCAAACCAATTAGAATCACTCCAGACTTCCCAAACCAAGTCATGAGAGCCAGAAGGGCTTGGAGCAACATATTCCAAACTCTGAAAGAAAACAACTTCCAGCCAAAAATTTCCTACCCAGTAAAACTTTCTATCAAATTAGATGGGGAAATAAGAAGCTTCCACGGCAAACAGAAACTGAAGGAATTTATGTCTTCAAAACCAGCGCTAGAGAATATACTTAAAAAAAAATTAACTACAAAGAAGAAATAGGTAACACACACCAGAACCAGAGAAACAAGATTTTCCATCCAACAGACAACTAAGATTAGTTATCTGTGGAGATTCATTATTCATGTTAGTCTTTTACCTATCTCTAAATTGTATTGTTTGCTTTGATTGTTGTTAATTTTTAGGATTTCTAGTTGGAATATTAATATACCTTCAGATATAGCATTCGGAAATATTTTATCCCATTCTATCAGTAACTTTTAACTCTGTTTACATTGTCTTTGGATATACAATATTTTCTTCATTTTTTTATGGAGTTTGTATACTCTTCTGTTGCCTGTGCCATTGAAATCATATCCAAGAAATCACTGCCAATTTCAATGTTGTGAGGTTTTATGACCCAGATTTTCTTCTAAAAGTTTATAGTCTTAAGATTTATATTTAGGTATTTTATCTATTTTGAGTTAATATTTGTATATGGGATTAGGTAAGGGTCCAATTTTATTCTTTTTCATGTAATTATTATTTTTCAACAATATTTAGTTAAAAGATTATTATTTCCACCACCAAATGTTCGTGGAAACCTTGTCAAAAATAACTTGACAATATATGGAGGAATTTAGCTCTAGGCTTTTATTTAACTCCAATGGTTTATATATCTGCCTTTAGAACAGTACTATACTGTTTCAATTATTGTAGCTTTATATGGTTTGAAATCAGAAAATATATATCTTCTAGCTTTGTTCTATTTCAAGATCGTTTTGGGTATCTAGAGTCCATATTCCATATTAGGATAGATTTTTTTCTGAAAAATAAATATATAAATATATGATAGTTTCACCTAAAAAAAAAGAAAAATATATTCTCTGGTAAGAAAGAAAGCAAAAAGAAATATTGAAGTGTTATCTTTAAGTTATCAAAAGCTTGGTATCAGACAAATGAAACTGTTATTTGAGATTATCATTTTTAATTTGGATAAATTGCTATAGTACTAGATGTCAACCACTAAGCCAAGCATGGTAAGGAGGGATGGGAAGGGAATGAGGTGGGGATCGGGTGGGGGCTGACTGGGCGATGTGTGCATGTATGTCTACAAAAGATTTTTTTGTGTCCCACTATGATGTATGAATACAGTGCACCAATAAAATATTAAAAAAATAAAAAGTTGGGGAAAGATACTAATTTTAAGTGGAAACTAAATTTAAGAAAAAAATGATTAAAATATAAACTAATGCAAATAAATATTTTCAAGAAATAATTCTTAAAATCTAATGCTTATAGATTATCTGGAATCTCAGTTGACCCCATAAGATGTCAGTATTAAGAAGATTCATGATCCTCAAGTGTAAAGGAGAGCCCTAGCCAATCAATAGAAAGTACTATGCTATCATATGAAAAATTATGACTGGACACATGTTTGTATACCTGTACAACTAATTATAAAGGAGCACATGCTTATACAAAGAAATGGTTTCTTCATTGTGTCACTTTGATTATTAGTTAAGACTAAATATGATAAGAAAAGTGACTCATCTCTTGACTTTAAGGGAATGGGATAAGTTATTTAATTTACAAAACAGTATTTCTCTGTTTCAAGTCTTTATTTATTTTAAAAGTGGTTGCTCTTATTGAGAGAGGAAATTCCTATCTATCTGGTTACATCATGAAATACAAGTAGCCAAAGTGTAAAGATGCATGGGATGATATTAAAAAATAGGAGATAGTTTTGCTACTAAGATTCTACAGTCTCTATAGTTACCTATTTATAGGGAAGAAGAACTATAGGGCAAAACTCACTCTTTTAGCACACACACACACACACACACACACACACACACACACACATTTTCCTAGAATTAAATAGTGGGAATACCATGAACATTTAAAATCAAAGATTGGATATTTGGATATGCAAAAATGTCTATTATGCATTAAGGTTAGCCATCTAAAATTTTCCCTAGCATGGTGAAATAGAGAAAAAATAGTTTAAAAGCTAGCAAAAATAATTTTATCGGAAGCTTAGCTTTTTTCTTGTGATTAAAACATAAATTTATCAAGAGTGACATTTTTACTACACTAGTGAATGTGGGGATTTTAAATTGTAATAGAATGATTTTTAAAAAGACCACCATTTAACACTCCATTTTCTTTTATTACTCTGATGTAATGTCGCACAGATGCTAACTTTGCATGTAGGTTTTATAGTTGTGTTATTAGTTGTGCTGTTGTAAACTACGACCCTTGAAAATCCTGACCTTGAGTTTCCTGGGGACTGGCAAGTTTGTTGCATAGAGGTGCCCAGCACTCACAAGGAAAACATCAAAAATATATACTTCAAAGTGAATGGCACTGGACCCTTGTAATAGAGAGAGGGGAACTCTCTAAAACATGGGGACCCAGGATAGCATGATCCCAGTACACTGACAACTGCATCCTTAGTTACCCAACTAGGAGAACTCTTCATTACATGGGAAAAGACGAACAGGAGAGTGACAGAATGCTCTACTGCCATAGATCAGCAACTTTAGTGTCTTAAGAGATGCAAAGTCTTCAAAGTCTTCAATCCTAGAGATAAAAAGTTCCTAAAGTCTATACCATAGCTTGGCATTCAGAGAAAGATCTACATTGTCCTCCTTCCTCAACCCACATAGTCTCAGCTACTGAAGCATAGTAGAGCAAAGACAAGTTGTGCAATAATCAACATCATGCTACCAGCCCACAGTTGACTTGCACCTCCACTGAGTCTGAGAACATGAATATTACAGCATTGACAACTATTGCTGCTGAAAAAAAGTCCTGATTTTCCACATCCCCAGTATTACTACTCCTATTTTGCAGTGGCCACACTACAGCTTTGCTCCACCTACTGTTGTATATAACATACTCCTATGAGCAACTAGAGAATCCCCTCTTCTAATAGTTTCAGGGTCCAAAGCACTCTATGGCCTGGCTCAAAATCATCAATCCCGACTGAAGAAGCTATAGGGAGACTACACTATGGTGCCAACTGTACCCAAAGCCGGCATTGTCCACCAAATCAAAGCCTAAAACACATCTTTATAAGAAAGCCACTTTCTACACAAGCCATATTATCAATGTGGTAGAGACTACTGATGTACCAGATATACAAATCTCACTGTAGAGACACAAGAAGTATGGAAAAAGAAAGTAACAAAACACATCCAAAAGAACACAACTTTCTGACAATGGCCTCCCCAAAAGATATTGATGAAATGCCTGATACAGAATTCAGAAGACTGATTATAAAGAAATCCAATAAGATTTGAAGGAATGCAGAAAGGCAATTCGAGGAAATTATAAAAACAATTCATCATATAAGTGAAAATTTCAGCAAATGGAGATTATGAAAGAGAATTAAGGAAATAGTTGGAAGATTCCCAAAAGACAACAAAAAATGCAGTTGCAAACTTCAAAAACAACATTGATTGTACAGAAGAAATAATAATTAAACTTGAAGACAGATGTTTTAAAATATCCCGTGTCAGACCAAACCAAACCAAACAAAAACCATTGAAAAGAACTAAGACAGCCTATTAGAATTATGTGCACTCTTAAGTTAACCTACATTCAAATTTTAGGAGTACCAGAGGTAAAGAAGAGAAAAAAAAAAAGCATAGAAAACCTATTCAATAAAATAATAGCTGAAAACTTTCATAATCTTGGAAACACCATGAATATCCAGGTTGAGGAGGACCATCATATACCAAAGAAACATAACCAGAAAAGTCCCTCATGGCAGTAAATTACAGTCCAACTGTTAAAAATATAAGACAAACAGCAAATTCTGAAAACAGAGAAAGTGCTATATCATACTTAAGGGGAAACCCATTAGACTAATATCAGATTTCTCAGCAGAAACTTTAAACTAAGAGACAATGGAATTACATATTCCAGTTTCTAAAAAAAATGAAATTGCTGAACAATAATACTATTTATTCAGAAAAACTGTTTTTCTGAAATAAAATAAAACAATTTTAAGACAAACAAAAACTGAGGTAATGCATCACAAGATAAGCTTTGCAAAAGATGTTTAAAGGGGTTCTACATCCAGAAGTGAGAAATAAATATCATCATGAAACATTGCAAATTATAAATCCCACTAAAGAATAGTAGATGAGCCGGGCATGGTGGCGCACGCTTGTAATTCCCGCGCTTGGGAGGGGGAGACAGGAGGATCACGCAGGTTCAAAGCCAGCCACGCTGGCTTAGGAGACCCTGTTTCCAAATTTTAAAAAATAGGTCTGGGAGTATAGCCTGGAGGTAGAAGGGTTTCCAGGAACCCCAGTACCACCACCAAAAAAAAAAAAAAAATAGTAGATGAATAAGAAACAAAGATGAATAAGAAAAAAAAATCAAAACACAAAGATGAAGAAGAGAAAAAAATGCAGTACATATTTATTTATCAATAATAACCCTGAATATAGATCTAATAAATTGCCTAATGAAAGAGGTTAGATGAATGAATTAAAACCGAACAACAAAAATAACAAAAAACCCAATAATATGATTTCTAAAAGAACCTTGCCTCATAAATAGGTATACAGATTGAAAAGTGAAAGGATGGAATTTCACATAAATTGATACTAAAAATGAGTAAGAGTAGCTATACTTAAATCAGATAAAATAGAATTTAAAACAATAATTACAAAAAGGGACTAAAATTATAACTATAATAATCAAGAGACTGATTCTCCAAGAAGATATAACAATTGTAAATACATATGCAGCTAATATGGGAGCACCTAATTTTATAAAAGTTTTGATCAAAAGAGAGAAATAGACTCCAAAAAAATAATACTGTGGGATTTTTTTTTTTTTTTTTTTTTTTTTTTTGGTGGTGCTGGGGATGGAATCCTTCTACCTCCCAGACCTATTTTATACTTTTTTATTTGGAAACAGGGTCTCTTAAGCCAGTGAAGCTGGCTTTGAACCGCGCGATTCTTCCGTCTCCACCTCCCAAGCACAGGGATTACAAGCATGTACCACCACGCTTTGCAATAGTGTGAAATTTTAACTTCCCACTTTTATCAATGAACAGATCATCCAGATAAGAAATTAATAAATATTGAAATTAAGCTACAAAATGATCAAATTAAATTGACAGTTATTTGTAGAATATTTTATCCAAAGCTGCAGAATATTAATTCTTTTCATCAGAGCATGGACTATTCTCTATAACAAACTGAATATTAGAGCACAAAATAATTCTCAAAAAATCCAAAATATTGAATCATTTCATATCCTGCATCTTTTCTGGTTATAATAAAATAAGAGTGAAAAAAATAACCAAAATGTTTTAATTATACAAATAGAGACCAAACAACATGTTATTGAATGCCCTAGTAAATAATTCAGAAGAGACATTAAAATATTTCTCAAATAAATGAAAGTAAAAACACAAAATAATAAAATTTATGGAATTCAGCAATATAGTACTAAGAAGAAAATGTATTCTAAAAATGCCTTCATGAAACAAACAAACAAAAAAGAAAGATTCCAAACAAACCACCTAGCGATGAAACTTAAGGAATTAGAAAAGCAAAAACAAAGCAAACCTAAAATTAGTAGAAAAAAATAAAATAATTAAAACCAGTATCGCCGGGCATGGTGTTGCACACTTGTAATCCCAGCGTTCAGGAGGCTGAGACCAGAGGATCGTGGTTTGCAGACAGCCTCAGCTACTTAGTGAGGCCCTCTGCAACTTAGTGAGACCTTGTTTCAAAATAAAGAACAAAAAATTGGGCAGGGGGGTGTAGCTCAGAGGTTACATGCTGCTGGGTTCCATCCCCAGACCAACAAAAAAACCCAAAACAGTATCTAAGTAAATCAATAGGGATGAAAAAATAATACAAAAGATTAATAAAGTGATGAGTTGGTGTTTTGAAAAAATAAAATCAACAAGCCTTTAGTGAGACTAAACAAGGAAAAAGAGAGAGCTGGATAAATAAAATAAAAAATAAAAAAGAAGACCTTAAAACTGATAATATTTGTGATGGGTTGGAATTACAATATCTCCCTGGCCCTCCAGGAAGCAAGGTAGCAACGTTGACAGTGGAACTTGGTTGCAAAGGAGGGTTCCCTGGGAGGGTGTCCTTGGGGGTTCTATATCTTTCTTCCTCCTCCTCCTCCTCCTGCTCACTTTTTGCTTCTGGCCTCCATGCTTTGTGGTCCAGATGCTAGCCTCACGTGCACTGAATCCAGAATTTCCAAAAATCTGTGAGCAAATAAATCTTCCTTCTTTGAAGTTGTGTGGTGAGTTATTTTAGATTATATCAGTAAGAATGTTGACCAAGACACCATGGAAACACAATCACTGGAGATATAACTATATATAAATATATGGCAACAATATGAATTATATGAATAATATATTATGTATGCAATATAAACTATATGCCAACAAAGTGGAAAACAAAGAAGAAATAAATATTTTTCTGGACACAACTAACCTACCAAATTGAACCATGAAGAAATAAAATCTGAAATACCAATAATGAATAATGAGATTAAATGGTAATTAAAAAATCTTCCAACAAAGTCTAGGGCCACTAACGAATTTAAATAAACATTTAGAAGGAGAGGGCAAAGACTCTAAACATAAAGTAATAATACAGAAACAGAAATGTTAACCACTCTGATCAGTACATACAGCCTACATGTGTTGAAATATCAGATAGTGTACCATAATTATGTATAATTATTTCATGCTAATTAGAAGTGTTTAAAAAATCCTGGCCTTCATTCCTTATTGCTTTAAGGTAAAGAATAAATTTTGGTATACAAAAATTCTCTGGAAATAGAATACTACCTATGATCCATTTCCTTCTTTTCAGTTGTATCTAGTATCTTCATTTTCTCTTTCATCCAGTAACAATCTACATGAAGCTCATTCATTTGAAAATTATCATAAAATATTGCCCAGTATTGTAATTGGCTATCATGATAGTTTTCTTTATAATATTGTTTCATCCTCACAGGATATATCATCAATTCTGCCCTAAAATTTAATAGAAAAAATCCTGTATATTTTCTTAATTATATTTAAAAATGTATCAAGAGCTCTATATTCTTTTTGCTTTTATATACCAAAGTAGCATTTCCAAACTACATAGAATATATATTTATAAATTAGTGTTGTATAATAATCAGTATTGATCTATATGTTATATACACTTCTGTACATATCTCTTATGAGAAAGTACTTCATCTTAAACTTTGAAACTCACCTAGTCAAACTTTGAACCATTTGGAATGATATGCTCTATTATGATACGTGGTAGGCATAGGGATTGAAGTTTAAAAATCACATTGGCAGAAAATCAAAGTAAAATTTGCTTTATTACAGTTTTCCTTCCAGTTTAGCCACTACTAAACCAAAGGTAAAAAGATTGAAAACTTCAATTGTCTTTTTCTACCCCTGAATCTCACCTAATAGTAACATACTAAACTTCTGTATACTTTGCAAAGAATGACAGCAATGTCCACAAATCTAGATTGTCTCTGCCTTGCTTTGTTTGGTTCTAAACAGTTTATATTATGACCTATTTATTAAGAGCTCTGAAGTAGGTCATTGTGAGTTCAAGTGCAAAAGAAGATGGTTATTTGCATTTGAATTGCCACTCTCCTCAAATAACCAATCAAGAAATGTCCCAGTTTGAAGGGCAGGTGGGTGGGAAGAAGGATTAGTAAATATAATTTATGTCCCACATGATGTGCCAGATCTTCCTTCGCATACTATTTTTCAAACTGGAGAAAGAATGAAGGAATTGAGTAATTATTAGTGTCCTTGCATTTCAAAGAAGATAAGGAAAAAGTCATGCCAATCATTTTCTACTTCATTTCTCCAAAGAGAAAAGTCAATTAGTATGGTTATTTTCTTTGGTGTATGCAATTTTACAGAAAATATCAATGATTCTTGTCATTCATTTAAAATCATATTATACCGTAAGGTTTGTAAGTTTCCACAAAACTACAGTTTCTCTTAGTAAAAATAAGTAATAAGAAAATAAGATAACAAGCTTTACTTTGTCTCTGATTTTCTAACATTTCAAATATTAACAGAAATATTAACATTTACTCATCATCTATTTGTTAAAATTAAACACAAAATATTTAATTGTATCAACAGTATAATAATTGTTTAAATGTTGAGCTCTTTTTATTTAATAATTGAAAAAAAAAAGAAATTGCATTTTATTGAAATCCAAAGAAGAATTTGTAAAATCTGGAAACTTTAATATAACAAATTACATTTTTGCATGCATTAAAGTTATATTAGCAGGTGTTACATAATTTATATGCATTAAAAGGTATACACTCATACTAATAACCATAACAGAATTTAATTAACAGGCTTATTACATTCATATTAGTTATATTGAAAGTAAGAATAAAATTGGCCTCTTTAAAAAGATCATACATGCCTCAAGGCAGGCTCCGATGCCGGCCTCGCTGGCCCCAGCACCGGCCTAATCCCTCGGCAGGCTCTTATCCTGGCCTCGGAGGCCCCAGTACCGGCCTTGCCTCACAGCAGGTTCCGATGCCGGACTCGCTGGCCCCAGTACCGGCCTAACCCCTCGGCAGGCTCTTATCCTGGCCTCGAGGCCCCAGTATCGGCCTTGCCTCAAGGCAGGCTCCGATGCCGGCCTCACTGGCCCCAGCACTGTCTTAACCCCTCGGCAGGCTCCGATCCCGGCCTCGGAGGCCCCAGCACTGGTCATGCCTTAAGGCAGGCTCCGATGCCGGCCTCGCTGGCCCCAGCACCGGCCTAACCCCTCAGCAGGCTCTTATCCTGGCCTCGGAGGCCCCAGTACCGGCCTTGCCTCACGGCAGGCTCCAATGCCGGCCTCGCTGGCCCCAGCATCGGTCTAACCCCTCTGCAGGTTCCAATCCCGGCCATGGAGGCCTCAGTAGTGGCCTTGCCTCACAGCAAGCTCCGATGTCGGCCACTGGCCCCGGCGCCCGCCTAACCCCTCAGCAGGTTCCGATCACTGTCTCTGTGGTTATTATTTCAAAGGTTCCAGGTGTAATGTATCAGATCTCTGCCTCCCCCGAGTATTGGCCACTGGCATTGCCACTGCCTCCACTGTTTCAAATCCTTCCCAGGCTCTTTTTCCACTCTGAAAGTTGTCCAGTGTTCCTAAGCATGCGTGATGGTAGTATTTGACATTTGGTGTAATTTCTCCAAAAAAAAATAAAGTTGGTAAGATCCGGTTTCTGCTTCTCCTGAATACAAGTCTCTACCACCATCGCGGAGAACTCTTTCAACACCGCATTTCTCCTTGGTCTCTGCTAAACTCTCTCCTTATATGTGATGTCTGAGATTCTTAACACTATAGAGAAATAGCAGTCCTCTTTCACGGCGAATTTTTCCATAAGTTCCAGTGCATTTAGATAAGTTTTGTCTGCATCTCCAGTGTCCTGGCATCCATAACGGCTTTCTTACCACCTCTCCGATATTTTTCTTTATCTTTTTCTGTTCTGGGCCCGGTTTCTCCAGGGGTCTGGCGTGCTACTCGCAGTTCGGCCCGGGGCCCAGAGTCCCGCGACCCGGGCCCCAGCTGGCGTGCCCCGCACGCGATCCCCGCCCAGAACCCAGATTCTTACTGGGCCCGGTTTCTCCAGGGGTCTGGCGTGCTACGCGCAGTTCGGCCCGGGGCCCAGGGTCCCGCGACCCGGGCCCCGGCTTTTGTGCGCCGCGCGCGACCCCCCGCCCAGAACCCAGCATCTTACTGGGCCTGGTTTCTCCAGGGGCCTGGCATGCTATGCGCAGTTCGGCCTGGGGCCTAGAGTCCCGCGACCCGGGCCCCAGCTGGCGTGCCCTGCGCGCAACCCCCGCCCAGAACCCAGCATCTTACTGGGCCTGGTTTCTCCAGGGGTCTGGCGTGCTATGCGCAGTTCGGCCTGGGGCCCAGAGTCCCGTGACCCGGGCCCCAACTGGCGTGCCCCGCGCGCGACCCCCGCCCAGAACCCAGATTCTTACTGGGCACGGTTTCTCCAGGGGTCTGGCGTGCTACACGCAGTTCGGCCCGGGGCCAAGGGTCCCGCGACTTGGGCCCCGGCTTTTGTGCGCCACGCGCGACCCCCGCCCAGAACCCAGCATCTTACTGGGCCCGGTTTCTCCAGGGGCCTGGCGTGCCTTGAGGCATGACCAGTGCTGGGGCCTCCAAGGCCGGGATCGGAGCCTGCCGAAGGGTTAGGCCGGTGCTGGGGCCAGCGAGGCTGGCATCGGAGCCTGCCTTGAGGCATGACCAGCGCTGGGGCCTCCGAGGCTTGGATCGGAGCCTGCCAAGGGGTTAGGCCCGTGCTGGGGCCAGCAAGGCTGGCATCGGAGCCTGCCGTGAGGCATGACCAGTGCTGGGCCTCCGAGGCCTGGATCGGAGCCTGCCGAGGGGTTAGGCCCGTGCTGGGGCCAGTGAGGCTGGCATTGGAGCCTGCCGTGAGGAATGACCAGTGCTGGGCCTCCGAGGCCTGGATCGGAGCCTGCCGAGGGGTTAGGCCGGTGCTGGGGCCAGCGAGGCCGGCATCGAAGCCTGCCTTGAGGCATGTCCAGTGCTGGGGCCTCCGAGGCCAGGATCGGAGCCTGCCGAGGGGTTAGGCCGGTGCTGGGGCCAATGAGGCTGGCATCGGAGCCTGCCGTTAGGCAAGGCCGGTACTGGGGCCTCAAGGCCAGGATAAGAGCCTGCCGAGGGGTTAGGCCAGTGCTGGGGCCAGCAAGGCCGTCATCGGAGCCTGCCGTGAGACATGGCCAGTGCTGGGGCCTCCTAACCCGGGAATGGAACCTGCCGAGGGTTTAGGCCGGTGCTGGGGCCAACAAGGCCGGCAATGGAGCCTGCCATGAGGCTAGGCCAGTGCTGGGGCCTCCGAGGCCAGGATTGGAATCCTGCCAAGGGGTTAGACCGGTGCAGGGGCCAATGGTCAGTATCGGAGCCTGGCGTGAGGCAAGTTCACTCCTGCGGCCTCCAAGGACGGGACCAAAGCCAGCTTAGGGGTTAGACCGGTGCAGGGGCCAGCGAGACCAGAACTGGGGCCTCCCATGAGGCAAGGCCGCTGCTTGAGTCAGCGAGGTCTGGATCAGTCCACTGAGTAGCCAGGACACTACTGGGACCATCAAGAGTGGGATCGGTACTTGCAACGCAGCATGCACAGAGAAATATCGCAGAAAATATAAATCAGATACTTCTTTTAATCAGCAATAACTAGGAGGAAAAGGGCAACAGGAAGAGGTTGAGCTATAGAAAGGGCCCTATAGTGAAGCAACTAATGTGACCAATCAGAGGGTATGTAATGCTGGAGGACGGAGCCTTTTTAAAACTCAGGAGGTACATAAACAAATGTATCAAAGTAAATCACCAAAGAAGCGTGGGATGGAGGGAGAGGGAGGGAATGGGATGGGGGCTGGAGGGGGGCTAATTGGATGATGTGTGCTTGTATATCCTCTCAAGTCTTGTACTCCAATGTGATTGATATATGACTACAATGCACCAATTTAAAAAATAAATTAATAAAAAAAATAAAAATAAAAATGAATAAATAAAAAATAAAAAGATCATACAGAAAATATATAGCCTAGGGCTCATCTCTATAGGTTCACCCAAATGACCCAAATTTGGTTATGATTATGCAGTTATAATGGCTCATCAATAAACACCCAACAGCAACTCATTGAGACTGTTTCAAAAAATAAAAAAAGAGCCGGGTGTGGTGGCACACGCTTGTAATCCCCGCGCTTGGGAGGCAGAGACAGGAGGATCGCGCAGGTTCGAAGCTAGCCGCGCGCGCTGGCTTAGGAGACCCTGTTTCCAAATAAAAATGTAAAAATAGGTCTGGGAGTATAGCCCGGAGATCGAAGGGCTTCCAGGAACCCCAGTACCACCAAAAAAAATTAAAAAATAAAAAAATAAATAAAATAAAAAGAGACTTAAAAATAGGGCTGGGGATATAGCTCGGAGGTAGAATGCCTCTGGTTCCATCCCCAGTACCACAAAAATAAATAAATAAAATAAACAGCCAATCACTGCCGCTTGACTACTATCTAGAAAAACAAATTTAGATATGTTAAGTGGCCAGAAAATTGTAAAGAACCACTTCTACATTTTATTATTCTGTTAAAACCTCAAATATAAATAGGGTGTGATTAATTGAACCTCAAACTTCAAATATCCCAAATTATAACAAATCTATTTTTTACAAAAAAAGGTAAAGTCTAAATGATAGAAAGGTTCAACTTATTCTATCTAAGAGACTATATGGTTACATTTTATACTGGAGTGACCAGGTGGTTGACTGACTATCCTAGGTTAAGGTAGATCCAAATAAAAGCATATGCTTGAAAAAATATAAAGGTCTACAAGTAATCCAAATGTATTTTTGTAGCTTTCAAAATGAATGTGGACTATCCATCAAGAGAAGTACAAGACAGCAGAAGAAAATCCAGAGAAGTAAATCCAGCAGAAGTAAATCCAGAGACATTTTTACAAGCTCTTCTCTTTAATCATGATCATGTAAATCAGCATAGAAAGCTATGTGGGTAATGATGCTAAGATTTACATCCAAAGCTTTCCCAATCAGTGCACATATATGATATGCTGGCTACTTATATTTCTGACCATCTGTCGAAATGGCAAAAGGCCCAATGCAGAGTTGCTAGGTTCTTCCATGTAATTTTCAGATGGTTCTGGGTTTCCAAGGGTACCAAGAATTTTTAGCATTTCTATTAGATAAAAAAAATATATATACTTCTTTGTCACTCTAAATAGTATATAAATAAAAATTATGCTTTTTGGTATGTAAAGTAAATAATTAACAGCATGCTGAAATAACATCTAACATGTGACTTCAAACCTTTTGTTTAAATCATTGTCACCCTTAAGTAAAGATTTGAATTTACATATTTTCCTATTCAGCGATGAGCCTATATTATTGACTGCATTGGACTTGTGTTAAGTGGCCTGAATTGGACAGAGACACAGGATTTGTGAGGAGAAGCCACTGATTTGGTGACCAAGAACTTAGGTGAAATAGAAAAATACAATGACCCAGAAACCAAGATTTTAGGATTTTATTTTGCTTTGACCTTAACTTTTGGTGCCGTTTAGTAAGTCATTTAAGAGCACCAAGTCTCATTTTTATTATGTTTAAAACAAGACAGTTAAACTAAACAAATGATAAATTATGTCTAGCAGTAATATTTCATGTTTCTAGAACACATAGAATAATCTCCATTCTCGAATACCCAGATCAAAGATCTATGTGTGCTTTTAGTCACGACTCCCTCTTTCCAATGTGACATTTCTTCATTCATGTGTGTAGCATTTGGCATGGAAGTATATTACATCACCTATTACATTATAGTATAAATATATGTATGTGTATAATCTACCTCTGCTAAACATATAGTGAGCTTTTATTTATTTATCTTTTGGTGGTACTGGGGTTCCTGGAAACCCTTCTACCTCTGGGCTACACTCCCAAACCCATTTTTATATTTTTATTTGGAAACCGGGTCTCTTAAGCTAGCGCGGCTGACTTCGAACCAGCGCGATCCTCCTGTCTCCGCCTCCCAAGCGCGGGGATGACAAGCGTGCGCCACCACGCCCGGCTATAGTGAGCATTTAAAGGGCACATGCTAGGCCGGGCGTGCACGCTTGTCATCCCCGCGCTTGGGAGGCGGAGACAGGAGGATCGCGCAGGTTCGAAGTCAGAAGCGCTCTGGCTTAGGAGACCCTGTTTTCAAATAAAAAATGTAAAAATAGGTCTGGAAGTGTAGCCCGGAGGTAGAAGGGCTTCTAGGAACCCCAGTACCACCAAAATAAATAAATAAATAAATAAATAAATAAATAAATAAATAAATAAATAAAATAAAGGGCATATGCTAACATTTACATATCCCTATATCTACTATAGTGCTCAGTATATAATTTCTACTGAATATATATTTATTGTACTAAATTTAGATAAAATTATGTGAAACACCTAAATAATGCTAACTTTAGAAAATACAGTAAACCACACACATGTTATGTAATCATTTTGCAAATTCTAGCACATGACAATAAGCATGTCTTGCCCTAACACACAAGGAACAAATTTGCTTTTTTTTTTTTTTTCCGTGTCTGGGGATGGAACCCAGGGACATCTGACCTCCGAGCTACACCTCCAGCCTTATTTTTTATTCTTATTTTGAAACCCGGGTCTCACTGAGTTTGCAGTGGGCCTCATTAAGTAGCTGAGGCTGTCCGTGAACCGTGATCCTGCAGTCTCAGCTTCCCAAATGCTGGGATTACAAGCGTGGGCCACCACGTCCTGCTGCTTTTTTGTATTTATGTATCAGTAATAGCTTATGAGATATATCCCTCCTAACATCCAATTCTATTAGGTGAGAATTCTTATATTGCGTCAGAAGCTATAATTAATTATTACTAGCTTCTATTTACATTTTTAAAATATTTATTTATTTATTTATTTATTTATTTATTTATTTATTTATTTTGGTGGTCCTGGGGTTCCTGGAAACCCTTCTACCTCTGGGCTACACTCCCAGACACCAATTTTTTATATTTTTATTTGGAAACAGGGTCTCTTAAGCCAGTGAGTCTGGCTTCGAACCTGTCTCCGCCTCCCAAGTGCGGGGATTACAAGCGTGCGCCACCACGCCCCGCTTACTTTTTATTTTTAATATACTTTTACTGGCACGTTGTAATCACACATCAAGATGGAATTCCGAGCGATAGGGTTGTAGATGAACACAGCACATGGAGCCTTTGAGATGCTTTTCTTACAAGGATGTTTATAACCATCTGTCTCCTTTGCAGACGCCACTGAGACTTGATTCGTTTCTGTTTCAAGATGAGCTTTTGCTCCTTTCTTACTACTTGACATTGGCTCTATTCTCTGAACCACCTTCACCCCAGGTCACTCTGTTCACTCCTTTTCTGCACAGCATCCTGAAGAGAGGGCCCGTGGCCCCATCCTTGGGCCCTGCTGGTCTCAAGTGACCTTGTCTTTTCCAACACAGGGAATGATGGATTTATTCTTGATTTAGAGTCTTTAAAAAATTATTCCAATATACAGATGTGTGTGTGTGTGTTGTGTGTGTGTGTGTGTGTGTGTGTGTGTGTGTGTTACTGAGGATGGAAACTAGGGGATTCTACCTTCGAGCTATACCCCAGCCCTATTTTTTATTATTTGTTTTGAAACAGGGTCTCACTGAGTTGCAAAGTACTCACTAAATAGTAGCTGAGGCTCTCCTTGAACTTTGATCCTCCTGTCTCAACCTCCCAAATGCTGGGATTACAAGCATGCACCACCACACCCAGCTCAGTACACAGATCTTAAATGACAATATTTTTCAAGACTCTATAATGTAGAAAGAGATGGTAATCAATAGACCACAGATTCGAAATTAAGTAATGTCTTTAACATCACAGCTTTCTCCCTGTGGTTTGTTTATAATTCTCTACAATATTGGCAACGGGTTTCCAAGCATGGCATAGCTTCTATTTACTCCTTAACTATCTATCAACCTTAGGTTTCCAAATGAGAAGTGGGAATCTGATGTCTCAAAGTTCCATGAACTACCTACTTTAAGAATGGGCCTCCTGAGATGGCGGCATCCAGAGCCATGCTGTGAGTCCTGGGGGCATACTTTAAGACTTGAGATCAAAGAGCCCTCCTTGTTGGACAGAATAATAAAAACAAAATATTTCCAAATGATTTACTCAAAAATGCAATTAATAAATGGAACTAGGTTTTTGTTCCCTAAATAAATATTTCATAAAATGATCACACAAGTCTTTCTTTGCATTTTGTGCTACTGAAGGTTGGTCAAACACGTTGAATATTCAGCAATAATGGGATCTGTCATGCAAAATAGTAATTTTGCTTGAAGTCCTGTCTTCTTTACTCTTCTTCCTTTTTTAAATAAGTTCACTTGTCCTCACACTAGTCTCACTTCATTGCATTTTTACTTTAGTTTTTAAATGACAATAATTTAAAGAGAATTTTCTAGGCTAATTTATTAGGCTCATAACCAATCCTTTTAGTCTCTCCAAATGTTTCTAAACATACATCATCTATGACCATATAGAGTTTGTGGGATTCTCTTTTGCAAAAAAGAAGAGAAAATATGAATCTAATTTGAGCTTGGCTTAACATCTGAAATAAAATTGAGAGGAACCAGAAGTATACAGTTTAAACTGGAACCTGAAATTTAGCTGAAAAATTTGTGAGTTTCTGAAGAGGAAATAGCAAAAACACAAGTAAACACATGTCATTTGGTCTAAATAAGTTTCATTTAAATAAATAGTTATTTAATATTAGGACCTGGGTTTGGAGGCACACACTTTGTAATCCCAGTGCATGGGGGACTGAGATAGGAGGATTGCAGGTTCATGGCCAGCCTCAGAAATCTAGCAAGGCCTCTGTAGCTTAGTGAGACCCTGTTTCAAAATAAAAATTTAAAAATAGGACCAGGGGTATAGCTCAGAGGTAGAATGCCCCTGGATGGTTCTATCCCTAGGACCACACACAAAAATTTAAAAATATTAGGTAAAATAAAAACTCAAAACGGCACTTACCATTCCAGAGATTTTATTTATCTTGAAAGGAAGATGGCTCTTGTCTACATACCTGTGCAATTAACGTCATGCCATGGCAAAACTATTTATTAAGAGAAAAAAACCTGTTTTATGTCCTGTGCTATATAATTTTCCAGATAAAATAGAATGTGGGCTTTCGGCCAATGCATTAACTTATTTCCTAAAACAGTAACATTCTAAAATCTCTACAGTTAGCTTCAGATTATTTCCAAACAAGAGCTATAGTCAGAATAATTTACTAAAAGGAATAGCTTTAACTCTTTTATCAGAAACCATATTGGGGATATTAAATGTTCTGCAAACAGATATTAAAGTATGTGAATTCACATATAGGGAGATGACCTTTACCTGAATATTAATATTTTATTATGCAAATATGAGAGGAAATGCACATAGGGTTTCCTGTTTTAATAAAATCATGCAAAAGCAAATTATATTTAAATATTTGAGTGTCTCTAAAGCTAAAAGCAATTGTGTAGCTCAACAATGCATCCATTTAAATAGATCCAAAGTATTTTATGAGCTTGTAGAGTGATGGTTAGAATTTGGATGAAACTGGGTTTCTACGAAACACCATTCATTTTTGTGGGTTTTTTTTTTAGTGCATTTTCAAAGAGATTTAATCACCATGAGGCTGATTAATTTACCTTTCTCTCATCAAAAGGCTATTTTGCTAGAGTTGGATATTGGATAGCCAGTTATCTATCTTGGACCTTTTTCTCTGTATGGATAAATGCATATTTTGCCAAACAAATGGAAATTAAGTAGCAAGAATACATTGGGCTGGTATGAGATTTAGTGAATTCTAAAGTTATAACTACACTACATCAGTACATTCCGGGCGTGGTGGCACACACTTGTAATCCCTGCGCTTGGAAGGTAGAGACAGGAGGATCATGCAGGTTCGAAGCCATCCATGCGCTGGCTAAAGAGACCCTGTTTCTGAATTTAAAAAAGTATAAAAATAGGTCTGGGAGTGTAACCGGAGGTAGAAGGATTTCCAGGAACCCCAGTTCCACCAAAAAACAAACAAAAAAAACTACAGTACAATGTGGTCCAAAATTCATTCCTCTTCTTCATTCTCTCTATGCATCAAGCAAGAAGTTTCATTTTAAGATACACCGAGGGCAGAGCTGAATTAGACTCTAAAAAAAAAACAAGGAGATACCTGCTGGTCTGATTCAGCTGAGTAACTCAATGTCATTTTTCTTATAAATTAAAAAACTGCTTAAAGAGCTTTACCATTACCCACATTTGCTCTAAACCCTTTACACATGCTTACTTGCTTAATTTTCATACTAAATCTACCACGGAGATCACATTGCCTGACTCATTTCACTGCTGATGAAGTGTTAAGCAACTTGTCATGACCCCATAGACTTTCAGTGGCGGAACTGAGCTTCAAATCCAGGAGTGGAGCTCTAAAAGTCATGCTTCCTGCCAAAAAAATAAAACAAAGCAACAACAACAACAACAACAACAACAACAACAATAAAAACCCAAACCAAATAGCCCATTCAATAAATGGACATGTGAAATCAACAGACACTTCTCAAAAGAAAAAATACTATCTGCAAATTATGAAAAATATCCAACATCTTTAGCAATCAGGAAAATCAAAACTGAGATTTCATCTCACTCCAGTTTGAATAGGAGTCATCAAGAATACAAATAATAATAAATACTGGTGTGGATGTGGGGGAAAAGGAACACTTATACAGTATTGGTGGGATTGTAAATTGGTTCTACCACTATGGAAATCAGTATGGAGGTTTCTCAAAAGTGTAAGAATAGAGCCAGCATATGACCTAGCTATACCACTCCTGGGTATTTTTCCAAAATAAGCAAGGTTAGTATTGAAAGGCTCCATTTAGAAGAAAAAATCATAAGCCCCTAGCAGCCAGCTAATAGTTAAAAAGAAAAGTATATTTTACTGTAGCTTACAGCTTAGGAATGTAAAATATGCGATAAGCCCACCCCATCTTATCTATTCTGTCTGGGTCAGAGCGCCTTGACCCGGGAGCTTACTGACTACACCTGGTATTTTATCTAACACTTGACTACAGAATGTACTTTTCAAATGACTCTGTAATTTTCTGTAAACGCATGCAATCTGGCCCAAACCCCTACCCCCCCCCCACTAACTGGTGGTCTTTTCCCTATAAATATCCACACTTTCAGTTGCTTGGTGCCGAACTCCTATACGAGTCGGCCCCAGTGCACTGGCTCCTTAATAAACTTTCACCTTTTGCTTTTGCATCAAGGAAAATAAAGTCTCTCATGGTACTTGACGTCGCTTATCCCGAGGTTGATTGAGGGTCTCCCCTCGGCGGGGGTCTTACAGTATATGATAACCATACATGTATATTGCTATTGTGAATAGCAGCGCAATTCACAACACCCAATTTATGGAACCAACCTAGGTGTTTATCAGCAAATGAATGGATAAAGAGAATGTGGTGTCTATACATAATAGAGTTTTAGTCAACCATAAGGCAGAAAGCATCATGTCGTTTGCAGAAAAATGGAAGAAACTGGAGAGCAGTAAGTTAAGGAAAATAAGCCAGACTCAGAAGGTCAAGGATCACATGTTTTCTCTTATATCTGGAGGTCGGAATAAAAAAAAAAGGAAAGGATAAAAAAGGGGATTTCATGAAAATAGAGGGGAGACTAGTAGAGTAGAAGAAGATGAAGGAAGGAAAACAGAGGTACTGGGGAATATGTGAGCAAATCATGTTATGTGCCTATCAAATATGAAAAAAGATCCCACTATTGTGTATAATTATGCTATACCAATAAAAAAGTCTTTAAAAAAATCAGGTTCCGGGGGGTTCATGGGGGACTGCTTTACCCTTACACTGACACCCACCAGGAAAGTACCTGTCACCAGCACAGTGTTTTCCATGACTTAGAATATATGGCAGGCAGGCCAATGGACCTCAAATTCTGCCCCATTTAAAAAGTCAGACAATTTTATTTACATAAAGCCACCCAGCAGAGGAAAAAATAATGGCAGAAATAACATGTGAACTATCTTCTGAGCTATGGGATGAAGTTATGTTTGGGGCCTAAGAAATTAGTTCCAGCATGTGCTCTGTGATTGAGGGGTTAATCAGTCTTCTGTGGGGCAACGCATGACATAGAAGAGAGGAAAGGGAATTCTCCCATTGTCCTAAGAACAGAGGTAGCAACAGGAAGCTCAGCTCCTTTGGAAATCGCAGGAGCATAGAGAGATCATGCCTGGGTGTGAACATTAGATTTTCTCATCAATGGTAATGGGGATTTTCCAGCCTCTAGAGGCATGCCAAACAGAAATGTGGTACAAAGGAGGCAGACATGCAAGTCCTTGAAGGGATGGAGACCACATGGAAGACACTGCGACTGACCTCTAGATTTTATAAAAATATCAAAATGAAATATTGGGCATAGCAAGTTAATACAGTTTTTGTAAACATATACATGCATAAATATTAGAGAGTGACCCTATTCATTCCTACCTTGAGGCTACTAAGGGAAAACCCATTTATATTAGCTAATATATTGATCTGTCTACACTGAAATGTCTTCCAAGGGAAACCTAGTTTATGAAAAGCTACGAGCATATGCCCAAACATGTTGCTAGTTGATCATTTATTATCTGACTCTGTGCTTCTTACAAACAGTGGTCCTAGAACCCCTTCACACCTAGGCACTCTCCCACTGATATATTGTCATCGTGGGCTTTTTGAGGACTGATTTGGAATTTGTTATTTGCGTTCATTTTGTGTACTTCTGATCAAGGTTTGGGGAATAATTTTTTTTTTTCAAATTTTCCATCAAATTCTCACCTTTAGCCTTTCTAACATTTTTGGTTTTCATTTTTGGGGGGAACCTTTTTTGTTTTTTTTTATAATCTTATGAAATGTTTTTTCTCTATGATATTATGTTAGACCATATTGATGTGGTCTAACATAAGCTCCTCTAATGCTGTACAAAACATTCCTAAAAGCAATGAAAATTTCCAAAACAAACATATAAGTATAGCATGGTCTGTATGAATAAATTCTATTTTATTTTTATATGCTGAAATAGTTAATCAAAAGTTTTAACTACATGTACAAAAAGTAGTACTGACACAGCTTATTTTTTGGCTAATTTAAAGAACTAATATGATATAAAGCCTGTCTAAATGCTTTGGCAAACATATTAGGGTGAAGGAGGAAAATAACATAATTAAAAATAATTATCTTCCATGACAAGTTCTCTAAACATTGAAAAAGTTTTAATATTCTCAATTTAACTTATAATGACGTCTCTAAGAAGTGTAACACTTTAAAAGAAGAGGGCAAAGGAGAGGAGGAGGAAGTAAAGCAAGAAAAAAATGAGAGGCTGCAATATATAGAAGCTATTTTAAATTGATGTATATTTTACTTATTTCTGAATGTCATGACAGTGGTTTTTATACAATCTCATATTGCCAAGGGAATTCAAAACTGCCTTTCCTCTTTGCAATTTTTATATTAAATAAATGTGTGTTTTCTCTTTCTTTGCTGGGATTTTTTAGGCAATATTTTTTAATGCTAAAACTCTTTCCTTAATAGGAATACTATAGCCTAACTAATTTTCCTATGTTCTTTCTTCTCGCACTTCTAATTGTATAACACCAAACCAGAATATGCTCCACAGCACAACCAAGAAGGATGGTGAATTGTGATCATGTAGGTTGGCCCGTATCATTTATTATTTCCTTTGCCTTCATTTTCTGTTGAGCCTGTTCCCTCTCTCCTTTGTTGGCAAATAGATCAATTTGAAGTGTCTGCTTTATTTCTCACAAGCATATGTAAGCATTTATTTATGGGTTTCCTCTTAATGCTTTCCATATTAGAAAAGGCCAAGAGTACAGCATTTCTTTAAAAATTCAAATTTCTTGAGAAGCAAAGAGCTGGTGAGGAGGAGGGAGTGTGAACTTGGCAGATTGTTTAAAATATTTTGCAAAAGGAGCCCCGTAAGGAGCCGTCCATTAAGCTCCCAACCATTTTGCTCTGAAAAGTCACTATTTTTCTGGCTCTGGATTTATGGGATTCTTAAACGTTCTCACAGGTTGAAAGAAAAAAGAAATAGCTGCTTCCACGTCTACTTGACTATCCACGACCAAGTTGTCTCTATTAATTACAAAGAGAATTTGTTTTTGCTTAAACTTCAAACTTCCCTTTTTTTTCTCACAGGAAGCATAATATATGGATAAGTTTTATTGCTATTCTTCAAAAATGATCAGAGAAGGAACCTTAGATTTGTGTCATAGAATTTTTCATCTCTCTTTTCTGCATTTGCCTGATTGTTGCAGTGCTGTTCACAATGGCAGAAACGCAATGACAACTTGGAAAAGCACAAAATAAACTCATTTTCATTGAGTGGGTCATTGTTCAAGGTCATCCATTCGTTGCCTTTGTCTTCGGTTGTTTGAATTAGTAGCTAATAATGGTGCTGAAATGTGAATGAATTATTAGCGATGGGGCATATTTTGGGGAGTGTCAGGAAATATTACAGGGCAATTAAGGTTACCCAATAGCAAAGCTCTGTTCCCAGCAGATGTCTTATAATTACTGTGTTTAAAGAGTGGAAGGCTTACACTAAGATTATAGCTTTTATATTGTCTGCCTTTAGAAGTCATATTTGGAATTTATTCAGTTTATTCTCCCTGCCCTTTCCCTTTTGTTCAGATTCTGTCACTTGCATTTTGATTTAAACACAGTCTTTTTATGAATTAAAATAAGCATCAGCAGATGGCATGCGGTATAGACCGTTGTAATAGGAAAATGGTTGCAGATCTTTGAAATGACTATTGATAAGTAATTTGTATTGATATTATTTATTTGTTGCCTTTTTAAAAAAATTTGTGTCATTCAAATGTTTTTTAAATTTTAAGTAGTTCACAATCTGGCATTCAGAAAAGCGTGACTCGAATTTATTCATAGTCAGTAGCTTGGTAAAATCATTCAGGAAATGTCGAGTTACATGTGGCTTGGGAACTCTTAATTTTTAATGGCAACACTCATAATACATTTAATTTCTCCTTTGAACATTAACCTGTTAGAGTTGGCTTTATTTCCTTGAGTCTTTAGAAGATTTTAAAAGAAGTGAGATAAAAAATCCTCCCCTCTTCCATAATAAGTATTTTTGGTTTGGAGATAGAGCATCCAGAAATAGCCACTCTGTGAGCTTATAATGATGGTGGTGGATTTTTTCAGAGTCATTGCAAAAACCCTGCATTTCTTCTTTTTATTGACATATAAACCTATATGTACTATAAACCTATTTGGACTCTGTGTGTGTGTGTGTGTGTGTGTGTGTGTGTGTGTGTGTGTGTTAGTAAGGATTGAATCCAGGGCCATTCTACCTTCATGCTACATACGATCTTTGGTTATTTTATTTATTTATTTTTTGTTCTGAAACAGGGTCTTGCTAGGCTGCTGAAGAGTCTCATTCACTATGTTGCTGAGGCTGGTCTTGAACTTTCAATCCTCCTGTCTCAGCCTCTCAAGTACTAGGATTATAGGCATACGCTACCATGCCTAGCGCTACTTGGTCTATCGGAGGACACCAAGAATGAGTGAATGGAGATGTGTGGGGAAGGGAGGGAATCTAGCAATGTTTGCTTATTTGTAGAACATTGTTCTTCCTAAGATAAATGGAAATTTTAATTGACTTACAGAAAAAATGAAGGAAGAAAGAAAGGTTAAAAATCTCAAGCATTAAAATCTAAAGATCTTCAACTTACATTATTGCCATCTGTGCTTTTTTTGTAGATCTCAAAGAATTCAATAGATGACCATTCTAATAAAAATGCTGCCATCAATAATACTAATGAAACCTTCAAAGTCTGAATTATACTTGATTTTTCATTCAGACATATTTGGTGAATTCTGAATGGATCTTTCCTAAATATTTTAAAATAAATTATTTCAAATGTAAGTTTTATAGAACTTTTGGAATAATTTTATGAGTAATTTGAATACTTAATCAAGTAGCTTCTGAGTCTTGAATTTCTTCAAATAGCAAAACATTGAAATACTTTTATAGGTAGAACCATGGCCATTACCTTTGATAGACTCATCATAAATAATAATAGTGAATAAAAATATTTATTTTGTGGTACTAGGGATTGAACTCAGGAAAATTCTACCTCTGAGCTACACTCCCAGTTTTATTTATTTACTTATTGAAATAGGGTCTTGCTAATTGGTCTCATTAAATTGTTGAGATGGACCTCAAACAGGATATCCTCCTGTTTTGGCCTTCCAAATACTGTTACATGTATGCACCACCACGATCAGCTTATTTATTTACTTTTTACCAATTTTTTAAAAGGTCTTTTAAAAGTCAACAAGCGGTTCTTATTATTTCCTCTGTGTATCTACTGTGATCGTTGCTTACTGAGCACATCTCTGAATAGACGTGGATTCTGTACTCCAGGAATAAGAAGGGAGACTCTCTTGTATATCAGGTAGACATAAGACACATACTATAATCCAAAACAAAATAACACAACTGTTATTAGACTCAATGCAAGTTGTAAACCCAGAAGAAAAAGCAATAACACGTTAATGCAAATGACAAGAAAGTTTTTCTGGGCCCACTGGATTTTTGATGTATAGAGAACAGGAAACTAGACAGACTAAAGAGGAGAGTACAAGAAGAACACCTCAGGCCCAGAAACCAGCACAGAAATGGTTGACAATGTGAAGAAGAGTGTGTGCGGAGATGAGAAAACGAGCCTTTATACTCAGAATGTAGATTTATGACAGTGATTATGAAGACATCCACCTAGGCGGTTAGGCTGAATTAGACTTGTTAGGGCCTTAAATGTCACAGAGAGAAGTTTTATATCATCGATCAGTAGTTGTTTGGGGCTACTGAATGAGGAAGTGAATGACCAGCTTTGTGATTAGGAGATAATTTTGGAAGCTCTGTGAAAGATGGGATTAAAGAGAAAGATTGGTGATAAAGAAATCAACAGGAACTTTATTCCAATAGTTCAGTTGAGTGACAGAGAAATCCTGGAATACAGTAATTGTGTGCTGCAGTGTTTCTTTGTATTTGTTCAGGCTGTCTTTTCAGATGGAAAGCCCTCTCCCCCTCAGCCTCATTGTTAACACACACACACACACACACACACACACACACACACATGCACGCAAATGAACACACACACACACACACACGCAAACGAACACACACACACACATGCACGCAAACGAACACACACACACACATGCACGCAAACGAACACACACACACACACACACACACTATAACTTATTTAATCCTTTAAAAAAACCTAGCCTATATTTTTGTGTGTGTGGTAGCAGGGACGGAACCCAGGTCATTCGACCTCCGAGCTGTGCCCCCAGCCCTACTTTTTAGTCTTTATTTTGAAACAGGGTCTCACTCAGTTGCAGAGGGCCTCACTATGTAGCTGAGGCTGTCTGTGAATCTGCAATCCTCCTGTCTCAGCCCCCATGTGCTGGGATTTCAAAGTATGCCACCACGCCTGGCAAAGCCTATGTCTTAATCTAAAAAAAAAAATAATAATAACTCAAGACTAAAATAAAACCAGTGGTTCTTAGAGGCAAAAAGGAAGAAGATACTAAAATGTAACTTAAATAAAAAATATGATAAAATTTTGTTGATGGAGGAGAGGAAAGGAAATTTAATGACATAGTATTAAAGTGGTCCATTTAGTGTTATATAATAAAAAGTCATGGATAGCAGTAATATATACTAATTAGTAATAAAAGTGAAGAGATAATAGGATCTTTTTTCCTATTTTGAATGATATTTCACTTTTAACCTTGGTTCAATTTCTCTTTTTATTTAATAATATATATTATTGCTATCCATGACTTTGTTATGTAACATTAAAAAATGAGCCCCTTTGTACTATTATACCAAAATGTCCCACACATATGCTCTTTTTCTCTTCAATAAAATTATGTCAAAGTTTTTACTTAAATTATACTTTAGTGTACACTTCTATTTTAAAAATTGTACTGGTCACTTTAGAACCAAGGAGTATATTATGATCTGCAGTCTTCCTTAAATAACTTTTTGTTTTTCCTGGACTTATATTTATCGCTTCTTTTTTTCTGAATTGCTACATCTTAAACATTTAAAATATCTATGAACAATGTTTCATTTATGTTTATTTATGCTCAATCTCACCAGCTACTTAATCATTAATTTAATTATTTCTTCTTTTTTATTTCTGGAAACATTCAATCTTTGGTTTGATATAATATAATCTTGGCCATTATCTTAAGAATACCTTTCACCATTATTCCAGAAATTCTTTGTGTTCCTTTCCTGTGTCGGAGCCATTTTTTCCTTGACCTTGTATCTTTTTTTATTTACTCCATTATTTTGAACTAAATCTTCTCATGGAAAAGAAAATTACAAATACATAATTTGAAACCTAATATATCTGCAATTGACTTTACTATTTCTCCTACGATTTAACTTTTAAGTGGATTATAGAATGTTAGTTTGGAATTAACTTTCTTTCAGTCATTGAAACGTTATGTTGTGGCTCTTCTATGTAATCCTATTTATGTGTCTAGATGGTTTTTTGTATCAAATATTCATATCCAGTACTCTAAAATTTTCCAATGATGTACTTTAGGATGCATCTTTTTTTATTATTATATTGCCTCTTCAGAGTGCATTTTCTTTAAATATGTAAGTACTTTCCTATATTTTTGTGAATATTGGTGATTCTGATTGGATCCTAATCAATATACTGGATAATAAAAGTCAAATTACAAACATGTATGACATCCCACATTCTGAATCATATTAGTATTATTTGTTTCTAGGTATATTGCCATTATTTCACTTATCTGCATATTATAAACCTTTAAAATGAAAATATATTACACTGTAATAAGACAAAACATCAACATACTTTTTAAATCCTAAAATAAAATGTTTTTCTTTAAAAATTCACTTGCAGGCAGTAAAGAATGACTTGCATACCAATTACTCAGTATAATTTAATTTAGTCTCTTGTGACCAAATACCGTGTGATAAACTTAGAGATGTATAATAACCCAAAACACAGAGACTTAATACTGATCCTAGTAAAAGAAATCCATGTTCTAAAATTAATTTACCAATGATATTTGTTTCTGAGTATCATATCACAGGATTTCGGAAATTTGCTTCCATAGAGAATCTTAGGAAAGCTGGGCCGTTGTAGTGAACGATAGCAGAAGAGTTAAAGAGCGCACAGTGAAATTAGAAAAGATCAGTTCACACCATCCATTCTGGCAATTTGCTTCCTCTCAGCACATAACATTACTTTCAACTTTAACTTGATTCTCAATTAACCTGGCATGACAGTGTCCATATTTGTAAAATACTCAACTGCTATGACTTCTAAAGCCCATCATTTCACTGTTGTGGAAACTTAATGGAAACCACATTCTGTATTTTCCTTTGCAATAAAATTGAAACTAGCATTATATATATTTATGTCTTTCGCTATTTCTTAAAAGTAAAGCCATCACAAGAATTTTAAAGTGTAGCACTAGACTGTTAAAAGTTAAGCTGATCTTTTCTGAAATTTCTGTCCTGAAAAAATTAAGTAGGTTTTCTTCGGGAGTGTACTCAGCATCATGACAAAGTATCAGAAGTGTTTTAGGAGCTGGATGTGGTGGCATGTGCTCGTAACACCAGTGCTTGGGAGGCTGACACAGAAGGATTACATGTTTGAGGCCAGCCTCAGCAATAGTGAGACCCACAGCAACTTTACAAGACCTTGTTTCAAAATTAGAGGATCACGGTTTACAGCCAGCCTCAGCTACTTAGTGAGGCCCTTTGCAACTCAGTGAGATTCTGTTTCAAAATAAAGAATAAAAAACAGGGCTGGGGGTGTAGCTCGACGGTAGAATGCCCCTGGGTTCCATCCCCAGTACCACAAAAAAAGAAAAAGAAAAGGAAATTAGATATGAAAAGGGCTCAGAGTATAGCTTGGGTATGGAATTACCCTGGGTTCAGTCCCCAGTAACAGCAAAAAAAGTGTGTTCTAGGAAGAAAAATAACAATGCTCCATCGTAACGATTGAAGATTTCAGGCAAAATTAAAATAATATGAAAGAAGCAAATGGCTGAATCAATTTCAATAATGTCACTGAGCAATATTACATATGAATTGTGTAATCGTGTAACTGAGTCAACACGAGAAACTACACATACGATTCATTTTTATACGAGAATCATGCCAAACGTCAGCTATTGCTGACAATAATAAATCTCAGACTGAAAACACTGTCAGACAGATGATGAACTTGATAGGGATAGTTCTTTTCCCCTCATTTTGATTATTAATTTGGCATTTTCTGCTTTACAAAAACTCACCTAAGATATTCATATGAAAATGTTTTTGTTCTGAAATGTCAACACATTTATTTTATATTTCAGTCTTCATTCATTCCTCTTCCGTTGGTCTGTTTTTTTTTAAAAAAAAATAGAGAACATAACATCTTGTCCAATCTTTTCTTGTAATAGGAAAGATCATTTTATATATACAACTTCAGTTAGCTTCTAGCCTTCTCTGTCAAATTTAGAGCCCCTTGAACACTGTGGTTTCTAAATTTAGTCACCCCTTTGAGCTTTATGTTCCGTTTGCCTCCACTTGAACACGAACGCTGCTTTGAAAAAAAAAAAAAATCCCTTGGTGGTATCAGAATCTAGATATGTGTGCACGGCACAGACCTCCTCTTACTTAAAAAATACATTTATTTTTATGTGAAAGTTTGGGGCTCCAAGAAGATAAATAATCAAATAGGAAACTTTTAAAAATATAATGCTTCTCAAGCAGAACTGGACTTTTGAGTTTAAAGAATTTTTTTTTTTTTTTTTTTTTTGGTGCTGGGGATTGAACCAAAGTACATTCTATCTCTGAGCTACAGTAACCTCAACACTTTTTGTTTTGAAACAGGGTCTCTCGAGATTGCTGAGGGTCGTGCTAAATTTCTGAGGCTGGCCTAGAATCTGCAATCCTCCTGTCTCAGCCTCCCACCAACATATCTGGCTGAGCATGACATTCTAAGTAAATGAATAAACTAACTGACTAACTAACTAAATAAATAAATTTTAAAAGTGACCTATTTTTATTATCTTAAAATATACTTATTTGACTCAGCTCAGGGAATTAAAACAAAAGCTATCTATTCTGTGGGCAGTGGTTTAATGTTACTAAGCAGGACCTTGTTGAACTTTTTTTTTTTCTTTAAGGATAAATTATATTCCACTGTAGAAGAGAAAAGAGAAAATCAGGGTATACATTCTTGTATTTCAGATGTGTTAACCTTTCTCTTTTCACACTTTGGCAACAAATTTAACATGCAACGATAATAAAAGTAACATTTACGTAGGAGGTGTGTCAGCCAATGTCCTAAACTCTGTGTATATTAATCCATTTAATGCCGCCATCCTTGAAGACAACTTGGGGTTTTATCTTCAATTGACAGATGAGTGGACAGAGGCTCTGAGTGGCGAACTAACTTTCCAAGTGTCACATAGCTTGTAAATGGTACAGCCTGGGTTGGAACCAGAACTGCCTGTCCCCAGCATTTGCCCTTTTACTCCTGTGTCGCATCTCAGAGGCTGAACTAAATTTAAAAACCACACAGTTGAGATCCAAATTTCCCCCACAGCCTTCCCCACATCAAGCGAGTTAGCCTGTGTTGACAGAGCAAAGACTGTTTTCCCAACTTGTGCACTCATTTGTCAGGTACCTATGCTGAAAACTTATGTCAAAGCCACACACCTAATGTTTCAGTTGTAACTTAACATGAGGTTACCAACTGCAGGGAGTTTTCCAAGTAAATGGTGCTTGTCTTTGAAACTGCTTATTCTATTTACTTGCTTGGGTCTCTCTCTGCCTGGGAATGAACACACACACACACACACACACACACACACACACACACACTTCATATGGCTCCTTAGGTTAGCATTTTCCCTCTTCGTTCGATGTCTCCTCAGGTCTGGGCTGAAATTGCTAATTTGTGTTTTCATCCTCCTAATTCCTTTACCAAACTTCCATGTATAAATCGTTGTCTTCTCTAGGCTTCATGCATGGTTTGCTTTGATAATTGTTGGTTTTAAATGGGTTAATAAACGGATAAAGAAATTTCTAGTCAAGCATGGAGGTGCACACCTGTAATCCCAATACTGGGAGGTTGAGTCAGGAGGATCGCTGGGTCAAAGATAACCTCAGTAACGTAGCCAGATCTTGAGCAACTTAGCGAGACCTTTTCAAGACAAAAATATTAAGAGGGCAGGGGCTGTAGCTTGGAGGTAGAATGTCCATGAGTTCAATCACTAGTTTCACAAAAAGAAAGGAGGAAGGAAGGAAGGAAGGAAGGAAGGAAGGAAGGAAGGAAGGAAGGAAGGAAGGAAGGAAGGGCATTTCTATAATAAAGAGAGCTGATGATCTTGAGATGCTTTCCTTTAATCACAAACAAACAGAAGTGAGGGAATATATTGTGCTCACATTTTTTTTTGGTGGTACTGGGGGTGGAACCCAGAGGCTTTCTACCTCCAGGCTACACTCCCAGCCCTATTTTATATTTTATTTGGAAACAGGGTCTCACTAGGTTGCTGAGAGCCTCACTAAGTAGCTGAGGCTGGCTTCGAACCTGTGCGATCCTCCTGTCTCAGCCTCCCAAGCGCAGGGATTACAAGCGTGCACCACCACGCCCGGCTTGTGCTCACATTTTTAAAAGATTAACTCTTCCATTTATCTGACTATAACCAAGGAGATGGGGAAGGGGGAGCTGAGAAGTAGTCCTTTCTCCATGCCTACTGCTCCCAAGAAAGAAAGCTGCAGAGTGATCTCCAAAAGAAATAGGTGGATCAGACCTCAGTGTCGCTGAGCTAACTTCTGTAAGTGTTTTGGGGATAAAATCTTCAACATTTATGAGCCTCTCTACTGGCAGTATATAAAGCAAAACAGTGAGATATGTTTATTCTTTCACTGGGTACAGTATGGGTACAATTGCCTAAACCATATTTTCTTTTGTCATTTTAGTCTTAGTTTATTACTCATAAGGATGATGGGAACTAAGAGATTTATGAGCCACCGGGGGAAAAAAGTTGCTCAACAAGCAGCCCTGCCCTGCAAAGAGGTAGTCTCTACCCAGTTTTTTTTTTTTTTAATACCTCCCCTACAGTATGCACCCGACTTTCTTGGAGCCATAATATTGGGTACTCAGTAAATACTCATTGTATTGAATTGGATTAAATATTTAAACACTTAACCTTTGATGACTCTTGGACATCTTTCTTATAGTAACTGACAGTGAGAAGTGCATAAATTGCCTCGATTTTATGTTATATATGACATTTTTAGGAAGGAAAGATGTAGAGAATTGCAGGAGTATTTATTGTTGTTGTTGTGTGTTAGAGATGGAAATATAAACATAATAAGGTACTCCTAGATAATTCGTTTTTCAGCTATGAATAGTTGGGCTCTACTCTGTATCGTTTTACATATACTTTTATCGGCGCCTTGTAATTATGCATCGTAATGAGATTCAGAGTAATAGAAACATACATACACACAGCACTGGGTATCTTTAAGTTATTATTACCATACCATAAGTTATAGTGAAAATATAGTTATTTCTTGAATTCTTCTGTAGAAGAGTAAGTAAAATCACCAATGTCACATTCTCTGTACAGTTTCCTGTAGGTGGAAAGTTTAAAAAAAAAATGATGGGAGTTAGCTGGAGTGACAATAAAAAACTTGCAAAATGCTATCATTGTATATGCATTTTATTTCCATATACATCAAAGAATAAAGCCGTTTTCTCCTTAGAGAAATAACTGTCAGAGAGGGTAAATTCTTCTGTAGCTTTAAGAAACCACGATTCTAATATGTGAGAAGAATAAAATGAAAAGTTAGTATATAGGTACAGCCAGGAGCAAATCAAGAAATCTACCTAAACAGCCTTCAAATCACTTGAAATTTTCTGTCCTTTTCTTTCCCTTCTCCCTTTCTGAATTTTAATTTTAATTTTTTAGCCTAGAGCACACTGGTTTGCAAGAGTATTAATCATTAGTTCTTCCCTACAGGTTTTGTTTGTTCCTGAAAAATTAGGTTTTCATAGAAATTTGCATTAGTGAGTAAACAGTATTTAGAACATCATTTACTCAAAGTAGCCACTCAAAAATCTATTAACTGATTGGATTGATGAATGCATTCTATTTCATGTGAATTTAGCACCTACCCAGTTATACAGCTTTGAGTAAGAAGATTCAAGGGGAGACTGTCAAGAGAGGGATCATATTGAAAATTTCTTCTAGCCTCAAGTTCCCCCCCTACCATCTTTTTTGGGTCATCTTGTCTGAAATTTCAAAATCAGCTTCTGAATATAGCATAAAGCAACTCTGATCTCTACTTAGCAAAGAAAAAAAAATAAAGTCAACCTCAATCTCAATAACGTGTATGGGGAAAGTGAAGGGGTGTGGGGCTGGATCTGGAGGGAAACATCAAGTTCTGAGTGTATGTATGTCCAATAACTCTGAACGTCATTATGATGTATAATTACAATGCATCAATAAAAGCATATATATATATAATATATATATGAAAAAATATATATAGGGTTTTTTTTTGTGGTAGTGGTACTGGGGATGTAACCCAGGGGCCTTCTACCTCCGGGCTACCCTCCCAGACCTATTTTATATTTTTTATTTGGAAACAGGATCTCTTAAGCCAGCTGAGGTTGGCTTCGAACCTGTGTGATCCTCCTGCCTCAGCCTCCCAAGCGCGGTGATTACAAGTGTGTGCCACCACGCCCAGCTAAAGTATATTTTTAAAAAAGAAAGAATATTGTGCTGTGGTATGCCTCCATAGTAGGGGATGTTCTGCCATGTGTACATCCCGAGGTTCTATCCTCCAGCAAATCAAGACATAGTTCTCAAAATGAAATAAAATCTATCTAAAGATATTAAAACTGAAAAATAATTGGTAGAAGGTATATGAAACTATATAGTATTTACCTGCTGTAGAGGTCCTATGGGAGAGCTGGAGGAAGATTTGGTTTCTTTCACTGAATTGTAAGTTTAATAGGGCAATGGCTGTATCCTCTGTTGTTGTGGACCTAGCTGCCGGCACAAGCCTGACATGTGGTATGTGCTCAAGAAAGTACTTGCTAACTAAAAGATATTCGAGTCTTCTTTCTTTTGCAAAAGTTTTCACAGAGAGTAAATATTATTTTTCTAGTCAAAACTAATCAAGGACCTCCATAAATATTTTTTGAGGAACTAAACCTTGGGGAAAAAGGCATCAAATCAGTTATGCAAACTGTGAGACCCAAGCCACTCTTCTTTAACAAATCAAAACAAAACAAAAAAACCCAAATCCCATTTTTCATCAGGATAAAATTGAGAACCTGACATAGGCATGCATAGGTAATCTGGGATCCCACCCTTCCTAGGATTTGATGTGATTATGCTGCTGCTGAGAACACCGAGACCATGCAGGGACAACTCAAGCCATTTGTCTCTGCTCTCCTTCAAACACCCTCTTTGCTCCATAAGTTGGCATTCCTTTCCCTAAGGACTTAGAAGAAGTTCCATTTTTTTGTCTCAAAAGTTAGTTCATAGCCGGGTGAGGTGGAGCATGCCTGTGATCCCTGTACTTGGGAGGCGGAGACAAGAGGATCATAGGTTCAAGGACAGCCTCAGCAAGTAGCAAAACTCTCAGTAACCTAGTGAGACCCAGTTTCAAAAACAACAACAACATATATGTATATTTGGCTGGCAGTATAGCTTTGAGGTAGAATTCCCCTGTGTTCAATTTCAAATAACACACACACACACACACACACACACACACACACACACACCCCTAATCCATGCTCCTTTTCCATCTTTCCCTTCCTGCTCTTGGGCCCCATTTGATCAAGCACCCCTTTGTTTCTGGAATACCATTTCTTTTTCCACTCTCTGTTCCTTCTCTCTAAAGTTCTAATTGTACTTCCTTGTCCCATTCTTGAGATCTGGACTCTTTTTATGTTTTTTATGGGCGCACTGTAATTACACATCATACTAAAGTATATGGTGATAGAGACATACACAGCATGCACATTACACTTGGAGATACAGACGCTACAAAGATTAGCTTGTAATCCCTGTCAGTTCTGCTAGTATTCTTGCTTCCGTGGCAACTTCACACTCGGTCTTACACTCTTCAATTGGCTCATTCACCTGGCAGCTCCTACAGTCTGCATGTCTACTCTTGACGAACCCTGTGGGGCCTAGTTCTGCATTCCTAAATGCGTGTTATACATCTGCAAAAACATTGTAAAAACTGCTCAAATGTAAACCCAAGACATGCAAACTCATTTTTCCTTCTTAGGTCACAATCCTATTCTTTTACCAACACACTTTTTTTTTTTCCAGGTATTATTAACCTCCTAAGTCATGTGGGTTCAAAATACTGCTTACTTTTTAGCGCTTTCTCTGATATCTATTGTCAAGTTCTGCAAAGTCCTACTTAGTTCCGTTTTTCATTCTGATTTCCACTTCCCTTGAATAATGCTCATGAAAGCTCAGACTTTCTTAAATTTGTTGGTGATATCTGGCAAGAGTTGGAAATGAACACTTAAAATCTCCCCTGAGGACGGGCGTGGTGGCGCACACTTGTAATCCCAGCATTCAGGAGGCAGAGACAGAAGGATCACGGTTTGTGGGCAGCCTCAGCTACTTAGTGAGACCTTTTGCAACTCAGTGAGACCCCGTTTAAAAAAAAATAGGGCTGGGGGTGTAGCTCAGAGGTGCAGTGCACCTGGGTTCCACCCCTGGTTAAAAAAAAAAAAAAAACTTACTTCCTAAAATAATGCATACTTGGTATATTTCTAGACAACCTAGGATTCCTCTTTTTATACATATAGCCATGTGAGCATAGGGAGGTCTCAGATACCTCACCTGTGTCTTAAAGGCCCACCTCTCTTTTTTACATAAACTCTATATAAACTTTACATAAACTTGACATATTGCATTGTATTCATTTATAAAGGGAAACCTGTGATTTGGATGTATTAAAGAACTGGTGAGTGACTGAATGAGCACCCTCACTTTTCCTATTGAAGTTTAAGAAACAAAAGTTGCATTTTAAGTTCTGATTTTGTGGTCATATTTCCTACAACAATACTCATTATTTAATCCATTCTGTCAACAAGTGAATGAATTATTCACTTTTCTCCTAAACCAATGATTTTCTCTTATTCATTTTATAATCCATTTCCCGATTAAACTTCCCAAAGCCTAGTCCCATTAATTTTACTCTGCTATTCAAAACTATTATTATGGTTTCGCCTTGTACATAGCCATTAGTTCAATTCCAGTTGAGAACATTCCATTTCCTCCAAGAACTGACTCTAGACTTCTTTCCCAGCTTGATTGTGCTGATGGACGTGTGTTACGCCCTTCAGCTAAAGCAAAACTTGAAGCCTTCCCCTTTGGGGGACAGACTCTAAAGTGCTCCCCGCTCCATTATCCCCAGGTTCTGGTATTCATGACTGTTTATAATACTTCCCCCTGGAGTATGGGCATGGCATGTTATTTGCTTCTAACCAATAGAATATAGCAAACAAGACATTAAGTATATAATAAATGTCTGTGATTAAATATAGGTGATTGTGACCACCTGACTAGAGGTTATCTTCCTGGCTGGGTTTAAAACACTTCCCAGCCATGACATAGGGTCTACATTGGTTGGCCCATGTGTCAGAGCACTGAAGGTGGCCTCTTGGATCTGAGTGTGGTATCCATGTGAATGCCAACAAAAGACCAAAATCCCCAGTTTTTCAAATGCCAAGTACTAAAACCTTCCAACAAAAGTGGGTCCTTGTAATACTGAGTTGAGTTTCAGAAGAGTCTACACTCCTAGCCACTTTTTAAAAAGTTTTTTTGATTATGTGGGATTCAAAATAGAGGATTTAGCTAAGCTGTTCCCAGATTTCATACCTATATAAACTGTGAAGTAACAAATGTGTATTGTTTTAAGCTGTGAATTAGTGGTAATTTCTTACATAGCAATAAGAAAATTAATATATACTTTTTGCTTTATCTTATGCCTGAAAAATCTTCTCTATATGCCAGAAGTTTTAATTCTGTCATATAATTCAATGTGACTTACTTCAAGAAACTTCTACATGTTACATACAGACAATGGAAATACATTCTATGTTCATGGGTAGGAAGAGTCAAAATTGTTAAAATTCTTATATTATACAAAAAACATCAATGCATTCTCTCAAAATGCCACTAATGTTATTCACAGAGATAGGAAAAATATAATAAAGTGTATATAGAACCAAAAGATATCCAAAATAACCACAGAAATTCTGAGAAAGAAAATCAAAGCTAAATGTATCACAATATTTTACTTCAAAAATGCTATAAATCTATAGTAACCCAAACAGCATGATACTGGTATAAAAATATACACATAGAGCAATAGGGCAGAATAGAGAACTTAGAAATTAATGTACTTAAGGTCAAGTTATTTTTTACAAAGATGCCAAGACTGTAGAGAAAAAGTCTGCCCAAAATAAGGTGCTAGGAAAAATAGTTATCCATTTTCATAAGAAAACTCATATTGGATCAAAAACCCAAATATAAGATACAAAACCATGAAAAGAAGAAAATATGGCATACAGATAGGCAATGATTTTTTGCATAAGACTTCAAAAGTACAGCCTACAAAAGCAAAAGGAGTCAAATGGGATTATACCAAGCTGAAAATAAAAATGAAAAACTTCTGTAGAGCAAAAGAAACAATCAACAAAGTCATAAGACAACCTAAGAAATAGAATAAAATATTTGAAAATCTTTTACCTAAATAAGGACTAATTTCTGGAACACATTAGGAACTCAGATAGCTCCCTGCAAAATAAATAAATAAAAAAATCATTCAGTTAAAGATTGGAAAATAATTAGAATAAGCATTTCTCAAGAGAAGACAAATCAATGATAAAAATTTAGAGAAAAAGTTGCTTGAAGTCACTAATCAGCATGGAAATGTAAATCACTGTCATAGGAAGGTGTCACTTCATCCCAGTTAGAATTTCAGTTACCCAAAAGACAAGGAATAACTATGTTGATAGGGACACAGAGCAAGAGAAATTCCCACTGTTGGTGAGCATGTTGCCGGGCGTGGTGGCGCGCGCTTGTAATCCCTGCGCTTGGGAGGCGGAGACAGGAGGATCGCGCAGTTTCGAAGCCAGCGGTGCTGGCTAAGAGACCCTGTTTCCAAAAATTAAAAAAAAAAAAAGTATAAAATAGTTCTGGGAGTGTAGCCCGGAGGTAGAAGGGCTTCCAGGAACCCCAGTATCACCACAAAAAAAAAAAAAAAGCAGTGTGGAGATTCCTGAAAAAAATTTAATATAGGACAACTATATGATGCAGCAATCCCACTACTGAATATATGAATATATGGCCAAAGGAATTGAAGTACTGGTATCAGAGTTGCCTGCATTCTCATATATATTAGGGCATTATTCACAATAGCAAAACTAGGAAATCACCCGAAATTTACATCAATGAATGAATAAAGAAAATGTAATATGTACACACGGTAGAATATTATTAAGCCATAAAATTATGAAATAATGTCATTTTCAGCAACATAGATAGAACTGAAGGTTATCATGTTTAGTGAACTAATCCAAACACCTACACACCCCAAATTGTCTCACTCATTCATGGAAGCTAAAAAAGTTAATCTCATAGAAGAGGAGAGTAAAATTGTAGACTTAGAAAGTAAGACTGGTAGGGTCAATGGAAGATAGATAGAGGTTTGAAAACAGGTAAAAAAAAATACAGTTAACTAAGAGTACTAAGAATAGTCCTAGTATTCTATGACACAATGGGACAGCTATAGACTAAAACAATTTATTGTACATTTCAAAATAATTTGAAGTCTTAAATTTCATAAGAAAATGATAAATGAGATAAAAATAATAATTATCCTGATTTTGTAATTAACATATATTGAATTATTGTACTGTGCCCCATAGCTGTACATAAATAAATATGTCAACTAAGACTTAAACAAATAAGCAGGAAAAATAAGTTTTCTCATGTTTTGGAACATAATCTGCCCTATCTCTCATCTGTAGAAATACCATATTTTATTTCATTTTTAAAATTATGGGGTTTTTTTAGGTTTTTTTTTTTGATGATTAGTGATCTTAAGCACCTTTTTCTCTATATTTTCATCACTGATTTGTCTTCTCTTGAGAAGTGTCTATTATTTTTTCTTTTTTAAACCACAAATCTACTAAACATTAAAATGTATGTCTGGTTAATCTTTGACATCAAGGGTCTAGTGTATTAAATGTGTTCTATCTACATAAAAATAAAGCAACTAAGCTTTATTTTTCAACAATTTATGACCTTCAATTTTTATTATAATGACCTTTTAAATGTATTGGAAAGATGATTTTTATCAACACATGCAGGAGGATAAATCAATAATTTAATGTTTTTCAACTATTTAAAACTAAATCTATAAACTAGTAAATAACATGAAAGTACCTTTTTATTAACATGATGATAGTGCAAGACAGTAGATATACCTGGGGAGACATCCACGTTATAAGTGAAACGTGGTTACATTTTCTTAAGAATTCCTTAACATTAAAAAGAATCATAATTATGTTAAATATTACATAAGGAAATATATGATAAAATAGTAGAAAAAGGCCTAAAATGAGCACTGCTAGGAGAAAATTTTCATGTACCAGGCCTAGCTACAATGAGAGGGTATGATTATTATATCCATATTCTATATTAATTAGCTTATCTCCTAAGATCAACAAGTACTAGTCTATTCAAAGATGTTAAGTTGTTGTAAATAAAATTATTTAGATAAAATCAGAATACATGACACTCTTCTAAATGTTCATTGATTCCAAAATTATTCATTTGAAGCCAGGTGTGGTGGCTCACACTTGTAATCCCCGTGCTTGGGAGGCGGAGACAGGAGGATCGTGCATTCAAAGCCAGCCTCACTGGCTTAAGGGACTCTGCTTCAAAATAATAATAATCATCATCATCATCATCATCATCATCATCATCATCATCATCATCTGTAAAATAGGTCTGGGAGTGTAGCCTGGAGGTAGAAGGGTTTCCAGGAACCCCAGTACCACCAAAAAATAATTTAAAAAAATTCATTGGAGTACTGTGATTCAAAAAAAGAACATTTCCAGATCTGTACTACAATAACAGATAGGCAATAAATAGTAAATTTCTCTTATATGGAAATTTAAAGTGTCAACACGAAGATGAAAATTATCTTTTATGATTGGAGATTTAAAAGGGATGCTATATGTCTCAAAAAGCTCAAAATTAAATAAAAAGAATAAAAGCTTTATAGCAAAATGATGCTTTAGTCCCTACTCTGCTTATTCACGCATGAAACATACCTTTTATATTAGGAAACTATCAAGTTAGTCTACCTCCAAAGCACCCTTGCTCACTGGAATTTGGATTGTTATATTGGAATATGACTTTCAAGCATGAGTCACATAGCATGTGAAGTGCTATTGTTAAAAAATCATAACAAATGTTACTTAAAAGAACACATGAATCTACATTACTGTAAATATGCTTTACGTAATGTTATTTGCTAAAGTACCTATACTTATTTTCAGGAGTTTATCATCAGACGGAAGATTTATAAAGCATATATTCTAATTTTGTGACTTGTGCCATGACATAATTTCAAGATTATTATTATTATAATGAATATATTTTAAAGCATAGATTCTTCAATTCAATATGGTTATAATTAATTGTGAATCTGTACATATATATCCACAAGTAATTGACATTTTATCTTCTTCTCCCTCTTATAATTCATTTTTCTGTATAATAGCAAGAGAAATCCGTTTTCAATTCAATATGACTATAATTGTCCGTGGGTCAATACATACATATCCACATGTAATTGTTATTAATATTTTATCTTCTTTCTCCTACTATAATTCATATTTATATAGGATAGCAAGAGAAATTCATTTAAAACAAAACTTGAGTTGTGCTATTTCTCTTACTAGAAATACTGCAGAGTCTCTACATAAGATTTAGGGGTAAATTCAAAATGATTGACTACACGTACTGTTTGACTGGTTCCAGTGTCTAACTCTTTATTATCTTTTTCTATTTTTCTTCTCATTCTTCCCCAACTCAAGGGCATGGGCTATCCTGATCAACACTCCGGTCCTGAAATATCTTCGAATATTCCAAGATTCATCTCTGTATTGTGGTCACAGCTGTTCCCCCTTCATCTTTCCTAAGTTTATTTTCTTCTTGAAGTGCAATGTCAGGTTAACTGACATCTAATCAGAAAAGTCTCCGTGGTCCCCAGTCTGAAGGTAGCTGCCATCGCCCTGCAACCTTTCCCACAATGTGACTCTTGTAATTTTATTCTTAGTTACCTATCACTTATTTGTGTTGTAGGTGTCTATGTATTTATTGTCAGTCACACATTAACCAGAAACAAGCCGTAGACAGTGGATGCCATCAGCAGACATTATGAAAGAACGTGCGGAATGTTAGGATGCTGTCCTAACGTGAGAGTAAGGAGGCAAGGTAGCCAAGGTAGCACAGGCCTGTAACCTCAGCACTCAGGAGGCTGAGACAGGATTGCAGGTTAGAGGCCCCCCTCCGTAACTGCGCAAGATCCTACTTCAGAATAAGAAATAACAAAGGGCTGGGAGACATAGCTTGGAGATAGACTGTCCTTGGGTTTAATCCCCAATTAAAAAAAATAAAGAGAGGGCTTATTATAGCTTACTATCAGACTTTTACATTTTCTCTTTCATTTGCCATGTGTACGTGGACAGTTACTGAAACTCTAAATCTGTTTTCTTATCAGCAGAAATGAGATCTATATGAATAATATTTACTTAATAAAGATTTTTAGGTAATAAATGAGATAAGAGTTCAATATTTATTCTGTTGGTTGACACAAAGAAGTCTAAAGTTGATAGTTTCATTAAATTGTTGTGTGTGGGTGCACAAATACACACACACACACACACACACACACACACACACACACAGTCTCATTTCCCAGGTAATATGGTATCTTTTCTGGCTAATATTTTATGTCATTTATGAATACTTTTTATGCACATAAAATGAACTTATGAGAAAATATAAAGCTCTGAATGGTAAAAGAAACAAAGACTGTATTTGGAGTTTAGCATAATTGTGTCAACTTATTTTAAGATTTTTTTCTCCCTAGAATTTGACTATATGTTATTAAAAATGTAAAAAATTAATGTAGAATATGAAGTAAAGTTTCAAAAGCACCTCATTACTACTCCAATTTTATGATCATCAGCTTCATCTTATATTTCTTATATTACTCATGTTTTTATAAAGCATGGGATTCAAACTTTTTTTGCATTTATTACTCAACGGAGCATGAAAAATTAACATTTTTAAAAATTAAGTTACTGGAGCCAGGTGTGCTGGCGCACGCCTGTAATCCCAGCATTCGGGAGGCTGAGACCAGAGGATCGCAATTCATGGACAGCCTCAGCTACTTAGTGAGGCCCTCCACAACTTAGATTTTTTTTTTCCCCCACTGGAAAAAGTTTTATTGAGATCCCACCAGCTGCACAATGTCTTCCTGGTATCAGGCTCCTTCTTCCTTGGAGATCTTTTTTAAAAAAAAATAGAGAATAAAAAAAATAGGGCGGGGGGGGGGGTGTAGCTCGGAGATAGAATGCCCCTGGGTTCCATCCCCAGACCCGCAACAACAAAAAAGTCACTGGTAGGCATATAACTTTTATTTGATAAAAAATACTACATTTTAAATGTTTAAAATACAATGCAAGAATTCAATTTTTATAAACCATATTGTTATTTATTTATTTATTTATTTATTTATTTATTTATTTATTTATTTTTGGTGGTACTGGGGTGGAACCTAGGGGTTTTCTACCTTTCTACCTCCAGGCTACCCTCCCAGACCCATTTTATATTTTTATTTGGAAACAGGGTCTCACTAAGTTACTTCAAACCTATGCGATCCTCCTGTCTCAGCCTCTCAAGCGTGGGGATTACAATCGTGTGACAGCACGCCCGATCTATATTGTTTTCTTTCTCCAGAAAATTTAATTATTTCACATTTGAAATTTGCTATGCTTCTCTAGGAACATTTGGTTTACAAATATTATTGGAAATATGTTTTCTTTGAATCTTCATTTAAAAGGTTGATTTTTTTTTATGCTTCAAATTCTTTAAAATGAGCTTAAAAAAATAAAAAAGAACAAGTTTTGCGGGGTGTGGTGGTGCACGCTTGTAATCCCCATGCTTGGGAGGCGGAGACAGGAGGATTGGGCAAGTTCCAAGCCAGCCTTGCTGGCTTAAGCATCGAACAAGTTTTGAGCCAAGCGTGGTGGTGCACTCTAGTAATCCCAGTACTTGGGAGGCCAAGAGAAGAATTGCAGGTTTGCAGCCAACTTCAGCTACTTAGTGAGGCCCTCTGCAACCTAGTGAGACCCTGTTTCATAAAAAAAAAAAAAAAAAAAAAAAAAAAATAGGACCAGGGGTGTAACTCGGAGGTAGAATGCCCTTGGGTTCAATCCTCACTACCGCAAAAAACAAAACAAAACAACAAAAACAAAAACAAATTTTGAGATAGTTAGAGGCAGAAACTTTATAAGGATGAATGAGTCTATAAAATTCTCATACAAACAATGACTGGTGCCTTCACTAAGATACAAGCTGTGCTAGTCTTTGGGTCACTGCAAATTTGGACTTAGGAGAGAGATACAGCAGAAAAAGGAGAGTTTGATGCATTAAAAAGCCACAGGGCTGTCTGAACTTTCAGGAGGAGAAAGCTGGAGCTTTGGAACACCGTCAAACAGCAAAGTCATCACACTTTTAAAGAGCATATATGACTTTCTGTAGCAAAACTATATCTGCTCTTAACCCAGTACTTAAACAGACAGACAACTATAAAAAGAAAAGCTCACTACCAATTAACTGACTTTTTTATACCATTCAAGTAAACTTCTGTGTTATATTTGTTATTTTAGAAAAGTATATGTTAGATCGAAGAGAAGACCCATGTGGGTTTGGGCTCTTTTTTCCAACCCCCCCTCCTTAAATAAAACATGAAAGATCTTTTTGAAAACAAGAAATTTCTTACTGAAAACAAATTGGCTTTGTTAAATTTTCATTAATAGTCTAATAATTCTCTTTCTTCTCACAAGATTACAGGGCAGCATTCATCCAGTTAACAGCATTTGGATTGTATAGTGATGTTTCAAAACTGTTTATATAAATCCTAAAACACAGCAGAAGTCTAAAGTATTTTCAGATTAAAGCTTGCATTCCACCCATGCAAGTTTTATTTTATTTTTATTTTTTATTTTTTATTTTTGGTGGTGGTACTGGGGATTGGACCCAGGGACATTCTACCTTCAACCCACACTGCCAACTCTTTTGTAATTTTTTTTTTTTTAATTTGGAAACAGCATCCTGCTGTCGAGGCTGGCCTCACCTGTAATTCTCCTGTCTCAGCCTCCCAAGTACTTGGATTAGAGTCATGGGCCACCATGCTTGGCAATGCCATTAGAATATATTATTTAGAATCTCTTCTTAGAAAGTAGGAAATAAAGAGATCAACAAAATGATTCATACTTGTAATTCTAACATCTCAGTAATTTTTTTTTCTTTTTGTTAGTAGAAGTTGAAACTAGAGGCTTTGTACCTCTGAAGTATACACTCCTACCCCTATTTTACTATTAAATTTTTTGAAACAGGGTCTCCCGGAGTTGCTGAGGGGCCTCATTATATTGCTGGGGTTGGCCTTGAACCTGTGATCTTCCTGTTTTAGCTTCCAAGTACAGGGATTGCAGGTATAATCCCAGTATGACACCTGGCTCACAATAACATTATCACAGAATTCGACATCCCTCTCAATCTTTCAGAATATTTGCTCTATACCAGGCACCATGGATTCCATGCCCATCTCCCGAGTAATTTAATCAAAGCAAAAAATTATTTGTCTCATAAAGCTTGTACAATGATTTCTTACCAAATTGAAATAAAAGCACTTTATCAGAATTTGACTTTCTAAAGAGGCACAAAGTATAAAGGTATAAACTTACTCATCCACCTCTATTTTATGATCCTACCTAAGGTGATATTTGTTAAAGAAATCTTCCCTTTGGGGTTCTCTGTTTCATTTTTTATCATCCCCATTACCATTCCTTGAAGAAGGAAACTTATAACTTGGTAGTAATAAAATAATGAAAAAATGGTTTGGGGTGAATTTTGGAAACAAATTTCAATAGCAACTATGGGCAATATTTTGGAGAGTTTATTTTGAAATGACAGGCTCTTTTTCAATAGAGCTAAAGAAGTTCTGTAAGGCTTGAGTACCAGCATCACCACCAGTAATTAAAGCTGCCATGATGTCTCTACTTAGCTATGATACTGTAACCATAATTATTTCAGGACTAGAAAGAAGTACAGTTTTCCCCAGCCCAACCCTATCATTTAACAGTTAAAGAAATGAGGATTCAGATGAATCTGCCCACTCGTGGCCACTGGGCAAGTTGGCAGAGGACGGAAGAATGGAATGCACATCAAGAAATCCACAAGCCCTGTCTCATAGGACAGCGCCTGCACCCTCCACTACTCTAATGCGGAAGGAAGGCAAATGGTGTTCATTCTGCATATTTTATTGCCATTTTCTCCCCCTTTATTTTCTACAGAAATGTTAGCTGTAAGGAATTATAGTGAGCCAGGTATAGTGGTACATGCCTATAATCACAGTACTTAGAACCTGAGAGAGAAAGATCTCGGGTTCAAGGCTAGCCTTAGCAATTTAGCAAGTCCCTCAGCAACTTAGTGAGACTCTGTTCCAAGATTTTTAAAAAAGATAAAATATTAAATAAAAAGGTCTGGGGTACAGATTGGAAGTAGAATGGGTTCAGTCTCAGTAAACACACACACACACACACACACACACACACACACACACTATAATGAAAGTGAAGATAATATGATCTGAACTAGTTTTTGCTTTTAAACCAATATATGTTCTGATCTTTATTAGAATTCCCCTCCTCCCAAAAATCCATTATATTTCTCTCTTTCACTTTCAAGTTACAGACCATGACAACTAAATATCTCAGAAAAATATGTAATGACACAATATGAACTGTTTTCAGGCTGTGCTTTTTATACAACTCCAAATTTTAAAGTAAAATCTTTATTAAGATCATTTGGGTAATAACACAAGTACTAACATTCTCTTCATTACTCCCCTCAGGAACCTGGCAATTGGAGATATACATAAAGTATGATTCTAATAATATAAAAGTAAGCATATCCACTTTTATATAAACTTCTCATTGGTAAGCCATGATAAACATCTATCATCTATCTATCTATCTATCTATCTATCTAATCTTTGGTCCTTACATCAATTATGTGTTCTACTTAAATTATTTGGGTTTCCTTTTCTTTTCTTTCTTTCTTTCTTTTTTTCTTTCTTTCTTTCTCTTTCTTTTTTCTTTTCTTTTCTTTTTCTTTTTTTTTTTTTTTGCGGGTCTAGGGATGGAACGCAGGGGCATTTGACCTCTGAGCTACATCCCCTGCCCTATTTTGCATTCTTTATTTTGAAACAGGGTCTCACTAAGTTGCAGACAGCTTCAATAAGTAGCTGAGGCTGTCCGCAGTATCTTCTGGTCTCAGTCTCCGGAATGCTGGGATTACAAGCGTGCGCCACCATGCTTGGGTTCTGGGTTTCCTTTTCCACTTTTAGTATTCACAGTTTTCTCCCCAAAGGACAAAATTGAATAAACATATAAAATGCCACATATCAAGGATTAACTGAACGGATGAATATGGCTTTATTTTAGCCAGGTTAACTTTAAATCTGTAAAGGAGAATTATTACCTTTACATCTATAGTTTGAGTAAGTTAGCTTTCTGTATGGCTTAGAAAGGCAATTGCAGGCCAGGCGTGGTGGCACATGCTTCTAATCCCAGCATTCAGGAGGCCGAAACCAAAGGATCACGGTTCATGGACAGCCTCAGCTACTTAGCAAGCCCCTTCACCACTCAGTGTGACCCTGTTTCAAAAATAAAAAGACTAAAAAATCGGGCTAGGGGTGTAGCTCTGAGGTAGAATGCCCCTGGGTTCCATCCCCAGTACTGCAAAATATATAACTAACTAAATAAATAAATGGCAATTGCAGTAATATTACATGATTATTTGTCAGAATTCAGATAAAATTAGTGCTATAAACTATACCTCAATCAATGAGAGTCCATCCCCTTCAAGGACAACAGGATTATTTCTAGAACAGCATTCAGAAGTCTCTGGACTGACCCTTTGGGTAGGTGATTGATGGAGCATCTGGGTGGAGATTATTAGGAACACTAAACTAGAGGAGGCTGAATGGCTAGCGCTACTATTTCGCCTGAGCCTGGCTCTTAGCGTGAGTGAATGAATGGTCTTCCTTCTTAGGTTTTTATGACACATTTTCCTTGGGCATGCTTCAACCAGGCGTACATCAATAAAATTTTTTTAACTTGTTTTCATTGCATGGTTGTATGCGGCCACTGAGCGTGCTAGTTAAAATAACTTACTTTGTTGCCTTAAACCTTTCAAGAAGTGAACTGGGGCTTCCACTCCACTAAGACAGGGCGTTTGCTTTCTTTCTGCCCAAGATTTGTTTTACAAATGCTTCTCCACAAATTTGGCCAGTATTTTGTTCAGGATGGGACGCAATTTGGTGCACATTACTTGTAGGCATTCCTCTTTTTCTTTCCTCTCAATTTTAAGAGATTTGATAAAATTTTTCTTTCTCTTTATTTTTCTTAGATTTGGTTCACTCACAGTTTTTTACTCTATCGATAGTTATTCCTTTTCTTATTCTTTTAATTAGATATTTATAGTTCTACTATTGTATGAAGACTACCAACTGTTCTCCCAATAGATAGGAACTGTCTAACGTAGGACAACATTCAATTTTATCTGATGTCTTCAACATTTTTAATAACAATAACAAGAAACAATGAAATTATAGTTACATTAGGCTTTTCCACTTTCTATATCGTGCCCTTTTAATTTCAAGAGCTTTGAACTGAGCATTAAAAAATCCAGGACTAGACTTTTATCTATGAACATGGGAAAAGATAGACTGGTACAAAGATGAATAGATTAATGATGGATGGATATGCCTTTCTTCTTTGTCTTTTGAATTCTTTTTTGTTCAGTCTTTTTTAAATGTATTTTTATCAGGCAAAGTATTTGAGTGATTTATTTTCTAAATTCTGTGTACTTTAAAATAAACAACATCTTAACAGATAATAGACTTTTTCAAGTTGTAGCTCCTTCTCTCTCTGCTGACTTCAACTAGCTTTAATAAGGAATATGATGTAAAACACACTCTGCTGGCTTTGTAGATAAGTTTTGTTTATGTTTGGAGGCTTTCATAATTCTAAATTTATGTATTTTTAATCCTTTGATTTTAAATTTTTAATCAGCATATATTATTATTTTGTTCATAAATATAGTTTAGAAATCAAAGTTCTTTTATTCAGTACACTTATTAAAGTTCCTTTATTCTGGCTGTTGGAAAGTTTGTTCTCATGTCAGCGGAATTTTCTTAACATAATTTATTCAATTATTGCCTATCTTCTTTCTGTTATTTTTTTCTCCTTCTGGAACTTTTATCATTTATATTATATCTCTGGGACCTAGCCTTCATCTTTTTGTGTCTTCCTTCGGGATAGCAATCTCTCTGCATTCTGCATTGTCATTTGAAATGTTACTTGCAGTTTATCTCTTGAGCCACTTGCAATTTCTTCACTGTCCATCCTCTTTGTCAATTCAGCTTTGATATAATGATTCTTGATTCCTTTTTCTTCTTTATTGTTTCAGTTCTTTGTTGTTGTTGTTGTTGTTGTTGTTGTTGCTGTTTTAGTACAAGATAGACTTTTGACTCTCAAGCGTGCTTAATGTTATTTTACTTTGGATTTTCATTTGTCCCCACCAGCAGCTTTAATTCATTGCAAATGTTTCCTTACTTTTTTGCCTGATCATTCTCTTTCTGGCTTTTGGAAAGTTTAGGTAGGTTGCTATGTTACCCTTGTACCCTCATGGGGTACAGGGATAAAGACTGGACTTTTCAAAACAGGTATGATCCAGTGGAGTTTTGGCAGTGCTAGTCTATTTTTCTTTCTATCTGTCTGTCTATCTATCTATCTATCTATCATCTATCTATCATCTATCTCTCTATCTATCATTTATGATTAGTATTAGTGCTGAGAATTGAACAAAGAAATATTCTATCTCTGAACTGCATATCTAACTCTTTTTATTTTGAAACAGGGTCTCGCTAAGTTGCTAAGGCTGCTGGGACCTGTGATCCTCCTATCTCAGCTTCCATGTACTGAGATTACAGGCCTGTACCACGGCACACAGCTGGCATGACAGGTTTATAGAGGAATATGTTGGCTGTTCCTTGTCAAAATGTCTGAAGGAATCCTCTTTATTCCCTGATTTTCCTGAATTCTTCTAGCTATTAAGGAAAAGAGGACTAGTTCACTGCTATTCTATCTTCTAGGAGTCAGGGGTATCTTGCTCCAAATGATGTCAACCTTCTTTTGTAAGCTCCAAAATACTTTTAAAAGGTGACAATCAAAAGAAAAATAATAAAAGAACTTTATAATATGTCCAGAAGAGCAAAAGTCATCAATCTTCTTCCTATGGACCCACAAATCTCCAAAATCCAGGGTTATCCTATCTTCTTTCTTCCTTCCTTCCTTCCTTCCTTTCTTTATTTCTTTCTTCTTTCTTTTTTTCTTTTTGTAGTATTGGATATTGAACCAAGAGGGCATTTTACCTCAAAGATACACTACCAGTCCTACTTTATTTTTATTTGGAAACAGGGTCTCACTAAGTTGATGAGGGCCTCACTAAGGCGGGTCCTTCTGTAATCCTTTTATCTCAGCCTCCCAAGTTCCGGGATTACAGGCATATATCACCTCACCCAGTTCAGAATTTATAATATTACTTCTCTACAGCAGCTTACTCTGACAAAGTTCTTTCTGCTGTACGCACAATGATGCCAGGTTCCAATTATATCACTTTTCCATAAATTCTAGAGTTTCTTTGGTTGAGTCAAATAGTTTAAAATAAGAGTTGATTAAAATAAAATGAAAAATAGCAGGTAGCTTTGCTCCCAGAATCTCTGTCCATGACATGTATTCCCAGAACACTAATCTAGGAAGCTGATGATATGCTACATTCAATTGTTTAAGCAACATTTGCCTACCTGCTTCACACCCGAGAACTAGGCCACTGACTTTGGGTGCTTATTCAGTGTGTGTGTTGAAAGAAGGCAGATGCCAGTGTCTATACTTCTATTCCACTGTAAATGGTGAATGCTGAGGGGGAGAACATGAAGTTTTGTTGCAACAAGAAAGGTTCAAAATGCATTTTTCTTGTGTGTGAAGATTGATAGTGGAGCCAGTGAGCTAGGGATACTAGACATCTCTACTAAGAGGAGAGAGCATTTATAATAAAGTACAGAAAAAGAAGAATATGATTCTACTGAATAGTGACTAATATAAAATTTACTCCATTTCTTGCAATTTATAATGTGCTACCCCTTCATTGAGAAAGTATTCCCACACACTTTTTTTTTCTTGAGTGTTTGTTGAAATTTGTATTTTAATATGGAAAATATTTTAAAAATAGAATTGAATTTTAAATATAAATATATATATATATAGTGGGTGTGTGGTACTGGAGGATGGAATCCAGGGGCATCCTACCACCAAACCACATCCCCAGCCCTATTTTTTTTTTCCAATGTCAGATTCCTGCTGTCGGATTTTTTTTTCTAAATTAGAAACTATGCGTTCATTTTTTGAATGATCATCTTCTAGGAGCGAGATTCTATTCTCCATGTGGTCTAATCGGTTGTTTGTACTTTGAATTGAGGCCTTTTCTTCATTAATTGCATCCTTTATCTCTCTTTGGCTCTCTTTGAATTCTTTTCAAAACACCTCTATTATTTCTACAGTTATTTTCCTGATTTGATCTTTTATAAATCTCTGAATTTCTGTTTTATCAGGTTCTGATGTTGTGGGGTTGTGGGCATTCATTGCTCCATTGTTATTCCTCTTTCCCATGATTTCGGAAGTTTATGCCTTCTCTGAGTTCTTCCCTGGGTCACTACAACTTCACTTAAGGTGCTCTGGATCTCGAGTCTGTGGTATCTCAGTCACCACTACTCCTTTACTGGGTTGTGTCGCAGATTCTCAGACCTTGGGAGTCAATCGAGGCTGCTTTAGACCATGGCGGGTGCCAGGTTGGGCGTTCTCCTATGGTGTAATATCTCTGCCACCACCACTCCCCCACTGGGTCAAGTCCCTGGGAGTACAGTACTGGGACTTCTCCTCTAGGGGCCCCAATTTGACTCACTGTTGAGTGCACAGATGGAGCTGTCGTGGACTCGGCGAATTCGCTGCTGCTGCCGCTGGTAGCAATATGGCGCCGCTGCTGCGCCCTCGGCCCTGAGGCTGGCATATTTCTTTTCTGTTTTTGAACTCCACTCTGGGTCCCTGCAGGGTGCGCTGAGCCCAGCCCCTGGGAGCTTTAGATGCTTCCTGCACCGAGAAACCTGCTGAATCCTGCCCGGCTGTTCCGCAGAGGCTCACCTCGGCTCGCTGTCCGCCGCTCCTCTCTGGAGTTTGGTGGGCTGTTGAGTGTGTTGGTCTGGTGCCGTCCAGTGAACTCACTGCTGCCGCCAGCAGCAAGGTGCTGCTGCCGCGTTCTCGGGCGTGAGGCCGGTGTATCTCCTCTCTGGTTTCTGAACTCCGTTATGAGTTCCCTTCCTCTCTGGAGCCTGGTGCTGCAAAGCAAAATGGCGCCCGCTGTTTCACGCCGTGGCTCCGGCTGCAGCACTGCGGTCTGGTTTCTGGTGTCTCGTTTTTCCAGCCCTCTTTTTCTCTGTCCCTTAAAATTACATTTTTTGTTTCTCTGCTGATGGTGTTTTCTGGCTATGAAAGGCGCTGATTTTGTGGTAATAGAGATTGGTTGTTAGCAAGGCTCGTAAGCCCCGTTTTGCTCCGTCGCCCCTATTTTTTCATTCTTTATCTTGAAACAGGATCTCATTGAGTTACAAAGTGCCTCACTAAGTAGCCGAGGCTGTCTGCAAACTGTGATCCCCCTGTCTCAGCCTCCAAAATGCTGGGATTACAAGTGTGTACCACCACGCCCAGCTGGAATATATTTTTGAAATTCTTTTTCTATCCCCACCCACCACAATGGATTAAGAAGTGTTAAGTTATAATCTCCATTCTTCTGAAATTAGAACATCTGAGCACATCATGGTTTTGTTATTATTATATAGTTGGAAAAAATCTTTGACATTACACAGTAGGATCTCAGATACAATGCTGACGAACTTTGTCCTCACCTCAATTCAACAGTTTTAGCAATGACTTAATATATGATTTATAAGACGAGTTCAAGGTGTTGTGGCTTTGAAGAAAATTCTTTGTGCAGTGGGAGGTGCTGGTGGAAATTAAAGACACAGAAAATTCAAAATAAATCAGCAACAGTCATTGGCCATGACAAGCAAGCCAATAAAGTTCTCTAATTAATTGTTAGGCTGCAAGGATAAAGATAAAATGTCTCTGCTGAAGGTAGCGGCATATTTAAAGAAGCACAGCCATGTATTTTCAGCCAGAATGACAGGAATCCTCAAATCCAAGACAAATGAAAAAATGCTTAAAAGACTTATCATGCATTAGTCTGTTTGGCCAATGACTTAAGTGGGGTCTGTCATATGGAAAAGAAGTCAGACATATTCAGTAACCTTAGAAGGCAGAACCTGCATGGTTGAATTTGAAGCACAAGGGCGTAGAGTTTAGCTCTGTGTGTTTGTGTGTTTGCACGTGTGTGTGTGTGTGTGTGTGTGTGTGTGTGTGTGTTTGTGTATATTGTACTAGGGATTGAAGCCAAGGGCATTCTACTGCCAAGTGATTCCCAGCCATCATCATCATCATTATTATTATTATTATTATTATTATTATTATTATTTTAGTTTTTTAAACAGGGTCTCACTAGTCTGGTTTCTAACCTTTGATCCTCTGGTCTCAGCCTCCCCCTGTCTCAAGTACAAGGATTACAGGTATGTACTGTCACACCTGTCTTCGGTTCTCTTTAGGTAGATTCTTTTATTTTTTAACAACAAACTATCAAAAGGCTAATTGGGAGGTTCTCAGAAAGTTGTGAATTTTCTGTTACTCAGAGTATTCTATCAGTAATAGATTATAAGATATAGGATCTCAAAGTGTTCTGGATTTCAGGTTGGAGAAAGAATTTAAATATCAGAAATAAATGTTTTAAATGCATTTCCAATTTTGAAATTTGTAACATACTAGTACCTGCTTTGAATTCCTTATCTTTTATCCCTTTCAAATGTTTCTAATTTTTATTTGATTTAATTTTACTAAATTATTGATATTTGACCATTTTAGCTATAAAAACAATAATTGTATATGATTCAATTTAATATTCTTCCAGAACCAACAAAAGGAGAAGATACATAATTTTGTGGTTGTTACCACATCTGCGAGATTCTACTATTGTGTATGTATGTATGTATGTATGTATGTATGTATGTATGTGATTGTAGTACTAGGGATGGAACCCAGGGGTATTCTAACTCTGAACTACACCCCTCGCCCTATTTTATTTCCTATTTTGGAGCAGGGTCTTATTAAGTTGCTGAAAGACTAAGTTCCTGAAGTTAGCCATGAACCTGTGATCCCCCTGTCTCAGCCTCCTAAATGCTGGAATTACAGGCATGTAATCCACCATGCCTGGATGAGAGTCTACTATTATTTGACATGAAAGATTCTGTCCACTTCCCAAGCAGAGGAAAATGTGATCTCCTCTATCGACCACTCCATTTTCAAGCACATACCTCACCCCCTCCCCCACAGCCCCCTCTTGCTATATTAATAGTGTGTTATGCTCTGAGGCTCAAATTCCACAGAGAAGTTATTCCAGATAAAATTTAGTAAGAAGAAAGACCTGCAATGTAGGTCACATATGCTTCAGCTCACTGTTATTTCTACTCTATATTTAGCTCAAGAAATTCCCTAAGGACATTATGGAAAGAAAAATAAGAAATAATCCATTATGGAAATTACAACTGGAACCATATGCAGAATCTCATGATGAAATGTACTCCAAGAAATTTTGAATTTGAATAATCAAAGCAGTATTGCTATTGGTCAATTCAGTATAACTCCGGGTCACAGTTCTGGAACTTTCCCATTGAACTCCAATGTTTAAAGGTGCGTATACAGTATATAGACAGCTAAAGATGTTCTAAGGGTACAAAAAGCCTTGTTTTTAGTACCTTTTTAGGTAATATTTCTGGTTGGAGCTCATAAATCTGAAATATATTTTATTCAAATATGTTATTACATAATATATCATCTCCCTAAAGTAAAGCAAGATGCAGATACCCCTGATAATGGGTAAATTACATTGTGTGTGTGTGTGTGTGTGTGTGTGTGTGTGTGTGTGTGTGGTACTGGCGGTGGAACCCAGGGGCTTTTCTACCTCTTGGCTATATTCCCAGACCTATTTTATATATTTTTTTGGAAACAGGGTCTCACTAAGTTGCTGAGAGCCTCACTCAGTAGCTGAGGCTGGCTTTGAACCTGCACAATCTTCCTGTCTCAGCCTCCCAAGTACTAGGATTACCAGCGTACTCCACCACGTCCGGATCACATTATGTTTTAAATAATAACTTTAGAAAAAAATATCTAATATGCCTTTAAAGTATATTTAAGAGGGAAAATGAAGTTAACAATTCTATTCCTATTCAATTAAACAAAATCCTAATTATGGAAAAGTCATTTTGTTAACTGACTTGAGAGATAAATATATGAGTAACAGTATCTTTGTCCTCATGAGATGTGAAATCTGCAGATGAACCTGGAGGAAATATCAAATAAAATAACTGCAGGAATAAGAGAAGCCAACAACTGTGGGTATCTCAGACATGTTCACGTTCGTGTTTCAACTTTCCATCAGGCTGGTAGCTTGGGTAATGCAGTGCACCATAACATCGCTGGCGTTCACATCACGCACCCATTGACAGACCTCCCTTTGTACAATGGGATGTTATGTGGCTGCTCATGTTGATGGATGAGATAGTTTATAATCTTTTAGATAGTGGTGCTGGCTGAGGTGCTGTAGACAAGAGAAGCAACTGATGCCCAGAATATGTATCAATTCCAGTCAAGAGAAAATACTTTCTCTTCTTTGTTGGAGGAAGCCCAGTGCAGTCAACCTACTACCAAGTAACCCATGACTGGTTTCCTTCAGGAACGATGTTTTTTTCAGTGCTTAGTATTGCTTCTGCTGCTGCCAGGCTAAATGTGAGGTAACACAAGTTGCTAGATCATCCTTGGTGAGTGGGCCATACTGTTGGGCCAAAGAATAGCCTTCCTGTCTGTCAACATAGCTGCTCACTCAAAGACCTCATGTGCAAAGAATCAAGGAGCCTGATGATGAGGGCTGTATATAGCCAAGTGCCTGAGCCTTCTCTCTATTTTGTTTTGCAGCACCTCCAATCCCAAAAATACCACTTCTGTCTTACGATACATTGCTGTCAGGCTTGCCATAATTTATAACTTTGTAGATCTGTCAAAACCCAGCTCATTCTGAGCCACCTGGTCATTTGATGTTCCATTTTCCTGTTTGTCTGCCTGGAGGTATCTCTCAAAAGGTGGCATGGTTTTACTTCATAATCAGAAGACTTTTTGGTGCAATGTTCAATTGGAACTGCCATCAGTTTTTCCATGCTATCTGCCATGGTTCGATATAGAATGGCCCGTTGAAGAACTCATTCATAAATTGGTGTTTGGAGCTGATGTCATTGAATCCTAAGGGTTGTAATCCCAGAAGTGGATGGATCCATTGTAATTAACTTACCTGAGTGGCACCCAGTAGGCTGGTAGGGAGTCCCTGAAGGAGCTGGTCCCTGGGGGCGGGGCCTTGGAGATTATATATGGACCCGCTCTCTCTCTCTCTTGCTCCCAGCCTCCATGATGTAAGGAACACAGCCTACAAGCTCTCCCTTTGCCTCACCCTCATGCCCTAAGATCCACAGTCCCAAGTTCCACATGGACTGAGCCTGAAACATTGAGAAAATAAACCTTTTCCCTCTAAATTAAATGGTCAATCTTTAGGTTATAGCTGCAAAAATGCTGATGGATAACACTTTGTGTGTGTGTGTGTGTGTGTGTGTGTGTGTGTGTCTGGGGATGGAACCCAGGAGTATTTGACCTCTGAGCTATACCCCCTGCCCTATTTTTTATTCTTTATTTTGAAACAGGGTCTCACTAAGTTACGGAGTGCCTCACTAAGTAGCTGAGACTGTCCACGAACTGCGATCCTCTGGTCTCAGCTTCCTGAATGCTAGGATTACAAGCATGTGCCGCCACACCCGAATGATACACGATCTTTTTAAAGCAGAGTTTCCTCTAAAATTAAAAGGTCTATCAAGGTCTTTTGGCTATAGTCACATTTCACTTACACTAAACACTGGACCTTCAATAAAACCTAATATCCTCCAAGCCTTGCTCAAAGTCTTTAATGGTACCCAGAGATATGTGGATTGAATTGTGTTGTCATGTACAGAATGTGCTGCTCTCATTTTGGTAAAATGGGAGGTACAAGATAATGTAATTTATTTTATTTTTGGAAAGATTATTTCAACATCTACCTGAGTACTGAGCCACTAAGAGTTTTAGTAATACAGCCATTTTCTGAATCTCTGCAGGTTTTATTCTTTACCCTCTGAAGATCCTGTCCTGGAAATTATTCCATGTATTTGTTCCTCCATATGTACCTGGTCAAGTAAACATGACATCATCATCACTGTGGTGATCTCTATGAACATCTGAAGAATATCAAGAGAGTAGAGACCCATTATACTGTGGCAGTGATGTCTATGAATTAGAGTAGCCCTGGGTCAAGGAAAATGAGAGTTTTTTTTTTTTATTTCAGGAAAACAAAAACTGTTATCTTAATTAATTGGCTTTTTTGTTGTTGTATCAAAATCCTGACAAGAACAACTTAGAGCCGGGTGTGGTGGCGCACGCTTGTAATCCCTGGGCTTGGGAAGCAGAGACAGGAGGATTCTGCAGGTTCAAAGCCAGCCATGCTGGCTTAAGAGACTGTACTTCCAAATAAAAAAGTATAAAATAGGTCTAGTAGTGTAGCATGGAGGTAGAAGGGCTTCCAGGAACCCCAGAAACACACACACACACAAAAAAAAAAAACTTAGAGAAAAGCTTTATTTAGCCAGGGTTTCAGAGGTTCAGTCCATGGTTGTCTGGCTCCAAGGCAGCAACATCATGGTATGTGCCAAGGGTTTGCAGAGAAGAAAGGACCTAGAGAGTTCCCAAGGCCACATCCCCAGTGACTTACTCTACCCACACCCTACCTGTGGGCAGATACCACCCAGGAAGTCCATTCTAATTATTAACCCATAACAGGTTTACCCACTGCTAAAGTTAGAGCCCTGATTCAATTATTTCACCTCTGAAAATTTTTGCATTGACAATGGATGAGCTTTACAGGGGGATACTTTCTATCTTAACCATAAAAGAAATGATGAAAAGGAAAGCACTGGTCAGATTAATGACCACATGTGTTATCAGCATGAGGCTTGCTAATGTGCTCTAGTCATGGTAATATATATGTTTCAAAGTCTATAATTGAGGCATAGATTCATTCAAGTTTTTATCCCACTGTCACACTCAAAGATCCCTATGACTTTTGTAGATGGGTTAACACACAAAGACATAGATACTACCTGTCATGCATCTTTAGGTCTCTAATGGTGGCACTAATTGTGACTACTTTCCAGAATGAGGTATTGCTTTGAATTTACTGTCTTCACTAGAGGATATAGGAGCCATTTCAGAGATTTCCCTTTGGCATCTCTTCTTGTAATAGCTCCTACTTCACAGGCCAGAGTGCAATGTGGGTGTTTATTTTTTTTCTAATTATGACCTGTGACTACTGTGATTATATATTCAAGACTAAAAAAATGACCACCCAAGGACCTAGTAGATACACTGTGAACTGGACCTGTGCTACAGCCTCTATTTAATACCTAGTCATCATTTGACCCTCTCTAACATGGGAGCATGATATTGCTTTCAACCCTGTTGATTTATGTTAATTCAGGTCCTAAATCCAACAGTCCTTGAAATAGTTTATTGTTTCCATTTCTGTAGTCATCACCTAAAACAAACAAACAAACAAACAAACAAACAACAAAACAAGTAAACAAAAACCAGCCAGAGGCTCTTTCGGAAAGGACTTGAGAATCTTTACCTCTATACTTGCCATGGTAGTTGAAGGTCCTTCCTCTGAAAGTCTGGTCTTTCCTCTACCTAATGGGTTCCAAGCAGGAGAAAAGCATCAAGTTGGTGATAGGCTGTTCCTTACTCAGGCAATGACCCTATGTCCTTCATCATCCTGCCCTGGCTTTTGTAGTTTGTATGGATAGAAGTAGACTGCTTATCAGGTGCATATCACAGGTGTGATTAATATATTCAGAAATATGAAATCTCATCAGTGTCTTCATCTCTTGAGTGGCTAAGATTTCTCCTGAATTTTAACCATAAAAATGCATCTTTGCTAGCTGGAAATAAGAACTGCAGACTAACTGTGCTAGTCTAGTCTTCTTCTTGCCTTTTAGCGGGACTTTTCCTAGCATGGCCCTGAATTACTTGTCAATGTGATGTGTTCCTAACTGGCTTGGGCAGACCAGTCCAGATTCCACTGTGTAGGCACAATACCACTTCCTCTCATACTCTGTCCCTCCAATAACAGGGCTTTCTATGGATCTACACCAGGAGTAAAAATAAGTAGAAGTGTGTGTGTGTGTGTGTGTGTGTGTGTGTGTGTGTGTGTGTGTGTTTGTAAAACTGAGTAGAAGGGGGCTGTGGGGAAAACATCTATCTGTCAAATATATTCTTCCTTCTCTCACATACATTTATTATAATCTAGCATTGAGACAAAAATGCAATTCTCTCAGCTTCAAGGATAACTTCCAGAGATCTAAAATTGCACACAGAACTTTGCTCTCAGAATGTATCTTGATTTCTAAAAGGCATTTAATCAGTTTCTCATGATATTCTTGTAAATAAAAATGAGCCGCTGTTGGGTGAATGATAATAAAGTTATCACGGTGGTTCTGAATAACCGCACTCAGAGTATCATGGAGCCTTGAATCACTTTCAGCTTAGAGTTAGTTTTCTTATGACAAGTGCTAGATACTGTCTTATTAAACATTTTAATCAATGAAGTAGATAAAGATATATGTATCAGAGCAAAAGAATCTGAAAATATTAAGATTTAAAAATATATATGGCATGGTATAAAATTGATAAGATGGAATTTAGAGAATATGTTAGAATTATACTACAACTAAAAGACTATGCAGTTCATACTACTGATTTTCTGGTAAAGAAAACTAGTGCCCAAAGGTTCAATCCCCAGTACAATGATAAATAGATAGACAGACAATCACTACAAAATTTTTTTCTCCATTGGATCATACCTATTTTATAATAGAGTCAGACTTGAACTCTGGCTTATTCTTCCAGAGCAATGTGATTGTTCCTTGATTTTTACACTCAATGGTATCCCTAGGTAGCCTCCATAGTATAACCAAGATTGCTTTTTAATTTATTCTGAATAGATAAACATTTACATTTCAACATGGAAACCTGCATTTACTCCCCAATCAAACAAACAAAAACAAAACCTTGCATTAATACATTGGGCAAGGCAGCCATGTAAAAATATTCGGATTTTTTTGCAATATTAATGTGACTTGACTTCCTAAAACACTAATTCAGGCTTAGAGTGTATCAGTAGAAATGAGACGTTTAAATAAAGACTGGACTTTGTTGCATTCTCTTCTGCAATAACCAACCAAGCCACAGAGACACAGACAGGTTGACCCCTATCCAGTGTTGGGGAGCACTTTTAACAAATTCAAGAACATTTGTCCCAAGACCGTGGAATGGAAATTATGACAAAAAGTATTTGTTAAAACTGATACTGACAGTTCACCTAGGGGCAATATGAATTTATATATGTCCTTATATATGAGTTTGTTGGATTCTATAAGACATTACCAAATAGTCACAGAGCAAAGAAGTGATTTCTTTTTAATCACGTGCAATTCTGTCTGAAGTGATCCATCGTTGCTGCAATAAAGAGACTCGGGTGAAGCTTTTCCTTCTGATTAAAAACACCATTAATCCTCTTTGCTTTGATTAATCTAAAATGATCCAGTGCCCTTTATCCCCCAGGAACCACAAAGAGTTCCATTTCTTTGTTTAGTACCTGAATATGTTACCTACTGAGCCACAAGATATAAACCCCAGAAGCACTTTCATTTCTCTGGCTGTTAGATGGCATGGGCAAACTGTGGCCAAAATTTTATTTGAATGTTCTGAGTTAACCTTTCCTAAAAGTCTGTAGGTTTATGAGTTACCCCATTATAGTCATAGGCTTGTTTTAAATCTGTGAAAGGATTTTATTTCAAAGCACAATTTGTTTTATTAATAAGCCATCTCTTATTTCTACATGATGTTAGTAGCTCACAAGGATACTAAAAATTAAGTGGGCATTTACTTTTATTCCCTTGATGGGCCCTTTTTTCACAATGACAATCATTTTATATGTTTTCAAAAATATGAGTTGAAAATATTTTAGTTAAAATATTTAAAGACTCTATATGTTGATGTCAAAAAGCCTTTTTATTCACATTTCCCTGAGTAGAAAATTGAAAATAATGTTATCAACCATCCAGGAAGTCCATGCCTCTCCGGCTACATAATGAAATAAGAAATATAATATCTCATACTGATTTTTGCCAGTGAGATGAGAGAGCATAGTCCAAAGAGTTTATTTCCAAAGCAAAACAAAGTATGACATGGAGCAATACTTTTTGACTGCCATCTAAGCTTTAAGTGTAATAATAAAAGTAGAAACCGTGCCTAATGTATTATATTTATATCTAGTAAAGCTTTAAGTATAAAATTTAAGTTTATTTTTGTACAATTCAACCTACTCTCTTGTTGGGTACCACTTAATTCATATTAGAAGTTGTAACACTGTCAATGTTGAGTTTAGTCTATGTTGAAACTCAGTCATATCAGATTTTTCTTAAATCTTCTCCTCTCTTGGATGCATCTAATTTAGGGAGATGGAGCTGAAAGCATAGGGATGCTGCTGAGAGATGGGCAAGAGAACACGGAGTCCTTGGCCACCAAACTTCTGCTGGTGTCCACAGACGTATGTGCTTTCTGCTGGTCTTCAGCATCATCTTTTCATCCTGAATCCACTGAATTGGCCAAGTTGCTATTGGTCCGCATGTCCATTCTCTGTTCTCAGTCTGATTTATCTCTTCCTATATTTCTCACTCCTCTCAGATACAGATGAAAATCTGGGATTCTCACACAACAGCATTCTGCAAATGAGGGAGCTGGGTCAAGTTCCTTTTCTCTGGACTGGACATGCTAATATTTCACTTCAGTGGTTGCTATGGTTCTGGATTATCCAGAACTTTCCCCACATATGTGGTCCCACTTAAAAGGTGGCAGGGTATTTTCTTCTTTGAATTCCATAGTTCTCTCCTAGTATTCTACTCATTCCCTGGGAATGGTGCCTTAGTTCTTTCAAGAGAACCTAATCCAACTCTTATTTTATTGCTTTATTTTCCTATTCTCTCTCTCTCTCCCCTTCTCTCTCTCTCTTCCCCCCCCCCAAGTCCTTAATATGGATGGCTTCTTGTGTGTGTGTGTGTGTGTGTGTGTGTGTGTGTGTGTGTGTTGCTTTAAATTTTAATCTCTTCTTCATCTGGAGCAGAGAAAATAATTTCACAGCTTCCAGTGCTTTCTCTCCAAAACCTGGGTCATTTATTATTTTGTGAATCCAAAAGTTTGCTGCCAATAGTATAGTATTTTCTCACTCATAATGCCTCTCCCTTGGGTCAAGGGATGTGTCAAGCACTGTAGCAGAAAAGGAGTTAGGAACAGGTAGATCTCACCGGGTTTTAAAAAAAAAATGTTTTTGTGCAGGGACGAATAAGTGGGCAGTAAAGCTAATACCTTATAATGTTGTTTTGCTTTGCAGGCTTTCTGTGCATATTGGAATATCAAAGAAAACTATGTTCCTTTGTGGAGACAAAACCAGGTGTCTCTCACTAGAATGTAGCTCCCTGAGGAAAGTGACTTAATTTGTTTATTGTGTGACTCTAGAGCAAACTTGGCACACAGCATGTCCTCAGTAAATAAATACTGCCTTAGTGCTTGAAGGAATGGCCATTTTCTATCTAGACTGAAAGCATTCTCCGGCAGAGTGCTGCTTCAGGGTGGTTCCGAAAAAAACAAGTTAAATGAATTGAAAATTGGATCTCAAAGCAGGACTAAAGTTTTGATAATTTCAAAACGAAGAATAAGTCCATTTTTAGACTGCCTCTTTGAAATATGAGATACCTCAAGTGGGTCATTTTATGGTTGAGCTCTCCGACAAATGTCTAAAATGTGACCAGTGTGTTGAAGAAGGGAGATTAATGTGCTGTAGACCACATTTCCTACTGGGTTGCTGTGAATGACTCCAGGAGTGCCACACATCGATCCCCCAGCACAGCGGGTGGCAGGGGCGCCTTGGTTACCAGGTTCAGCTGAGAGAGGCCTCCTCTCTTTGTTCCCACCCAAATGCACGAAGCCAGCAGGGTTGTTTCTAAGGTAAAGTTGGGCTCACTTTCTTGTTACCTAACTTATTCAAGCCTTAATTTTCTCTAAATTGTAAACTACTAAGTATGTAACATATAAAGCATGTATCTTAACTGTTGCATAGGGACCATTCAGTAATATCAGTTGTTATTTTACAGTCCTAATCTAGAAAAACTGATTTTGCATAATATTGCACATGGTAATTGCATGTTAGGAATGACCTTAACATAAGCAGCCAAGTATTTATTCCCATTTAAAAATAATAATTATGCAACATTCTAAAATTTGAAAACAAATCTATGCTATCCTGTACAGATATTTAACTTTGTAATTCTTTATCCCACTTTCTCTACTACTAACTACTACATTGAATAAATTAAAAGTTAAAATAAGTCCCAGGATAATATATTGTTTTACACTAATTCCCATTGGAGTTGTTGAGTCTGAACTGTTTTCTTGTACTCTAATTTTGGTAGTATGTGATGTTATATGCCTTGAAGAAATATGAATGACCTGAGATCACAAATTAAGGGTAGCTTGCATCGAGCCAGGCGTGGTGGCGCACGCTTGTAATCCCTGTGCTTGGGAGGCAGAGACAGGAGGATCACACAGGTTCGAAGCCAGCCGCGCGCGCTGGCTTAGGAGACCCTGTTTCCAAATAAAAAATGTAAAAATAGGTCTGGGAGTGTAGGCCGGAGGTAGAAGGGCTTCCAGGAACCCCAGTATCACCAAAGGAAAAAAAAAAAAAAAAGAGTAGCTTGCATCAAATGTAGTTCTAAGCTATGAAATAATCATTGATTAGAAATTTAAAAAGACTTTCAGAAGATATGTTTTGAAAACTGGAAGATAGTATGTAAGGAATAGCAAAAGAACTATAATTTGAATTTCTTACTTAGGAAAATGGAATAAACAATAGTGAGAATAAATTCTGTGATAATGTTATCTACAGATTTAATTAAGTAAATATTTGGGCATGAAAAGGGAATGTTACTCAATAATAATATCTACATAATTTTGGCAGCCAAAGGTATTTTCTCAGTCTTGCATTTATCTTTAAGCAAATTATTAGTTGTTTTAGACTACAGTGGTATAAATAAATCTTGGACTAAAACAGATAAATACCATAACATGGAAAGACTTTTCACATGACTCAAGTAGAATAAATCATTTGGTAGTCAACAGATTTGTGCCCTTATAAATGTTCTTGCAGGAGTCTAAAAGTATTTACACATTTTACGTTTATAGTTGCCCTTGGTGGCTGAATAAAAAAAAATTATGATCCATTGTTTTTTCTTCCCAAAAAATCATTTGAATTTTTTTAAATTCTAAAATTAGCTGGGCATGGTGATACATGCCTATAACCCTAGTATTTGGGAGGCTGAGTCAGGAGAAGCACAGGTTTGTGGGCAGATTCAGCAACTTAGTGAGGGCCACTGCAACTTAGTGAGAATTCTATTTCAAAATAAAAATAATAAAATAGGACTGGGGATATAGCTCAGATGTAGAATGTTCCTGGGTTCAATTCATACTACCGCCCCAAACCTCTAAAATTAGCATTTTTTTCATTATTCAAAATCAAAATTACATCTGAATTTTAATTCACTTATTTTATCAATATTTTTCGGGCTATCTTTATAGAGAACAGAGATTAAGTGACATTTAATAGTCAAAAAATGGAATAGTCAGCCCTGCTTTCTACCTTTTGGTCATCAGCTGGAGCTGAAGTGGGCCGACAGGCAATGTTTCTCTGAGTGCTGTTTGGTCAGAATGACCAAAATATTATTTTTATTTAATTAGAAGCCTTCCTTAGCCATATCATCCCCAGATTTACTAATTTTCTATAATGTCCAAATCACTCAGGGTAACAGCAGTAACAATTAGCATAAGTTTAAAAAGAAAAAAATCACAATCCATTCTAAAATATTTGCTTCAACAATCGGTATAAGAAAAGACTGATTTTAAATAATAATGTTAGCCCTTTCATTAGAGAAGCAAATTAAATTATCCCAGAGTTCCCACAGGCTACCATTTACCATTATCCAGTTTTGATAATAAGTTTGTCCAGGTATTTTTCTCTTTTATTCAAATTGCTCTTCCTCCTGAAAGAGCCCAAAGGGAACTAACGGGCTCAGTCCAAGTTCTTATGCCAGGACTCTTGACATTGTCAGCATTGAAAACCACTAAAATCATTAAGCCAGATAATGGCTATTTATGAAAAGTTCACAAGGTTGTTAAATTGATTCCAGATGTCTAAATAATCTACATGCACATTTGCAAGAGGCATATGAAATATATATATAGTAGATACATTAACCTACCACCCGTCCGTTATACCAGGATGGCAGGCAGGATCAAGAGTAATGAAGTTTTACTAGATGTGGCTTGTAGCTCTGAAGCCGACCTTCTTACAGGCGCCCAAATCCACATAGCTAACTCACCTTTACTTTTATCAAAACTGCTTTGAATTAATGATAAGAGAAAAAGCTTTGACAGGGGCACATTAATTCAGTGAGAATCACATATTCCGTCAACCTAAGGTAATGTCTGAGAGCCAAGTAGAAAGGCGAGATCTTTTCTTTCTATTACTTTTTCCAAGGGAGGATTTTAGCGGCTGGGAACCTAGTGTAATTCACTTCCTGCAGGTTATTCAAAATACCCATCTCAGGGCAGAGGGAAGTATTCCAGAAAAGTCTCTGAGGTTGCTCTCAGGTGGAGGCCCAGGGGATCCCTCATGTCCAGAAGGCTCCAGATGGCCTCATGACTGTAATCCACATGGAGAAACCCCAGGCAGTTTGTGTGTCCCTCCTGCAGATGAGTCCAAGCTGGGCTGGTTGATGTCAGGGTACAGGGAGTTGGTATTGTTCATCTTAGTGGTCTGCTCTCAGTGGAGGCACTTTGGTGTTAAATGATCCTTGGTGCCTCTTCTGCACTGGAGCTACTTGATTGGGCCCAAGGTGGACCTTTGGGGCTTGTACAGTTTAATAGTACAGAACTGGAGAGTAGCACAGAATACCTTTATTTTTAACCCACCTGTGACCTTGTGACTCAGCCTGAAATCTTTGGCATTGCCTTTCTAGTCTAGTAGGATATTCTCTAGCTTCAGGTCCCTGTGCATGATGCCTTCCTCATGGCAATAGCACACCGCACACAGACTCTGCTTGAACAGAGGATGTGGCAGGCCAGTGAGCCAATGCCCTCTGTGCACATGTGCTCTATCACCAGACAGATGTAGTCAATGGTGTCTACAATCTGAAATAGTTGGTCCACATCTGGCACAAGATCTGCTTGAATAGCCACTGGGCCTCCTGCACTCCTATGCCAAGGGACCAATGCCTTCTGCACATGTACTCTACCACCAGATAGATGTAGCTGAGGGTGCCTAAAATATGAAATAACTGCATCATATTTGGGTGCTCCATTAACCTCAATATATCCATTTTGGATAAAAAGAGGGCACTGGCTGAGGCCTTGCCTTCATGCCCAACTTTGAACTGGTGAGGATACGGCAGGATGGTTTGACCTAGGCAAAGGTGCCCTGCCCAGTGCCCCACAGGATCTTATAGTGGCTGTTGAGGACATCCTCACAGGACAGCTGGCTGAGAGGCCTGGCCTCACCAAACTATACTCTCTCCTACCACTATGCATTGAAAGCTGCAACAACAGATAAAAATGCCAGCGACAGAAGCAAAACAACCAACAAATAAACATAAAATAACAGACCCAAACAAATAGTAATACACACACACAACACACACACAAAACAAAGCCAAAGCCCAAACCAGATTCAAACAAATCATATCCAAAGTTACCAAACGCCCAAATGAGCTAATTATCCTTGAGTCCAACAGGTCACCAAATAAGATATCCTGTACTTGTGGATAACAATCCATCTCTGGCTAGGGATTTTATAGCTGGTATTTAAGACTCCATTACAGCAGTTTCTTGTGAGGTCCCAGTAAAAAATGGCTGGATCATGGCTTGACCTGGAAATGGCTGGTGGGCTTGGTGTGGCGCACTCTAGCTGTCTCCCTTTAGGCCTACAGGACCTTTTCCTTTTTAATATGAATAAAGACTCCACTAGCTTTTTGCTTCAGTGGATTATGGAGATTGGTATTGTTTCAAAATTAAATTTCGTAGGATGCTTAAAAAAAACTTAGGGATATTTCTGGGAACGTCTATGTTTCTATTCCTCTTTTTATAACATATTGGTTATTTTGAATATTTAGACACCTGTAACATAAAGTATTGTGTTAAAAATATTGATTTGTGTTTGAGGATTCCCTTTCTTCTTCTCTGAGAAACAAGGGATCCTGGAGGTAAGATGGCCTCCCAATTCTGGTATAGCTAGTTTGCCTGAGGTTACCATAATCTCACGAAGAATACTAAGTCCCAGTATGCATATAGTCGTGAATGCTTTTAGATATAATATACTTACATGTTCTCCCAGGAGTTGTCTTTAGGGTTATAGCACCTATCTGGGGCATCAAACCTTAGGTTCTTAAAGAACTATTAGCAAATAGCAATAGTTCTTCTAGCGAAAGGAAGAACAGAATATGTACTCGTTTAGGAAATAGGAGTTATTTTTTTCTATTTTCCATTCAAAGAATTAAACACAAATAGGAAGCTATATAAAATATTTAGAAATGAAAACTCTATAAAATTTGGTATATTTCAATAAAACATGAGGATAAAATAATAAAACTGTTCTGTTAAAGATTTGTATCTTATAGTTCTTCTCTTGAGACGGTGATTTCTCAGTTTTATGGTGTTGTGGTTCCTGAGGACTTTATCACCGGATAAATGTCCTGCACCAAGTAGTTGACTACTGCCCTAAGCTGATCTATGAACATGATAGCAGAAAACTCCCCCAATGTTATTTTACACATCTTAAAAATACTACAAATTTTACAGTTCAAAAAAAAAGAGCTGACACAAATGTTGTATGTACTTCCAAAAGTTTGCAAGTAACTTTTACAAAGTCTTATTAGACGAGAAGATGGTTGTATCCTGTTAAAAGTGACTGAATGCTTCATTCTGGAAATTTTCTTTCAATTAGAACCAGGAAATGTGCTGGATTTCAGAAGGAACAGGCTGGTTGGGCATATTCCAGAGAGAATACCATGATCAAAAGATCAGAGGGGGAAAAAAATCTCCAGCATGCCTGGTGATCAGCTCAATTCCTCAAGCAGATGGGCTATGAAATGATAGCATTAGAAAAGTATGTTGTGATTGAAATACAGATGCCCTTCTATATCAGATTACATTGTAAAAAGTTATATATATATTTTTTTACTGTTGGTAAAGGAAGCTCTCCCAGATATTCAGAGAAATTTGTGACTTTGAGCTGCATTGTAAAGAGTAATATCATGACATGTACAGGACAGAAAAAGAAGAGAAACTAGAAGTGGGCAGAGAGGGACAAAAGTCCATGTAAGAGGGGTGACGTAAGGGAGACAAAAGTGACATATTATGAAATAAAAACACAATTAGTGGTCTTAGACACGTATGCAGTATACACAGAAACCAACTTTTAACTAATGACTTGCTAATAATTTTCTTTTCCTCTTCATGGATCCCAGAGAGTTTTTCATGGTTTAGGTGCTGCATCCAGTGGCCTGCACTATATAATCTGAGATATGCATTGTTAACAACTCAAAGTCTATGGGGAGACCTGTGATAAAGAAATCTATATTTTAGTAAAAATTTTTTTCTCATAATTATTAGACAGTAGAAACTGATGTGTTGTGGCTAAATGGATCATTTATTAATGTTATAAAATTATTCCTTAGCACATGCTTTCTGCTGCTTATAGCAGTAATAAATATTAACTATCGGCCGGGCGTGGTGGCGCACGCTTGTAATCCCCGCGCTTGGGAGGCAGAGACAGGAGGATCGCGCAGGTTCGAAGCCAGCCGCGCGCGCTGGCTTAGGAGACCCTGTTTCCAAATATAAAATGTAAAAAGAGGCCTGGGAGTGTAGCCCGGAGGTAGAAGGGCTTCCAGGAACCCCAGTACCACCAAAAAAAAAATAATAATAAAATAAAATAAATACATAAATAAATAAATATTAACTATCATTTCTGCCTTTTGTTGTGACATAGACATATTTGCTTAACATTTTTGTTCTCCACATATTATTGCTTGTCAGTGTTCATATTAGGGAGAGGGGATAATTTTCTGCCATAATGGATCTTTGAGTCATCAAATATTTTGAACTAGAAAATATTCTATTCTAAGACTATTCAGCACTTAACAATATCTGAGAGATAAATACCATAAAAGGAAAGACTGCTGGGCGTGGTGGCACGTGCTTGTTGTAATCCCTGCATTTGGGAGTCTGAGACAGAAGGACCATGGTTCATGGACAGCTTCAGCTACCTTATGAGGTCCTTTGCAATTCAGTGATACTCTGTTCCAAATAAAATAATTTTAAAAAAAGGACTGGGGATGTAGCTTAGAGGTAGAATGCCTCTGAGTTCCATCCCCAGTGCTGCAAAGAGAGAGAGAGAAGAGAGAGAGAGAGAGAGAGAGAGAGAGAGAGAGAGAGAGAGAGAGAGAGAGAGAGGAGAACTATAAAACAAGAATACAGGTGCCAATAGTAAGATATATATATATATATAATTTTATGGAGAACTTTTATAATTTCTTGATTCATAATAACTCAAATAAATTTGTTTTAAAAATGTGCAAACAAAATAGTGACAATTTCCAAAGATTGTATAAAGGTACGATTTTTTTATAAGAAATGTTGACATAATATTCAGAATTTGTTATTGCAGCAACTAACCTGGGACACTTGTTTTCAGATAAAATTTTAACATATAAAATATTTGGCGATTACTTATTTTATAAGAATAAAGATAACAGAATTCTCTCATTTCTTATACAAATATTTAAATCTATGTCACCAAGTTTGTCAATCTATTTTAACTTTCTATTTTTTAGGACTATACCTGCTGCCCCAAAATAATACACTAATCAATAAAACACATGACTTAAACTCTGACGTTAAATTTTGCAAAAGTTAGCAAGATATATAAATGAGAAAATATTTTTTTCAGATCTTTAGAAAAATTGTAGAGAATTCTATTTTCCAAAGCAGCCAAAGAAGTAACCATCTTAATGTGACTTGGAGACAAAGTTTGTTTTCATTTTTGACATGATCTGCCCATGTTTGACAGTTGCATATTGTGGGGGGGGCTCCAGATGAGAATTTTACATCAAAGCTCAGGTCCCAAGAGATGTTATCAGACTGAACAGCCCAGTGAACAAATATCTGTGAACCTCCTTCCAAACACAGTGTTCTACAAAAAGGTGGAAGTGGTAAGAAACCGTTGAAGCTGTGGTTAAGAAGGTAGGTCTCTGCGGGTACTGATGGGAAACCGTCGTTATGAGGAGGCTGCTGCCCACACAGGAAGCAGACAAACCCTCGGGAGCATCTTGTCCACCTGTGGCAGAAGAATTTGCATAGATAACATTTTGAAGTCAGAGAGTTAGTACTCAGTTGGTGACCAAGAGAGAGAAGAGAAGCAAAGGGTTTCAGGGAGGGAGTGGAAAGGAAAATGTTGCAGAAGTTGCAAGACCTATTAGCTGTGCCTTGTGCAAATCACGTAGCTCTTCGCTTTCCTAGAAAAGAGGCTTAAAATATAGGCCTATGTGGTGCAGGGCGTGGTGGCTCATGCTTGTAATCCCAGCTTTTGGGAGGCTGAGACTGGAGGATCTTGGTTCATGGACAGCCTCAGCTACTTAGTGAGGCACTCCGTAAATTAGTGAGACCCTGTTTCAAAATAAAGAATAAGAAATAGGGCACGGGTAAAAAATAGGGCAAGAGGTTGCATGCCCCTGGGTTTCATCCCCAGACCTGCAAAAAAAAAAAAAAAAAAAAATTGGCCTATGTTCCATCATATTGAAAGCACATTAACAGATTAATGCAGTGGTCTTTCAAAATATCCTATTCATTAAGTGTTATTTATAGGATGCTAAATTCAGGTACTATTACTGGAGAAAATCTCCAAGTCAAACAGCTTAATATATGAATCCCTGGCTTAAGAGCTGGAGTGTCTATACAAGTGGTTGATGTTTTTATTTTTTCCACCTTCTTGCCTTTTTATTTTTTGGACCCTTTTCCTAGATGTTCTAGTCTAGAAGGACAGTTAGCTATGTTGACATTTCATTTCACTTCTAAAATCTAAGCAAAAACTTTATACACTTTCTCCTCTCTTCTTCTTTTCCCTGGCCTACATACTGCAGGAAGATGATCTTGTGCACCTGCTTTATCTATCATTTCCTCTTTCATGCTCACAAAGACTGGTTCTCATGTCTGATTCCTCTTCCAAAGCCCATCACTCTCCCAATTACTTCTTGAATATTTAAAAAGTCAATCTCTTTCTCCTTCTTTTGAGTGCTTAGAAAACTTGCCAGCTTTCAGGGAAAAAAATACACTTATGTGAGAAGGGTGTTCCTGTTGTTTGTAATCCACTTTTTTATGCTATTCTGTTATAAAAGCCAGAACTGAATGAAACATTTTTCATTATCTGTAGTTTTATGAATATTTTGGATCACTGGTGGTTTCTATTCTATGAGTCCAAAAGAATGAAATGCATCCACCTGTGACTACATAACAAATAAAATAAAAACCAAGTGCAAATAAATTATATAACTTATACTACTTTTATTTTTGCCAGGATAAAACAAGTAAAACCCCAAATTACAAAAACAAATAGAAAAGCAAATAATAAAAAATCTCTAGTATTTACTTTCACATTTATTTTATTAAAAGAAATTTTCATAGCCAGGTGTGGTGGTGCACACCTGTAATTTCTAGTACTGGGGAAGCTGATACAGGAGTATGATAGGTTTAAGCCAACCTCAGGAACTTAGGGAGCCCCTCAGCAACTTGGTGAGACCCTGCTTCAAAATCTTCAAAATTAAGAATAAAAAGAGCGAGGATGTATTTCAGAGGTAGATTGCCCCTGGATTCAATTCCTAGTACTGAAAAAAAAAAAGAGAGAAAAAACTCATGTTGAAAACATTGGGGTGATAGTACCTTTAAGAGTTGTGAGACATTTTGATAAATGTTGATAGCCTGTGACAATTAAAACTGTAGAGACCATGTGTCTCTTTGCCTCCCTCCCACCACACCACTCCACCATTATGATGCTATAATGAACACAAGCCTAAGAATAAATGTGCTATATGTGAAAACATTCACTGCCAAATAGACACAGAACAACAATAAAGTCTATTCTAAATAGTGGGTGAAGTCTTTTTTTTTTGTATTGGGGATTGAATCGAAGGGCTTTCTACCTCTGAGTTATGCCCCCAGTCTTATTTTATTTATTTGGAAACAGAGTCTTACTTCACTAAGTTGCTGAGGCTGGCCACAAACGGGATATCCTTCTGTTTCCACCTCCTAAGTACTGGGATTACAAGTGTTGTACCACCATGCTCAGCTCAAAGTCCTCTTTTTATTTGGGGAGGGGGGGATTCAGTGGAGGCCAAAGAATGACCTGGGAATAATCTTTAAAGAGACAAATGCTTTAGGCTGGAGAATATTTAGGACTTCTCTACAACTCTCTACAAGGTCTGTGTTCACACTGTTCTCCATTCCTAGACTAGAGCTCTTCTAGATTTCAAAATGCAATTGCTCTCCAGGATTAAAGTATGTATACTGAGACGAACCATCTGTAGGAATTGGATGCAATCATCTTGTTTTTTTTTTTTTTTGTTTGTTTTTTGGATATATATTTACTGGGATTCCTGGAAACACTTCGACCCCTGGGCTATACTCCCAAACCTTATTTTATACGTTTATACTTATTTTACATTTATCTTATATTTTATACTCCCAGACCTTATTTATACTTTTTTATTTGGTAACAGGGTCTCTTAAGCCAGCGCAGCTGGCTTTGAACTTGAGTGATCCTCCTGTCTCCACCTCCCAAGCGCGGGGATTACCATGCCTGGCCCAAAACTCTTGTTTTACCAGTGAAAAGAACAAGAGACTTCTAAGTTCATTGAAGTTTGGATCCAGGATTTTGTTGACTAATTTTTAATGTTGTGTACTTAACTTAGTATAATTATTACCAATTGGTTTTAGTCAATTGGGGGCTCAGGCCAAATTTAAAACAAATGGCCAAGCTGGGCACAGTGTACACCACAGTAATCACAGCACTTAGGAGGCTGTGACAGGAGGCTTGCAGGCTTGAGGTCAGTGCATAGTAATTTAGCAAAACTTTGTTTCAAAATATAAAATAAAAAAAAACTCAGTGGTAGCATGCCTCTGGGTTCAATCCCCAATACGATAAATAAATCAATAGCCAAAATAACTTGGAAACCATTGACATGTTCAGCTTAGATACCATTTAAATGTCCATATATCCTTATTGTATAGAAAAATATAACAGTGAATTTGGTCAGGTGCTAGATACAGTATTTGGATGTCCTGTGACCACAGTCACACACACTTTCAGGGTTTGAAGGTCAGGTGTTTAGTGGTTATTTGGGGAAGATCACACTCTTTTCTTCCAATTGGATCATTCAGATAATGTCTTCCAGGGTGAACAACAGAAAACCATGAAAATGAAATAAACTTAAGTTACAGGGAAGACTAAGTATATAGATATATGAGCAAGTAATTATCAGTCCTGTGACCCAATGACTTGAGGACCTGGTTCCTGACTTCTGTAATAGCAGGTAACCATTATTTCCAGAAGAAACGTTTCTGTGCTATAATTTAAACGTAGTTCTTTGGTCTAGAACAGGCTGGAGAAGAGCTGGGAAACAGCCTCTAGATTTCATATTCCTTACAGATCTTTAAACTTCCCCATTTTTTTTCAACTAAATATCTTAACTTGGTAACTTGTTTCAAATAGGTAAAGTTTGTTTGTTTGTACTGGGGATTGAACCCATGGCATTCTACCTCTGAGCTACACCATCAACTCTTTTTTATTATCTTGTTTTGAAATAGGATCTCAGTAAGTTGTTGAGGATCTTGCTAATTTGCTGAGGCTGGCCTTTAAACCCATGATGCTCCTAAGCCTCCCAAGTACTGAGATAACAGGAGTGAGCCACCATACCCCAGTTTGCAGTCTGTGAATCCTCACCATGGGACACACTGTATTTCTTGCCTTGAAGTTTTTCTCCTTTTATTAAATCCACGATGAAACTCAGAACTCACAAGCAGGATGATCTGAACTGTTCACAAAAGTTCATTTTCCCATGTATATGTTCAGATTTTCTCTGCATTTCTATGCCATACATGGACATTTTGTTGTATCCAGATTGGTATACTTTGAACAAATAGTTGGCTTAGGAACTCAACATTAACTGATTTCTTGTGAAATTTTAATAACATACATAAAGCACAAAAATTATGATCCACAGATGCATTCAATACTTCTTTACTCATTTGTACATAATTTTTGCACTATACATTTATTTTGCAGTGCTGTTGATCAAACCCAAGGCTTTATGCATGCTAAGCATGTGCTCCATCACTGAGCTATGCCTCTAGTTCTGTATATTTTAAGACACATATTCTTGGAGTCACCGTGTGTTCTGAAAAGCTACCTGAATTTGCTAATGTCCACTGGTTTTATAGACACCATAGACCAGCGACCTTGGAGTAGAGAAGATAAAATATGGTGCAGATGGAAAAATCAGAGTATCAGGAGAAAAGGAACATTTTCTTGAGTTTTTAAAATATAAAATTTTTAATTAAAGAAGAAATCAAATATGCTAGAAAATATAAGAGGAGCAAACTGGGGAAGGACTAAAAAAGAATAAGAAGGAAATGCAAATGTAAAGAAGTGTAAGTCTGTTAGGCAAAACAGAAGAATATTGGGAAAAAAGTAAGTTAAGCAGATTGACTATTTTGGCAAGATAAAATAAAACATCTATATTCATATAGATAACATATCAATGAGAAAAGAAAGGAACAATAAACCAAGAGTCTAAAATATTATTGCATTATGAGATGAGAAAGATCGTTGCTGTTGCTATTTTTGTTTATATTTGGTCCAAATAATATGCATGACTAAAATAACATTCTGTAATCTGAATCTTAAGTTATTGCATCAATCAAGGAAATTCATAATACTACATCTTTTCTTCACTTTTACCTTCATTAATATTTATATTGTATTACTGTTGAGTCAACTTATTGTTCAATATTGATCATTAGTGTAGTTTAGTTACCACTTTAGGCATTTTTAAAGTACAGAATTTTAGCCAGTCGTGATGACACACACATAACATCTCAGTACTTGTGAAGTTGTGGCAGGAGGATTGCAGATTTGAGACCAGCCTCAGCAACTTAGTGAGAGTCTCACTAATCTAGAAAGACTCTGTTTTCAAATTAAAAAATAAAAAATAAACAGGGCTGGGAATATAGTTTGGAGGTAGAATTCTCCTGGAGTCAATTCAGTAACTAACACACACACACACACACACACACACACACACACACGACAGTTTTGACTACTATGTAATGACTTTTAGCATTAAACAAAGATCATGTTCAAAATTGCTCAGAACACTTATCAAAAGATACACATCAAATTTTTTAAGTCAATTATTTTGGGTCCTACAGGCACCTTATATTTGGTGAATAGGAAAGTATATTAGGTGTTTAATACTTGCATTTGAAAATTCCCTAAATTTCAAATTCTTGTAAAATCAAAAGGAAAATTACCTAAATTTCAAATTTTACATTCTTTTTTGTTCCAAGTTTATTTGTACTTTTATGTTATAATCTGGCTCTCTTCCTATGATCTGATCGACAGTGATAATGATGAAAAGAAGACTTTAAAAACAATCACAGCATTTCTAATATCTAGGCCTCATTAATTCTTGAAACTTACCTTACTGCTGTAAAATTATGAGATTTATTATGACTTTGTTTTAATTCCTTATTTTTATTTACTATAACCTACTTTTGAAAAATAACTGAAAAGATCACTATGGATAAGATCAGATAATTTAAGAATAAGTTTAGGATCTTTAACTCCCTACCTGTAAAGAACTCAATTAGAAAGATGTGCTCACATCCAATGAGAATCTTAATCAGTAATTCTCCATGCCCATGATTACTTTTAAGTATTGAATAGAAAGTTGAGTTTCAAAAACAAAATCAATCAAACAAAAACTTACTATGTTAAAATTTCAGTATCTGAGTTGACTTACTTTAAGCTATGTAATAGAGCAAAACTGGTAGAAAGACCACAGCTTACAGCTTTTACTATCCCGAACATTAGAGTTGATATCCAAACTTATCCATTCATCATTTCCAAGAATTTAGAGGAGCTTAAGAACATCATTGAACATCTGTCTTTTCAGTTTTGAAAGGGAAATTATAATGCCAACTCTAAAATATTTGCTCCAATTAGACAAAATTACACATGCAAGTAATCTAGCAATTCTGAAAGATCAATAAATAATCCCTACTATATACTCACAAAAGTTAAAGCATATGCATTTGTTTCTTTCAGCTCACATATCTTGGTGTTATTAAAATGAACTAAAATTTATTTTTAAAATGTTACACTTTTAAAGTCCTAAATCTACATCCTTCTTACATTTACTTAGTATTTTTGCATGCTACTATACAGATAGCTGTACATTTTGAAGAATTCCAAATGCTGATAGATTTTGAAATATTAATTTTTAAAAATCATACTATTTATAAAAAGGTACATTATTTTTCTCTTTTATAAATTTGGTGGCACTGAGAATTGAACCCAGAGTTATTCTATCTCTGAGCTACACCCCATCTCTATTTTATTTTATTTATTTTGAAACAGGGTATCGCTAAATTTCTGATGGCCTTGTTAAGTTGCTGAGGCTAGTTTTGAACCTCGGGTCCTCCTGTCTCAGCATCCCAAATACTAGGATTACAGGTACACATCATTTTAAGATATCCAGCAAAATGATATTTTTAATAAAAATATCATTGTAAAGAATATACATCCTATTTCAAAAGTTAGGATGCATTTGTTCATAATGTTTCTGTTTATTATGAATAACCTTAAAGTTTTCACTGAGATGTAAGTGAATCTTCATCTATTGGTAGATGCAAGAAATGTGAATGTTCCTAAAATACACCAAATGGTGTGATGTTCCCGTAACTGATATTGAGTCTGTTACATCCCGGCATACACCAATAGAATATTCGTAAGTAGATCTCTATCAAGACATTAACATATATGGTGCTAACTGACTGGAGGTCTAATAGAAAACACAACAAGCTGGATTTGGTTGAACATGCCTGCAATTTTAATACTTGGGGGGCTGAGATAGGAAGATCGCAGATTCAAGAACAACTTCAGAAGTACAGCAGGATTCTTATCAAAATAAGGAGACCCTATTTCAAACCAAATAAATAAATGAATGAATGAACAAATAAATAAGTAAGTAAGGACTGGGCATGTACCTTGGAGGGTTCAATCTGAGTACCAACCCTAGTTCAATCCCCAGAACTGTCTCCCTCACAGAAAAAAAAAAAAAAGAAGAGAAAAAAAAAAACACAACTGAATGTACTTTTACAATTTTGTATAGATTGTAGTTATAGGCCAGAACTTATTTCTGGTTTGAACAGTCTGATGGATTTTTTTTTATATCAGAGAGAGAAAAGAGAAGATAAGAATGAAATGAAACAAAAAAAATATTTTGTTGGTTGCCAAAGTACTTACAAATGAATCACACAAAGATTGAAAGCTCATTTTCAGAATACCAAATTATAGCAGTGAAGCATTTCCTGAATGCTCAATCAAAGATTCAACAATAGTATTAGAAAAGTTACATCATTCCTGGAATAAGATGAGTATTTGCTAGAGAAATTTGTGAATGATAGCCTACGGGCTGGTTCATCATGTGGCCAAATGCTGATCCCCAGCTGTCTCTCTGGCCTGTTCACATGGAGCCCAGTAAGCGTGTCTTGAGTCAGCCCAACAGGAAGAGTCTGCAGAAGCCACAAAAGAAGTGGAGCCTTTTACAATGGCATCGGTTGTGAAAACCATTTGATCTCTTAAGATAATAGGCATTGAAATAATTTGGGTAACACTCATATATTTAGCCATTCATTAGTTTTCATGACATTTGAATCAATGTGCAATGAGGAAAGGAGAATAAAAGGAGATTGAACTCACCACACTTAAATTATTCAGTGCTGTGTCTGCTGAATAGTTCATCTTTTCCAGCTCGTTTTCCTACAGAGTTGTCCCATCAAACCCACTCTTGTCTACAAGTCTCTTGAAAGTTACTTTAATTTCCACTCTTGACGAAACTACTTTTGATCATCAAAGACTTCCTATAGATAAAAACCTATAGGTGCTCTTGAAGATGCAAAAAGGCTGTATGGCTGTAACTATAACACTGCTGAACATTTGTGTATTTGTCGAGTGATGAGATAAAGTGATAACTAGTGTGCCTAAGTTAATGTTGGCTACAATTATCCTCACCCGTTAATAAAAGAATTTATATAGTACTTATATTTAGTGCATAGCATAAAGTGTTCCAAATTACGTAAGGATACAAAAGTGCTACATAAAATGCAATAAATTTAAGTTTCTCATTTAGCATTACTCTACTTTCAAACTTCATTCTTTAATGATACTTATATCACTAGATATATGCATATGTATATATAAATATCCAAGAAAATATCCAAATATATCTATAGCTTTGCTAGAATTCCCTTCAAAGACTTTATAAATATCTAGAAGTTGTACCATGCAAATTGTGTATAAGCAAAATTAATTCCTTTTTTAAAGAATGAAGATTAGAAATTGAAAATCTCCTGTAAGAAAGTATAGTAGAATATATTTTATATCGCTGTCAAGGTTTTGGTAATGGTGATTCCATTGTCATTTACTTGCACAAAATATTATTTCAATGTCTCTTCATCTAAAATTAAAAACATTGTCAAAGTTTTAGTCTTACAGGATTTGTCTTAAAATATTTTGCAAAAGTAAAACTAAGGATTAAACCTAATAAGTTTATACCATTTAGACATTTTTATAAATAGTTTTTTCAAAGACACAGAGTAACAGGGAAACTTGACTGTGTTAAAATTAGGATACAACCTATGTAGAGTTTGAGTGTGCATGTGAGTGTGTGTGCATGTGTGTGTGTGTGAGAGAGAAAGGTGGCAAGACAAGGTCAGCCGTATATTGGTGGATCACTTATCTCTGGTGTCACTCAATCACAGGAAATGTCTCATGTCATAGAACAGCATTTGCTGTATAAATCAGAGTTAATTAAATACGCCCAGAACACTGGCTATAGGAAGCCGTTCCTTCATTTCTCATCCCAGGGAATCCTCTTTATGTCAAGGCCAATGGAAAATACCACCCTGTACTTCCCAAGTCACACTGATTTAATTTCCTGTAAGTGTGTCTGTGTTACACCACTAAATTATTTGTTGAGTGCCTGCCGTCTGTTGAATACCACGCTAAGTGCCGAGGTCTACACCCCATTGTCTACACTACCACTTAGAACAGTGCCTAGCACATAGGAGGACTCAAAAGATATTTAATGATAAAAGTATAAAGGAATAGTTGATGGCACAGGAAATTAGACAGAGGGACATGATCTTTGAATTCTTAGTTATCTAATTATGTTTCCTGATTTCTAGATCTGGAAAAATGATTATTTCTTACCCGCTGGTAATAAATAACTTTGGACTTCACGAGAGCTTGGGGAGGGCTGCATAGATAGATCTTTCATACTCCATATCTGGATGGCATGGGGGGAAAGGCTGTATTGTAGGCAAGTCTTGGCTCTTTATTTATTTGAATTTGATCTTTCTAAGAAGGAGCCGAGACGCATGCTATAGATATCATGACAAAGATTGGTTCTTTTTACATTTCTGTGCTAGTTAGAAGTCTTTGTATAACACCATGAAGATTTATTTCTGGTTACTCTCAGAGTCCAATCCAGGTTGTTGGAGTAAATACTGTGTTGCTGTCCAAAGACCCAGGCTTCTAAATTTCTCATAAGATCTCAGTTATGTAGAATATTATACTCTTGGTTAGATCACGCACAATGATATTGACTATAGAACAGCAAAGCATGGTGGGGCACACCTGTCATCCCAGTACTTGGGAGGCTGAGACAGGAGGATCATAGGTTGTAAGCCATCTTCAGCAACTTAGCATGACTCTCAGCAACCTAGTGAGACCATTTTGAAAACAAACAAACAAACAAAAACAAAAAACAAAAAAAGAGCTGGGATATAGCTTGGAGGTAAAATACCTCTGGGTTCAAAACCAGTACCATCAAAGGAAGAAAGGAAGGGAGAGATGCAGGGAGGAAGGACAGAAAGAGCATGGAGTGAGAGTGTTTAGAAGTTACATATGGGAATAGGTACATCAACGCTACCACTCTTCGTTGGCTAGAACATTCCATGTGCCTGACACCCCGAGAGATGAGACCTGCAGATAACTACCAGAACTTCACTGTGCTTGGGAATTTGTTTTCTTAATATTTGTGTTGTCACTACCAAGCTTTAGAAAGACAAAAGAGAAAAGAAGTAAAGAGAAAAAATATACATGCTGCCTATGGACAAATGATAGATGAAGTTTCTTTTCCCCAATGAAATAAACATTAGTCCTAAGTGTTTAAAGATGGAAATGTGGCTTATATGGGCTGATGGAACTTCTCCACAGGTCTACAGCTAGGGAAAGATGAATCAAAGTCAGGTAGCTAGCTAGACATTAGCAGATGGGGTCTGCAGAAATGAACTGGTTCACCTGAGGAAATTCACGTTGGCCCCTCCCCTGTGGGAAAGGTGTGGAGAAAAAACAGAGGGTTGCTAGGCTACCATGGGCTTCTGGGCCAGTAATCCCACTCTTGCTTTGCGTAGGACACAGCAACAGAGGGGTTTAGAAAGTACAAGTTTATATTGAAAGATCATAGGCATCTGGACAGCCAGGAAAGAATCAGAATATTATATCATCTCAACACCTGACTAACGTATAATAATATACATCATCTCACTTTACAAATTTTTTCTTACAAATTTTATGGTTTTAGCCAGGTGTGGTGACACATGCTTATAATCTCAGGACTTGGGGAGGCTGAGACAGGAGGATCACAGGTTCACAGCCAGCCTCAACTACTTAGTGAGGCCCCCCCACAACTTAAAGAGATTGTTATGAGTCTCACTGATGCAGTGGCGAGAATGACAGGTCACACTTAATGTCTTTCACGAATACTCGGTTTATTTTACAATGCTCATAACACTCCCATCCTTCTCTAACTATGCCACTGGCCAGATAGCATTTGGTTATCTGAGGCAAACGGGTCTCCGCGGGTAACCTAGGTTCAGGATCGCTGTCACAGCCGTCGCCGATGATTGAGGTGCAGATGCTCGATGTCCGGGGAGTCAGACGGGGATGAGCCCAACTGTCATAAACAGGAATTGTCCAGCAGCTACCAGAGGAATGTTTCCTTTTGGCCAGACTAACTTTCAGCCTCTTAGAGACAGTTGGATCAGAGCCACCGATATAGCCATTTGCTACGTCTTATATGCCCTAAATTGATGTCACTAATTGCGTAGGCTCATTACTTCAACCGTCATCTTGTTTTCTCAGCTGTTTCATCTTAGGGACATATGTCTGGGACGTGTGTCCATTACTTCATCCTTATCTTGTCTTCCAGTTGTCTCATCCTACAGATGTGTGCCGGGCAGCGCGTCCATTCATTTGTCTTGGGCACGTCAGTTACATCTTTCTTCTGCCTCATCTTCTTTGCATATATGGCCAGTCTACCTGTCCCTATGCTATACCTATATCCTGACATATATTTTATATACTCACAACATTTTTGCATATATTTTGTATGCTCACAAAAGAGATCCTGTTTCAAAATAAAGAATAAAAAATAGGGCTGAGGGTATAGTTCAGAGGTAGAATGCCCCTGGGTTCCATCCCCAGTATTGCAAAAAAAAAAAAAAATTTTTTTTTGATTGTATGGTTTTATGCTAAAATGGCATAGGTTATTTGCAGAAATTTTATCTAGCTCTTTATTTCTCTAATAGATTTTTAGCATTTATTTTACCTATAAAATAGGCATTTTAATGCAAAAATTATTTAAATAGCTTTTAAAATCAGTTTTTAATGTATTTCCTGTCTTTTTTTCCTTTCAGTTGTGGAAAATTTCAGTGTTTTTGTTTGTTTTGCTTTTGGTACTAGGGACTGAATTTAGACATTCTACCTAGGAGCTACACCTTTAGCCTTATTTCATTTTTTATTTTGAAATAGGGTCTCCCTAAGCTGCTAAGCATCTTGCTAAGTTATCGAGGCTAATCTTGAACCTGTAATTCTCCTGTCTCAGCCTCCACTGAGATGGTACTGGGATTATAGACATGTGCCACCACGCCCAGCTCAAATTTTGGTTAACTCTAAAATAATCCAATGTGGAAGAAGGGCTTATTTGTGTATATGTTTTCATATAGTTGAAGTCAAGAAATGCTATTTAACACTAGGCATTGCAGTAAAACCCCAATATCTCTTAGATCAGACATATTATTTATTATTCTGTTGATATAAGATTATATTACTGTAAAGTTTAAGGGAATATATTCACATTAAGTATATGGTAAACCCTATAATTATATATGGAGAAATGAATTACCCTCTATTATATACAAGTTGGCTATTATATCCCCCTCAAAATACCTTTACCACATCATATTTTTATAGTCTACATTTACATAATATTAAACATGGTAACTCTTAAAAGAGCAATTATGAACATATTATATGCATTTATTTATTAAATATTTATTGATATATTATGTTCTAAGTATCATACAGTTAGAATTTAGAAAATGACATATTGCCTATTATAATATAGTATACTTGCTCAGAGAATTTTTATGTGTCTTATTTGAATCAAAGAACAATCAAGTGAAATTCTTAAGAAGAAAATTTAAGTATAAAATTTAGGATTCTTTGCTCTGGTATATGATGTTGATACTCTAATGGAAACCTCACAATCTCTAGAACATTTTCTCCACATAATCCCCCAGTTAGATAATATAATTTAGAATTTACTTTCATTTGTCTAGAGAAAGGATTTTCTACATTTGAGAAAGGGTAATAATGCCAACATTAAGAGCTGAGTTTCAGTTGATTCCAAAGTCTGTTTTCTACTATATCCTACATGGTAACATAAAATTTTTACCAGGAAGACAAAAAAAAAAAAAAGAAGAAAAGAAAAAGAGAAAGAGAGAACGAGAAAGTTGAAAATGTTTTCTGAGTGTGTTTACTATTTCAACATCTATAGCATTAGATTTATATTTTATTTGGAAACAGGGTCTCACTAAATTGTTGAGAGCCACACTCAGTAGCTGAAGCTGTGTGGTCCTCCTGTCTCAGCCTCCCAAGCACGGGATTACAAGCATGTACCACCACGCCCGGCTATAGCATAAGATTTAAAATCAGATGACTCTGATCTATGTCTTCTGATGTTTGGAGCCAGGATTTTGGGCAACTCATTCACCCAGGTTTTCTACCTCTGTGGAAAAGATTTTTACTATTGGTAATGATAGTGATGATGATTAATACTTACTATTTCCTCTCCGAAGTCATTCATCTTGATACTTAAAATATATCCCATTCAATAAGAATTTTCAATAGCAATTTTGTAATAAGTATATCTTTGATATTCACATATAAATATAAAGACATACATCCAGTGTCATGAGATCTAAAAATGTAAGAAGAAAATAAAGTGCCGGTTTCTAAAGTTATCAAGGAAAGTGAAAAGGCCCAAAATAGAGAACTGACACTATATACTTTACAACTTGATATAATGCCATGATAATCATAGTGTTTTATCGGTAAAGAATAGATGGATCAATGGAACAGAACACGAATGCCACCATTAGATCCATATGAATATACTCAGCTGTTAAATAAAATATGTTCAAAATTAAATATGTTGAACAAAATAACAAATTAAATGTAATTCAAAATTTTAATTTAACATATATAATCAATATAATTCAGCAATTAAATATGATTAAACAATTTTGTTGAAGAGTTAAGTATGTTCAATAAAAGAACAAAATGACATAACAAAGAAAAGACAGCCTTGTTAGCAAATGGTGCTGGAATAATTAGATACTTGTGTTTAAAAAAAATAAATGAATCTAGCTGGGTATGGTGGTACATGCCTATAATTCTAGAGCTTGGGAGGCTGAGACAGAAAGATTCCAGGTTCGAGGCTAGCCTCAGCAACTTAGTATGATCCTGTTTAAAGTATAACTTTGTGGTACAACGTCCCTGGATTCAATCCCTAGTACCAAAATAAAGAAATAGTAGGTTTTTAATAAACAAATCTAGATACAGAGCTCCACAGGATGAACTAAAAATGGATCATAAACCTAAATGTAAAATTTTAAAACTATGAAAATCTTTTAGACAGTGTAGAAGAAAATCATCATGGCTTTGGTTATAGCGATAACTTTTTAGATACAATCCATAAAATAAATAATTGATAAGCTGAACATTTCTAAAACTAAAGATTTCTGTTCTGCAAAAGACACTGTCAGGAGAAGGAGAAGATAAGTTATAGAATGAGAGAAAATATTAGCCAAAGACATCATATGTTTCCTTGACAAAGGGCTATCACTCAATGTAGACAAAGAACTCCCAAAACTCTGCAATAAGAAAATGAACAACTAGATTAAAATTGGCAAAAGCCATGAACAGAGACCAAACAAAGAAGATATTCAGATGGCACATAAGCACATATAAAGAGGCTGGACATCATGTCTTCAGAGAATTGTAAATTAAAATAACAATAAGATACTAAAATACCTATTAGAATTTGAATGATGAACATCTGAAGCACTAATAACAACAAATATTGGTGAGGATGTAAAACAACAGGAATTCACTGCTGGTGGGAATACAAAATGAGGTAGCCACTCTGGAAGACAGTTTGGTAGTTTCTTACAAAACTAAACATACTCTTACCATATAATACAGGAATCATGCTCCTTGGAATTTGCCCAAATGCCTTGAAGAATTAGCCACATAAAAACCTGCACATAGATGTTTACAGTAACTTTTTTGTCAAAACTTGAAGCAAACAAGATGTTCTTCAGTAGGTGAATGGATAAACAGTTCTAAAAAGGAATGAGCTACCAGCCAGGCGTGGTGGCACAGGCTTGTAATCCCAGCATTTGGGAGGCTGACACAAGAGGATGCGGTTCGTGGACAGCCTTGGCTATTTAGTAAGGCCCTTTGCAACTCAATGAGACCCTGTTTCAAAATAAAGAATAAAAAAATAGGGCTGTGGATGTCACTCATAGGTAGAATGCCCCTGGGTTCCATGTCTAGTACTGCAAAAAAAGAAAGAAAGAAAGAAAGAGAGAGGGAGGGAGAGAGAGAGAGAAAGAAAGAAAGAGAGGGAGAAAGAAAGGAAGGAGCTACCAAGCCATGAATCGACATGAAGGGACCTTAAATACATATTACAAAATGAAAGAAACTAACCCGATTGGGCACACCTTGGGTGAGCCCAACTATATGACATTTGGAGAAAGGAAAAACTTAAACAAACAAACCAATAAACCAGTAGTTGTCAGAGGTTAGGACAGGAAAGGGGGATGAATAATAAGTGGAATACTGCAGATTTTCAGGTCAAAGCAAAAATACATATGGCCTCACATCTGTCAAAAGCCATAGAACGTAGAAGACAAAGAATGAATCATACTGTTAACTCTGGGCTCTGGGTGGCAATGATATGTCTGTATAGTCTCAGTGATTGTCACATATGTACCATTCTGTGCAAGATGTTGATAGTGATGGAGGTTGTTTAGTGGCAGGGAGCATAGAGGAACTCTCCACACTACTTATTCAAGTCACTACACATCTGAAATTTAGCTGGGCAGGGTGGTGTACATCTGCAACTGTATCTGCAACTGTAGGTGGGAGGCTGAGGTGGGGGAGCCTTAGTTCAAAGTCAGCCTCAGCAACGTAGTAGGCATCCATTTCAAAGTAAAATATAAATAAAAATTAGTCTGGAAGTTTAGCTCAATGGTAGGATGCACATAGATTCAATCCCCAGTACCAAATAAATAAATATTAGAAAACACATACATTAACACACACACACACACACACACACACACACACACACACACACTGGCTTTCAGTCACCTTAACTAGGAATAATGAGAATAATTTGGACTTCCGGGAAGATGGCGACCGAGAAAAGTGGGGCTTAAGAGCCCCGCTAACAAACAATCTCCATTACCACAAAATCAGCGCCTTTCATAGCCAGAAAACACCATCACCAGAGAAACAAAAAAAAATCACCAGGCTCCAGAGAGAAAGCAGACTGAGAACAGAGCTCAGAGCCACAGAGGAGATACACCAGCCTCACGCCTGAGGACGCGGCAGCAGCGCCATACTGCCAGCGGCAGTGTTGAGTTCACTGGACGGCCACAGCAAGCCGAGGTGAGCCGCTGCGGAACATCCAGGCAGGATCTTTTGGCGCAGAGAGCATCTAAAGCTCCCAGTGGCTGAGCTCAGCACACGCTGCAGGGACTCAGAGTGGAACTCAAAACCAGAGAAGAAAAAATATGCCAGCCTCACGGCCGAGGGCATGGCGGCAGCGCCATATTGCCACCGGCGGCAGCAGCAGCGAATTCACGGAGTATAGTACAGCTACATCTGCGTACTCAAGAACAGTGAGTCAAATTGTGGGCCACAGAGGAGTAATCCCAGTACTGTACTCCCTGGGACTTGACCCAGTGGGGGAGTGGCGGTGGCAGAGATATCACACCATAGGAGAACGTGCAACCTGGCACCCCCCACAGTCTAAAGCAGCCTCTATCGACTCTCTGGGTTGGAGACTCTGTGATACAACCCAGTAAAGGAGTAGTGGGGTCTGAGATACTACTGACTCGAGATCCAGAACACCTTAAGTGAAGTCATAGTGACCCAAGGGAAGAACCCAGAGAAGGCACAAACTTCCGAAATCATGGGAAAGAGGAATCAGAGATTTCTAGAAGATCAAATCAGGAAAATAACTGTAGAAATAATAGAGGTGCTTCGAAAAGAACTCAGAGAGAGCCAAAAAGAGATAAAGGATGCAATTAATTAAGTAAAGGCCTCAATTCAAAGCACAAACAACCGATTAGACCACATGGAGAACAGAATCTCGCTCTTAGAAGATGATCATTCCAAAAATGAACGCATAGTTTCTAATCTAGAAAAAAATATCCAACAGCAGGAATCCAATATTGAAGAAATATGGGCCCATTTTAAGAGAGCTAACCTAAGAATAATTGGAATAGAGGAGGGAAAAGAAAGTGAAACCAAAGGGATCAACAATCTCTTCAAGGAAGTAATAGCAGAAAATTTTCCAGACATAGAGCAAGAGGTTGATACACAGGTCCAAGAAACTTATAGAACTCCCTTTAGACAGGATCAGAGAAGAGGATCCCCATGCCACATAATTGTCAAAATGACTAATGTGGAAGCCAAGCAGAGAATCTTAAAGGCAACAAAAACAAAGGGCCAAGTGACATTCAGAGGCAAACCAATTAGAATCACTCCAGACTTCCCAAACCAAGTCATGAGAGCCAGAAGGGCTTGGAGTAACATATTCCAAACTCTGAAAGAAAACAACTTCCAGCCAAAAATTTCCTACCCAGCAAAACTTTCTATCAAATTAGATGGGGAAATAAGAAGCTTCCACGACAAACAAAAACTGAAGGAATTTATGTCTTCAAAACCAGCACTAGAGAAAATACTCAAAGAGATTAACTACAAAGAAGAAATAGGTAACACACACCAGAACCAGAGAAACAAGATTTTCCATCCAACAGACAACTAAGATTGGTTATCTGTGGAGATTCATTACTTATGTTAGTCTTTTACCTATCTCTAAATGGTATTGTTTGCCTTTATTGTTATTAATTTTTAGGATTTCTAGTTGGAATACTAATATACCTTCAGATATAGCATTTGGAAATAGTTTATCCCATTCTATTAGTAACTTTTAACTCTGTTTAAATTGTCTTTGGATATACAATTTTTTTTTATTTTTTAGGGAGTTTGTATACTCTTCTGTTGCCTGTGCCATTGAAATCATATCCAAGAAATCACTGCCAATTTCAATGTTGTGAGGTTTTATGACCCAGATTTTCTTCTAAAAGTTTATAGTCTTAAGATTTATATTTAGGTCTTCTATCTATTTTGAGTTAATATTTGTATATGGGATTAGGTAAGGGTCCAATTTTATTCTTTTCCATGTAATTATTATTTTTCAACAATATTTAGTTAAAAGATTATTATTTCCACCACCAAATGTTCGTGGAAACCTTGTCAAAAATAACTTGACAATATAGGGAAGAATTTAGCTCTAGGCTTTTATTTAACTCCAATGGTTTATATATCTGCCTTTAGAACAGTACTACACTGTTTCAATTATTGTAGCTTTATATGGTTTGAAATCAGAAAATATATATCTTCTAGCTTTGTTCTTTTTCAAGATCGTTTTGGGTATCTAGAGTCCATATTCCATATTAGGATAGATTTTTTTTTCTGAAAAATAAATATATAAATATATGATAGTTTCACCTAAAAAAATAGAAAAAAAAATATTCTCTGGTAAGAAAGAAAGTAAAAAGAAATATTGAAATGTTATCTTTAAGTCATCAAAAGCTTGGTATCAGACAAATGAAACTGTTATATGAGATTATAATTTTTAATTTTGGATAAATTGCTATAATACTAGATGTCAACCACTAAGCCAAGCATGGGAGGGAGGGATGGGGAAGGAATGGGGTGGGGATCGGGTGGGGGCCGACTGGGCGATGTGTGCATGTATGTCTACAAACGTTTGTATCCCACTATGATGTATGAATACAGTGCACCAATAAAATAAATAAATAAAAAAGAGAAATAATTTAATTTTCTACTGTTTTAAATGTACAAATTTAAAAGATAATATTCTTTGGAGAATTTAGAATACTTCTTGACATATATATATATATGAAAATATACATATATAATCTGTATCAAGAGTTTTACATTGTTTTGTTCAATTTTTATTGAACCTCTACCATGTGCTAAAAAGTAGAGCTAGAGGGTACAGAGCAAGACAGACACATGCCCTGCTTTTGTGAAGCATGAATTTCAGAAGGAAAAAACTCACAATCAACAGGAAAACTCAAAAATTTCCAAAATAATGGTGGTAGAATCATCTTGAAAATAATGGAGGGTATGCTTAGCGAAGATCAGACAGAGGAGCTGACATTTAAACTGGGACCTGAAAAATAAAAATGAACACAATGAGACCCAGAAATCTGTGATAAGGGGCATTGTTAGACAAGAAAATAATGACATCCTGGTGCAGGAAAGTTTTACACAACAAGCTAACAGGCAAACATAGAAAATTAATTGAGCAAGGGGAGAATTTCTGTGATGCTGTTTTGCACAAAGAATGGCGTCAGATCATTCACAGTGTTGCAGACCATGAGAAAACTTGAGACATGATGGGAAACATTAGAACTTTTGAAGGGTTTTAAGTAGACAAGGGGCATAATCTGATTTATGTCTTAAAGGTTCATCGACAAGGTTGTGTAAAACACAATAATGGGAGAATGCTAAGAAATAATTAGTAAGTAACACATTGGAGTAGTAAAGGCTTTGAGTAGAGAAGTTCTGGTGGAAATAGAATTGAAAATATTTAAAATACCTGTTGAAAATAAAATGCATAGGGCTCGTGGCAAATTACTTCCAGGGGGAAGGGAAAGATAATTCTCAAAGATAACACCCAGGTGTCTGTTAGGTAGGCAATTGGATATGAGTCTGTTTCAGACATAGGTTGTCAACCTATGGATCCGTACTTTGCAGCAAACATTGAATTGCAATCCTAGAATGTTTGGAAATTGTATGTGGATCTGCTTTGGATTTCACAGTGATTAGGGAGTGCTGCTGACATTGGTTGTCAGAGACAGGGAGTGTGGCAAGACCTGCAGGAGTACATGACAGTTCAGGAAAACAAATTATTATCTCATGACCTGCACAAATTTTCAGTGTTCCCTTTGATGCGATACCCTATAAAATCAACTGGCAGTAATTAAGTACATGAGGATCTTGAATTTATATTAACAAGAAGTTACATAGAGAACTCAATAATTTATGAAAAGGCTGCTAGGGAGAAGGAAATTTAATCAAATATATTCTCTGAATACCATGAGATAAATTTACTTTCTCTGCATATCTGTCTGCTCAATGTGTTATTGTATTTAGCGCTACGGTGCATTTATGTGTTTATCTATTTACATAAATGAGTAGAAAAACATTTACTATATAACATTTTATCTTTAAGGCAATTTTCTTTGCATAGATTCCATTTATAACTCAAGGTTTCCACAGTGGAAACATTCCAAAATATTACTTATCATCTTACATTTGCAGAAATATAATTTTAGGATGAGTAAAACACATTGGAGGATTAAGTCTCTGTTCAGAATTTGCGATATTTTGATATATCCACAAAGGAAAACTCTCTCCTAAATAGCAATCCTCTAAATTCAGAAGATTGCCAAGCTTTTCTTCCTAGAATTTATAAATCTGTAATGTGAGATATCAGAATTTCCTAATTTTAATATTTCCCTAGCATATATAACCATTGGTAACTGATAGCAACAGAAGAGAGAAAAGTTTGCAAAAATTAAACATGGTGTAACTTACTGCAAAGCCTTTGCTCATCAGTTAAGACTTTTTCTTTATCAGCTATTCCCAGGACAAATATAAAGTTGGCTCACGTATTGGTAGTAGCAAAGCTGAATTTTATTTAAAAGATTTATTAGTTAAAAGGCAAAAGCACACATATGTTTAGTATACTATGAGTCAGCCCCATTGATTCACTGGAAAACAGAACTCAGTCTCAGGATTTCTTGGGTATAATTTCTCTCAAATCTTGTTGTCAACAATTAAATTCTGAAAATATCCGTATGTTAGCACTTGGGAGGCTGAGACAGGGGGATCACAGATTCAAGACAATCCTTGGCAACTTATATTGAGGCCCTCTACAACTTGAAACCCTGTTTCAAAATAAAAAATAAATTAGAGCTGGGTGTGTAGCTCAGAAGTAGAAGGCTCATGGGTTCAATCCCCAGTATGAAAGAAACAGAAAGGAAAGAAAAAGAAAGAAGAAAGAAAGAAAGAAAGAAAGAAAGAAAGAAAGAAAGAAAGAAGAAAGAAAGGAAGAAAAGAAAGAAAGAAGAAAGGAAGAGAGAGAAGGAAGGAAGGAAGGAAGGAAGGAAGGAAGGAAGGAAGGAAGGAAGAAAATGAAGCCTCTGAAATATGGCAACAGCATTGCAGATGCCATCATCATCATAGTTGAGATAACAAACTCCAGTAAAGTTATTAAAGGCTTGGTTTGCAAAAGGCCTGCTTTGGTGGTTTTATTTGATGCTTCTCCATAAACATGGTGGGTGACAACTTGTCCAAGGCCCTGTGGCTAAGCAGAGTGGCAAGAAAGGGGTCCACTGCACAGCAAGGAATCACATTTGCAGTTGGAAGCAGGTCCAGAAGCAAAACACTGGCAAGCCAGACACTAGCCCTGTGTAGAGATGGCGGTGTGCTGAAGAGTGCTGTGTGTGCTGTGCTCTGCGCCGTCCTAAGAGGTGGCTGGTCTTAAAGAACTGCTGAGACTTAGGCAGGTCTATGAGTAGGGCTCAGAGGAGCAGAGATGGACCTTGTTGAGCACTGCAGAGGACACTCATCCTCGAGAGAGCTACCATCTAGCTCCTGAAAGCTCTGGAAGTGCAGGAACTTAAAACCAATGTGGCCAGTTGCATCCATAGAAAAGCTCCTTGCTAGAGACCCAGAAATATCATTTAAAACAGTGAGGCTGGATTAAAGAATTTCATCAATAAAACTTGTTCCATTTTTTCTATTTATTACTGGAGATTAAACCCAAGAGCATTCTACCTCTGAGCTACACCCCTAGCCCTATTCTATATTGTTTTGTTTGATGCAGCATCTCACTAAGTTGCAAAAGGTCTTGCTAAGCTGCTAAGGCTGATCTCAGACCTGTGATCCTCCTGTCTCAGCTTTCCAAGTACTTGGGTTATAGGTAAGCACCATCATTCCTGGCTTTGTTGGTAAAACTTTAAAAGTGTTGTAGCATATCATTGCCAAAATAAGAAATCTACTATATAGTGAAAACTCCATGTGGAAATGTTATTTTTGGTAGGGCTGTCCATTCTTTTTCATGTTACTCTCCTCCTGTCCCCGGGAGTCTAACATACAACTTCTCCACAGCTTCTTGAATTACTACTTCAAACCTATGCTCCAGCCCCCATTGTTCAGTGCAGTACAGTACTGGGTCTTTTTAAGTATTAGAGACTAAGCATAATGTTTCCATTGGTGGTTGGATTTTAAGATAGGAAGTATGTTTGAGATTTTGAGATACTTTACCCCTACCTCTTACTATGTAAGAGTATAGGAATTATTTTGATTCTAAACTTAGAAAACAGCCACTATTCATTTATAGAATATCAGACTTTCTTATTGTTTCCACTGTGACAATTTTGAAATGTGTTTTGGCCAGTTTTCTTTCTTTTTTTTTTTAAATATATACAAATAAATAGTATTTGGTATAACATTCTATACTAGCTTTTAAATTCTTAAATCTGTTTCTGTCTCTTTATAATTTTTATTTTTCTTTGCTTTTGTATATAATGATTCTAATTTCATCACTTTTCCTAAATCCAAATATAGTCATTATAAGTAGGACTGGCATAACCTATAGTATATCTTCTAATAAAGTCATTCCTAAACATTAACATGCTAAATCATATTATGTTATTATAAATTAATTTTTAATCAGATGTGGTGGTTCACACTTGTAATCCCAGTACTTGGGAGGCTTATACAGGAGTATCACAGTTTCGAGATCGGCCTTAGCAACTTAGTGAGGCCATCAGAAACATAGTGAGACCCAGTTTTAAAATTTCAAAAATAAAATAGGGCTGGGGGTGTAGCTCAGAGGTAGAATACCCCTGAGTTAAATCCCCAGTGTCACAAGAAAAACAATTAATTAACTAAGTAGGTAATTTCAATTTTTTCTCCAAATTAGTACACTATTTTAACTTTTTCTTCCAATGACATCTATAGATTTTTTATAATATCTGTAAATTTTATTTGGAGATAGTAAAGGAGACAGAGTTATAAAATATTTTATATAATATTTTCATATATGTAATAGGAATGTAATGCCTAATCATGAATTAGGTTCAATAGGAATGAGATCCATTTGTATAAATGTTTTTATAGCCAAATTATTATATGAGATAATTTAGAAAATGGTGTAAGAGATAATAGCCAGAAAAGAGGGGCCAGGACAGTGCCCTAGGGCATTTAACAAATACATTGGGGGGGGGGATTTTCAAAAGTGATGTTGAGGAAGAGCTAATGAGAAGAAAAAACATGTGATACTGGTATAAAAACAAAGGGGCAAAAAGAGTTACAAAAGAGATGGGATTTTCTCTGTTCAAAGTCAAAGATGAAGAACAGATTCCTGGGCATTTGGTACATGGCGGCTGTTGACGACCAATGGGAAAATGGAAAAACAAGATCATAGTAACTGGAGCAGTTAAACGGAGATGGAGGCTACGTTTTTCTCTCTTATCGTGAAAACAAAACTTTATCTGCAGTCCTTCCTGTTCCCAGTTTCTCCCTAGCTTCCACGTAAGAAGGAAAACATCCAACCTTTCACTTTTTGTGACTGTCTAATCTCACTTGGCATAATATTCTCCAGCTCCCTCCATTTTCCTGCCAATGACTTAATTTTGTTCTTCTTTATGGCTGTGGGATGAGGGAGGCAGCCTTTCTGAGGAGGCAAGAGGGGGAAAGAAGATTGAAGAGGGCAGCATTTCAGTGGACATGATGTACGTACATAAGTTCATCAGTGATAAAGTGATAATCACTATTTTGTGCGTGGGAAGGTGGGGAGGTGGAGACAGTGGGGTGGCAGGTGGAGCGGGCTCACGGAGAGCTGTGTGACACATGGCCTCTGTCACTCTGAACTTCCTCAAGATATATGATTATGGGTTCCATCCCCAGACCCGCAAAAAAATAAAAATTAAAAAAACCCAAAAAATAAATAAAAACATAGGTGGCAGATCTTTCAGAAAAGTGAGAGGATCTTTCAAGTTAAATATTAGAACAAGATGACGAGAAAAAAATGATTAAATTTTGGCAGCAACATCTTCTGTTTCTTTTGGTCACACATTTAACTTATAAAAGTGCACATTTGTTATATATCATAATTAAAATTTTCAAGATAAGAAATTTTAAAATTCTGGTAGAATAGCATTAATGCTTGAAATTGAAATAAGAAAAAGAGAAATCCTTAGCACAATGGAAGGTACTCACTCAGAATATGTTTTAAGTGACTAAGCAGATTATTTGGAAAAGATTTTTGTATTTACTGTTCTTTGGAAAGGAGAGCAAATAAAAACCCTAGCCTATGTTTTACATTTCCAGACTTTTTGCTGGGATTATATTTAACTTTGCTTCCTAAAAGAAAGAACATTAAGTCCTCCTTGTTTTGATTCTCCAAAGAACAAGTAGGTATTTGGTGGATATTTGATTAGTAATCTATGTAAACACCATAGCTGAAATGTTAAAACATTACATAGAAAATCATCTTTCTATTTAAAAGCTGAATGTGAGAAAAATATTCAAGAATATTTCTTTTGTTTCAAAGCACCTTAGTCACATCTTATGTAAAACATTCTAAGTTCCTGTCATAACAATGTAAAATACACAATTTTGGTGCAAGTTTTGTCTAGTGTAATTTTTTTCTTTAGGTAGACTAATGTGAAGTACAATGATAAAACTGTTAGCAAAGCATTTTCTATTGATCACCATAGTACAGTCAGGGGAAAATTCTTTTTAAGACATATGTGTGCTTGAAGTTATTAAAGTCAGGTAAGCTTGGTTGAAAATTGACTACAAAAGAGGGATTCTTCCAATGCTGTTGTCCTATTTTTAAGATAATAATACAAAAGCTAACATAGTAGAGGTCTAGAAAAGTAGTTATGTTTATTTATTTGTTTGCCCCTGAACCGAAGGACATTCTACCTCCAAGCTATAACCCCACACCTTTTATTAGCTTTTTTTTTTTTTTTTTTTTTTTTAGCAAAGTCTCGTTAGGTTATTGGGAGTCTCACTACCATGATGAGATTCAAGCTATCCTTGAACCTACGACCCTCCTGTCTCAGTCTCCCAAGTACTGGGATTACTGGTGTGTGCTACCACGCTGGGCTAGAAAGAAGTTCAACAGCTGAATCTATATGAATAAAGGGTTTTCTGCGCGATGGTATTTCACAAGTCACTTTTATCTATACAGAATAGTTTATCAACAAAATGGCTTTAGTTAGGTCTCAAGGAAACACGTGTGCCTGATTTCAAATGGTGTCGCCAATCATGGCTCATGATAGTCACCATTGGTTGGAGGTTGGTGGTGGTAGGAGGAGGGATGAGAATTGAAGGGTATTCAGGATTGCTGTGAAGTTATAGATGTCTGTCACCTTTTCATGAGACATTCTTTAATATGCACCACACTAAATGTCTTTCAATTAAAATCATGAAATCATTTTACCATTTGCCATATAATTCTTGGAATCTTCCACATAAAAAACAACCAAATTATTTCTAAGAAAATTTTTACTCAATTTTTTGTGCTAGTCCAGTGAAATTATTTAAAAATACAACTATTTTTAAATGAAGATGAGAAACTCAAACACAAGAAAAAATTGTCTTTGATGGCTAATTTGAAAACTGAAATAAGAGCTGGGCATGGTGGCTCACGCTTGTAATCCCAGCATTATGGAGGCTGAGACCAGAGGATCGCAATTCACAGAAAGCCTCAGCTACTTAGTGAGGCCCCCTGCAGCTCAGTGAGACCCGGTTTCAAATTAATAAAAAGAGGGCAGGGGGTATAGTTCAAAGGTCGAATGCCCCTGGGTTCCATCCTCAGACCCTGCAATAAATAAATAAATAAATAAATAAATAAATAAATAAGCAAACAAATAATAAAAACTGAAATGACAAAGAATTGTTTTGATATCATAATGGTTATTCTCATCCTACTATGTAGAGATCCTATGATAATAATTTTGTTTTCTTCTTTGCTAAAGTTGCCACGTCTTAAAACATTTATTTTCTAACACTAAAATTTTAAACATTTTTTTCATAGTTGAGATCATTGACATAACATCTGTCATTCAACATTGGTTGAGCTTAAGCAATTTTTTTCTCTCTCTCTAGTTGTTTACTATGAACACTATAATGTACTGAGTTTAGGATATTTTACCATTGGGTACCATATAATGCACTGCATTTTGAAAAACTCTTCTTTTCCTCTGAGGTTTTTTTTTTTTTTTTTTTTTTTTGCTTTGTTTTTGTTTTTATGGTAACTAGATATTAAACCCAGGAGCATCTGAGCTACATCCCCACCCCTCTGCCCCCTTTTGGTCTTCACAAGTTACTGAAAGTCTCACTAACTTCTGGTCTCAAGCCAGTGATTCTCTTGCCTCATGAAAAGTTTCTAATTTCAAGACTTTGCATGATTTACAATAAATTTGTTCTTTTCATTAGCAAATATTAAGGTTGAATTTTCTGAAATTTAAGTTTATAATGAGTTTTAGTTGTATTTGCAAACACTCTGAAGAATATAATCCATTCTATTTGGAAGGACAAAGTATTAATAAACCTATTCTAGAGACTATATTGATTTTTCTGTAAATAATCAATTATTCTGGGATAGAAAGCATTTTATCTTTTTTATGCTGCTGTTTGCAATTTATGTTTAGATTTTAAAATTTAGTCCCCAGGGGTTACTTTTTGGCTTGATTTCCCATTATTTATTTATTTATTTATTTATTTATTTATTTATTTATTTATTTTGGTGGTACTGGGGTTCCTGGAAACCCTTCTACCTTAGCTCCTAGAGCTATTTTTATATTTTTAAATTTGGAAACAGGGTCTTTTAAGCCAGCGCGACTGGCTTCGAATCTGCACAATCTTCCCGTCTCTGCCTCCCAAGCACGGGGATTACAAGTGTGTGCTACCATGCCCAGTGATTTCCCATTTTTAAAAAACTGGTGATGATTCTGGGTGTGGTGGCGCAGGCTTGTCATCCCTGCGCTTGGGAGGAGGAGACAGGAGGATCGTGCAGGTTCGAAGCCAGTAGGGCTGGTTTAAGAGACCCTGTTTCCAAATTTTAAAAAAGTATAAAAATAGGTCTGGGAGTGTAGCCCAGAGATAGAAGGGTTTCTAGGAACCCCAGTACCACCAAATAAATAAATAAATAAATAAATAAATAAATAAATAAATAAATAAATGCTGGTGATGAATATTTTTTCTATATAAACATTTTCTCCGATTTGTTCTTTTCAATGTTTCTCTCTCTTAAAATAAGTCCTATTACACTGACATTTACTCATTTGGTTTTTGTTTTTCCTAGAAATGTCTACTTTTTTTTACAAAATGCTACATGTACTTTGTAAATGTAGGTCTATGTAATATTTGGAGGGATCTAGACATCACCTGTCCAATCTTCTAATTTAATGGATGGGAAAACCGAGGTTCTGCTAGGTGAAATGATTTCTTCAAGATATTAAAACTGGTTAATGCCAATGATATTTCTAAAAAATAATTTCCAAAAATCTCCTCTAAAATAGGTAAAATAAAATACATTTTTAAGCAAAAAGAAAATAATTACACTGCAGATGCATTGACTATTTGGAAACTAGAATTCCTAGTATCTTAAACCTATAAGCTTAATGTTTTCATTTCAGTGAATAATGTCAATATTCTTTCCTTCTAAAATTTTACAGGAACTAATGGCTAGTTGTTTTCTTAAGAGTGCCTGTGGCTACGTCTGTGGAATCCTTGCATAAGCACTCTCACTGCTCAACTGCGAGCTTATCAGTGATTCCCATCCACTTGTCCTGCATTGGGAAGGCATGTTTATTCTGAGTGGGCATGTCACAGGACACTAGGCAGGGTTCTAGATGAAAATCACAAAAGTATTTTAATGGATTTGCTGCTGGCATCTGAAGAAGTAACCTCGAATTAAACCAAATAGATTAATTTACAGAGAAGCAAGAGAAAAATTCTTACATGAGTGACCACCACTCAATTTGGTCTGAAAAAGAATATATTTCCAGGCATTATCTATATTATAAACTCCCATCACTACTTCTTCATTTTCATGGAACATATAAGTCATTTTGTTCCACAGTTGAAATAGATGACTTTGTATATCCACATTTCAGGTCTTGCTAAGTATTTCAGAAATACTCTCAGATGAAGAACTTTAGAGACCACTAACAAATCTATGGTTTAATATTTAGTAATGGTACAACATAAAATTAATTTATCTGGCTGCTGGGTGGCTCAGTATGCATTTAGCTCATTTGAATACTTTGTGAATAGCAATGTGAATATTAAGCCAATAATCTTTGGGATACAAGTGGCCTCCATGAGGAACGGACATAAATCTGATAGCAACATGTATGAAGTGAAGAATTAGCAATAAAATATAGATATCAAACTCTGAATCACACCAGGCGTGGTGGTGCATGCTTGTAATCCCCGCGCTTGGGAGGCGGAGACAGGAGGATCGCACCGGTTCGAAGCCAGCTGCTCTGGCTTAAAAGACCCTGTATCCAAATAAAAAATTAAAATAGGTCTGAGAGTGTAGCCCGGAGAAGGGTTCCATCCCCAGTACCACCACCAAAAAAAAAAAAAAAAACCCACAAAAAAACACAAAAAACCCCCAAAACAAAAACAAATAAACAAAAAATTCTGAATCGCCTTTCAAAATGAAACGTGGAGTTTTTAAAGTTTTATTCATGACTGGTCAATATTTTAAATACTTTTATTGGTGTATTGTAATATCACATTATCATGAAAGTCAAAGTGATAAGAACATATTATGCACACAGCACTTGGTGAGCTTTCCCCTGGCTCCCTCCCCACTCTTTCCCCTTCCCTGTAAATGATACTGAAATTGGCATTGGTAATTTGAAATATGTATATAACACCAATAAAAGTGTTTCCTTCATTAATTCTTCACCCCCTCAACACACACATCATCCTTCTCCAGACCTCTACCATTGCTCCACTCTACTGGGTTTTACTTCCATTTTATCAACTCCTTCTTGTATCCAGATTACTCCTTAGCTCCATCAAATGAGAGAAAACATATCAACTTTCACTTTCTGTGTCTAGCTCAGCTCACTTAAGATAATGTTCCCCAGATCTACCTGTTGTCCTACACATGGTATAAATGTTTGTCGTTGTTAAGTAGAATTCCATTGTGTGCCTATCCCATAATTTTTTAATCCATTCATCGCTGATGGACACCCAGGTTGTTTCCATGTTTGGCTATTGTGAATTGTGCTGCTATAAATATGAATATGTATGTATCACTATAATATTTTTATTTAAGTTCTAATGCATGAAGTTCAGCCGGCAAACAATGAATACGATAATAGCAAGTGATGCTACAGATCAGTTTTTAACAACCAACAGTTTGAAAGAAAAAGAGGAAAATTTTAATGCTAGTCCACTGTGGATGGAGGACATCATTTTTTACAAACAGGAAAAATTGTAATCGGGCTATTTGAACTTCTACTCTGTAAGACTGGCAATGCCTCTTCACTGGCCCATCCCCCATTTCACTCAAAGAAGACGCTGCAGTGTCCACCCAACTCTTCCATATTACACCATCTTGATTTGGTAGCTTGATTTATAGTATTTCCCACAACTCCTGATTATCTTCAGTAAATATCATTATCACTTTAATTGTGAGATTTTAGTTACTAGAAAATAATTTTAAAGCCACCCAATGAGGCCGGGCGTGGTGGCGCAGGTTTGTAATCCCCGCACTTGGGAGGCGGAGACAGGAGGATCCCGCAGGTTCAAAGCCAGTCGCACTGGCTTAAGAGACCCTGTTTCCAAATAAAAATATAAAAAAGTAGTCTGGGAGTGTAGCCCGGAGGTAGAAGGATTTCCAGGAACCCAAGTACCACCACCAAAAAAAAAAAAAAAAAAAAAAAAAGCCACCAAATACACACACACAAGCAGAAATGGACAATATTTAATGATAGTTAAGAATCCTTAATTGGATATGAAGATGTCATCTTGCCACCCTAATCTTTTTGTCAAAGTTAAAAGAAGATGAAATATAAAAACTTTTAAAATTTTCTTCAATGCTTTTGGGCATTTATTAAAAACAGAAACCCATTGTTTTTTTAATAGCAACTTTGATAAAGCAGACAAAAGTGAATGCTAGGTTGTTTATCATGAAGTACATGTTTTCTAATCTTAGCTTGGTTTATCTATATTTCCTTTGGGGACCATTACCAGAAGTGGCTACCCAATGTGGTTTAATCTTTCTAGTTTGTGATATGGTTTAACTGAATGTGACATTATCCTATCTTTACATCAGTAATAATGATGAGAATCAATCTTGTACAAAAATAGCTTAAAATACAAGCTTTGTATGTAGTTTTAAGATTGTGATAGGCTTTTTATGTAGCAAATGTAAAATAGTAATTTAGGCTTGTCTAGCTTAATTTCTCATTGTTGTAGTTTTTTCTTTTTCCTTTTTTTCTTTCTTTCTTTCTCTCTTTTTTCTTTCTTTCTTTCTTTCTTTCTTTCTTTCTTTCTTTCTTTCTTTCTTTCTTTCTTTCTTTCTTTCTTTCTTTCTTTCTTTCTTTTTGTGTGTGTGATGCTGGGGATTGAGACCAGGAACATTTTACCTACAAACTACACCTCAGCCCTATTTTATTTTATTTTATTATTTTGAAACAGGGTTCCTCTAAATTGTTGAGAATCTTGCTAAATATTCTGAGGCTGGCTTCAACAATATTTTGACTCAGTCTCCCAAATATTGGGATTAAAGGAATGCACCACCACGCCTGATATATATTTTGAACACAGATTTAAATAAACATTCATAATAGTGAGTACTGATTCCCTAGCTCTCTTGCCAGTTTATCTTCTTGAATGACAGCAATGGACTAAACACTTTCATCAGGCTATAAAGATCTATATATAAATAATCTGTTCAGTCAAGAAACAAAACACAGATATATTCATATTTTTTCATGAGGAAATGACATTACATATAATGAGGATGAATTACAAGCCTTATTGCTCAGTGCTTCAGGCATCAGTTTTACTTTGGTTTTGGTTTTGGTACTTGGAACGAAGCCCAGGGGCATTTTACCTCCAGACTACATCCCCATCCCCATTTCATTTTGTTATAACTTTGGAAACAGGGTCTCAATAAGTTCCTGAGAGTCTCACTAAGTTACATTTGACTTAGAATCTATTATCCTCCTGTCTCAGCCTCCCAAGTAGTAGGTGTACCACACCCAGCCAGGCAGTGTTAAACATCCTACTTTTACCTATTAGCAGACACTCAATATTAGCAGTCATCTGTAAAAAAAAATCTTCAAGTTAAAAAGTAGAGATCTAAGTAAAATGGAAAAAAAGCAATTTGGGAGAAAGGGAAAGAGATGCTGCACAGGTAAAAATTTTTATTGATATTCTTAGAAAAATGAGATATTTTATGAAAAAAGCACTAAAAAAGAATTTAGCAAAATTAAAATATTCTCTAGAAAGTTTCAAAGGTAAGTTGAGGAAATCATCCCCCAAAAAAGGAAATATGAAAAAAGATGTAAAAGTTAGAAGAAAATGTAAGGGAAAAAATGTGAGAAAAAAATATTCCAAACTAGAAGTTCTAGAAAGAATAATAAAAAATAAAGCGAGGAAACCACCACTTACATAATTTATGAGGATAGTTCACAATTGAAGGCCACAGGTAACCAGAATTAAAAATTAAAAATTGAACTACGTAAAGGTACATCAATATGAAAAGTGCTAAGACCAAAGGCAAAAGACAAGATTTCATGAGCTTCCTGGGAGGGGGAAAATGAGTGCCAAGAAAAGAATGCAGAGTTGGGGAAGCTTCTGGATTCTTAAGAACATCACGGTAAGCCTGACACAACGGAACATTGTCCACAAGATTCTCTGTGAATATCATTTCAGACCTAGGCCTTGATACCCAGCCAAACCATGAATCAAAAGTAATGGTTGAAACATTAAATGTCTCTGAAATATCTATCATGTGCTTTTCGGAGGAAGTTATTCTTAAGAAGAGATTCTTTAAAACAAGATGTATGTACCAGCACAGACAGAGGCACAGGAGGAAACTCAAGAGAAAACTAAAGGACATCTTTGGGGTTTTGGTTCAATGGAAAATTTGGGAACATAGTTCAGGAAGATATCTTTTAGCTAAGATCTTCATCTAAAAGAAAGGAATAATGGGAAATCAGTCCAGAACATGGGAAGTCAAAATCTTCAGAAGTGTTGTCTTCAAAGATAAATTTGATTAAGTTAGTGTTATATATTTCTCTTTTCTCTACAATATATTTTGGTATATTGAAAAATAAACAAAACCAGCAAACTCATTTTGACATTCTATATATTGCCCATTATTCTGCCTCCTAATTGTACTCTTAACTTGTGGAATAATAGATACAGTAACTATTTACATTTTCTCCTTAATTCTGAAGAATACAAAGCCAGTGTCTTGAAGAAAGTGACTGATATTTTAATTGACAAATACTATTATTTGTTCACCCTTTCTATTTCTCTTTATTGTTAGTGCTTAGTTTCTCTGATAATCTTTTTCCTGAATGATTCTCTTTCCATTTCTGTCAACTTGGAATTTTATATCCAGCAAAACTACCAAAATATTTCAAAAATGAAAACCAAGAAAGACACACATTTATATACCAAAATACAAAAAAAACAAGAAACAAAAAAAGAACTAAAAGACTTTATTGCTAGCACATTAAAACTAAAATAAATATTAAATTACATTATGATACAAGGAATATATCGATTGAAAATGTGGATTTTCACAAAAGAATTAAGAGCACTTGAAATTATAAAAATGTAAGTAAGTATAAAAAATTTACTTCCCTTATTTGAAATGAAATTAATAATTTTTAAAGCAATCTAGTAACAATGTATTCACAAGTTTATAATAAGGCTAGCCAGAGGTAGTGGCACATGCTTGTAATCCCATTACTTGGTAGGCTGAGACAGAAGGCTTGAGATTCGTGGACAGCCTTAGCTAATTAGTGAGGCCTTCTGCAACTTAGACTTTGTTTCAAATAAAAATAATAAAAATAGAACTGGGGCTGTAGCTCGGAGGTAGAATGTCTTTGAGTTCAATCAATCTCTAGTACCAAAAATAAAAATAGGGAGTTTATGAAGAGAATAAAAATGAGGGATCATTTTATCAGCTTATTAGTGCTGGTAATTAATGTCTTCAATGAGAAGGACAAGTCCTTCCCCCCAAAAATTATTTATTTTCATTACTAACAAAGATGAATCAGCATTTTCTCTCCATGCTACGCCAAGGCCTAAAGAAACACATACTGCTTCTGAATGGTTATCTTTTTACCTTATACCATGCCTAGGGATGGACAATTTTTTTTAAAATTTAAAATGAGGCTCACCCCTCTCAAAATACAGCTAAGCTACCTGTATTTGAAGTAGTCTCCAATTCAGAATTTTATAGTATTTTATTTATTTATTTATTTATTTATTTATTTATTTGCTTGTTTGTTTGTTTGTTTTGGTACTAGGAATTGAACCCAAGGACATGGTACCTCTGAGCTATACCATCAGCTCTATTTTACTTTTTATTTTGAAACAGGGTCTCACTAATTTGTTAAGGGCCTCACTAAGTTGCTGAGACTGGCTGCGAGTCTGTTTCAGCCTCCCAAGTCTGGGAGTACAGATAGGTGCCACCACACCTGGCCATAATTTGATAGTGCCTTATGATTACTTCTTATTTATTTTCCCCTCAATCTCCATTCATACTTTTTAATCTTAAGTGTAAGAAACTGAATTCTGATTTTATTTGTTTTACTTCTTTGGTAGTGCTTTTAGATTAAGCTAATTTTAGGTCTTAACAATACATTTCCAGTGATCTACTACTGCATTTTCTACTTATTTATTTATTTGTTTGTTTGTTTGTTTGTTTATTTATTTGGTGGTACTGAGGGTGGAACCCAGGGGCTTTCTACCTCTGAGCTATACTCCCAGACCTATTTTTATATTTTATTTGGAAACTGGGTCTCATTAAGTTGCTGAGCTCCTCACTAAGTAGCTGAGGCTGGCTTCAAACCTGTGCAATCCTCCTGTTTTAGCCTCCCAAGTGTAGGGATTACAAGCGCGTGCCACCATGCCTGGCTACTATTGTATTTTCTATATGGAGTATCATGATTTTTAAAATTATCATTAACTGGATTGGATAGCCTTGAAATAAAAGGTCTCCCAAGATAATCTTCTTCACTGGCTAACTTATATGCTTTGTATCCATGTACAGAAGATCTTCATTAATGTTTACCTGTCAAGTTTCCATCTATTTTCCCATATAGCAAAACTCTATTTCAACATAAATTAAATACATTTTTTTTTGCAGGTCTGGGAATGGAACCCAGGGGCATTCGACCTCTGAGCTACACCCCCTGCCCTATTTTGTATTCTTTATTTTGAAATAGGGTCTCGCTAAGTTGTGGAGGGCATTACTAAGTAGCTGAGACTGTCTTCAAACCACGATTCCCCGGGCTCAGCCTCCTGAATGCTGGAATTACAAGTGTGCACCACCATGCCCAGCAAATGTATTTTTAACTGGTAGATAAGACAAAAATTAAACACATTTATGGACTGCCATGTGATGTTTTGATACATGTATGTATCATGTAAACTTTAAATCAATTTAAACGTTTCTATCTCTTTAAATATTTGTCATTTCTTCATGGAATACCATTCTAAGTACTTTCTTCTAGATTTTTAAAATATATTTTTATTGGTGTATTGTAGTCAAACATTACAAAAGAATTCAAGATTTGTATGGTTATCCAAGCACATATCATCCAATTAGCCTTTATCCAATTCCCATCCCACTCCCTCCCCTCCCTCAATCCCATGCTTGATTTAGTAATTAACTTTGATATATTTGCTTACATACATCACGTGTCTGAGGCTGGGATCGGAGCCTACCGAGGTGTGAGGCCGGTGCCCGGGCCAAGGAGGCTGGGATTGGAGCCTGCTGTGAGGCAAGGCCGGTGCTGGGGTCCCCAATGCTGTGATTGGAGCCTGCCATGTGGTGAGGCTGGTGCTGGGGTCAGCAAGGCTGGGATCGGTGCCTGCTATGTGGTGAGACTGTAGCTATAGGCAGCAAGGCCGGGATAGGAGCTTGCCTTAAAACAAGGCTGGTGCTGGGGACTCTGAGGCTGGGATCAGAGCCTGCCATGAGCAGGCTGGTGCTGGAGCCAGCGAGGCCGGGATCAGAGTCTGCCGGGTGGCCAGGCCGGTGCCAGGGGCTTCAGGAGTGGGATCGGAACTTGCAATGCAGCATACACAGAGAAATATCACAGAAAGTAAAAAATCAGATGCTTTCTCTAATATGCAAAAACTAGGAGGAAATGTAGTGGAAGAAAGGGCCCTATGGAGGAGCAACTAAGGTGGCCAATCAGAGGGGAGGGGGTGGGGGAAGATGGAATCTCTTCTAGATTTCTGAAATTAATTCAACATTACTGTTACCCGTAGTCACCCTACTATGCAGTAGTGCACCAGAACTTCTTGCTCCTAACTGTAATTGAGTACCCACTGACCAACCTTTCCCCATCCTCTATTCTCAGTACTCTCCACAACCTCTGGTAGCCACCATTCGACTCTCAACCTTCTTTCTTAAAAAAGATTTTTATTGGTGCAGTAGAGTCTCACATCACAGTGTCGTTCACAGTGATAGTGACATCCATGCACACAGTGCATGGTGGGCTTCCCCCGGCTCCCTTCCCATTCCCCACTCCCCCACACATGATATTGAGATTGGCAATGGTATTCTCACATATGCACATAATTTCTGTGGAATTTTTTCCTCATCAATTCTCTCACCTCTACCCCATTCTCCCCAGACCACCTCCCTCGTTCCACTGGAGTTTTTCCTCTAAAGTCCCTCTCATATCCCAATTACCCCCCCGGCTTCCACAATTGAGAGAAAACACATGACCCTTCACATTATGTGACTGGCTAGTCTCACCTTAATGTAATGTTCTCCAGGTCCATCCATTTTCCTGAAAATGAAATAATCTTTGTTCTATATTATACATCTGGTGGAGATCATGCAGTATTTGTCTTTCTGTGTCTGGATTCTTCACTTACAATGATCTCCAGTTCCATTCATGTCGTCATAGATGATATGATTTCACTTTTCATGGTTGAGTAGTACCCCATTGTTTACATGTACCACATTTTCTTTATCTATTCATCTCTTGATATACCTGTAGGTTGTTTTCATTTCTTAGCTATTGTCAATAGTGCTGCAATACAGCTAGGAACACAGATACCTCTTGGTTACACTGGGTTTTCTATGTTAAATTATATATCCAGCAGTGGGGTTGCTGAATCATATGGTAGTTCTATTTTTAATTTTATGAGAAACATCTATTATCTCTCTAATTCACAGCCTCACCAAGAGTGTGCAAGGGGCCTGCTTTCTTCACAGTTTCACCAGCACTTGTAATCTTTAGTCTCTTTTGATAGTGGCTATTCTCATTAGAGTGAAGTGATAGCAAATTTTAATTTTGATTCGTATTTTCATGCTGTTAAAAAAAGACTCTGGGCTTGTTTCAATCATTTGTACATTCAAAGGGCCTCATTTTTCTGACTTGAGCAGCCGTCAGACATTTTATATATTTTAGCATAGAATTCTGAAAATAATCACTCCATGTTGCTGAGTTTTCAGTTCACTTGCCTCCTTACTTTGAATATTCAGTGTATGGATCTGAGCATCTCATGCAAATAACCATTTTAATCAACATTTTGAAAATTCTCAGCAACTGACTCTCACACCACTTCCCATCCTTTTAGCACAAGAGAGGAGTTGAGCTTTTGCGACCTTGTGACTCCAACCTCGGCACCAGACCATCACCCTTGAGTGGAATCAGGATCAGCAATATCAGAAATAGAGGCTTCATTCATTAAAGTGATGATTCATGCCATAGATTAAGGCATCCTTTGCATAGCAGCAGAAGGTATGCTATCTCTTTTATCTCCATGACACTTATTAAATTCTGTTCTCTAGAATATTTAGTTTTGAGCTCTTATCCTAAAAGCACAGATGTGTGGAGAGTAAACATTTTCTGATTCTGAGTTTACCAATACAATTGATCTTGAGAACATCTGCCTCCTTATATGATTAGGACTTCCTAAGACCTCAAGTACCTTGTCAAGCCTTTGAGTCTGGTCCATCATGACAGCAGTCCAGCTTTTCCTCCTACCCCTTTAATACCCCTGTATCTGCACATGGCTGTCTCTGAAGACATTGAGATCTTGTCTTCTGCGCAACAAGCCAAGTCTTCAAGTATTTCCCCTTTCTTGCTCTCTAATGGATATTAATACTAATATGTGGAAAGAAAATAAATCCAAGGCATCCAAAAGAATGGCTGACGTTTGTTTTCTTCTAAGTACTACATTGTATTGCTTTTTATTCTCATTTCATGCAGTTACTTTGAGCTTGCTCTCAAATTAAATATACATATTCAATTTTTCTAGGACGTCTCCTGGACCAGGTGAATTTTTCATCAATTGGGCATGTATAGATTTGCAATTCATAGCACTTTTCAAAATAAGTCTATATACTTTCTGTGACTTTTATCCTTCCTTCCTTCCATCCTTCTCTCCCTCCCTTCCTTCCTCCCTTCCTTCTTTCTTCCTTCTTTTTTCCATTAAATCCATTAACATGTCACCTCTGAGCTACACCCCTAGCCCTATTTTTTAAATTTAGTTTTATTTGTTTATTCATTTTGAAACAAGTTCTCACTAATTTGCTGAGGGAACTGGCCTGGAACCTGCGATCCTCCTATCTCATCTTCACAAATACTGGGATTATAGGTGTACATCAACAAATCGGGCAACATTATTCTTCACAGTCTACATTTCACAATCAGACTTTGGAAACAAGCTCCAGTTCTAGCTTGTTATATTGCATACTACATTGAAACAGAGCATAATATTCTCTTTTAAATAAATGGAACAAATCATTCACAGTTTTTCATTAATGTCAGGGTTCTCTTAGTAGCAAGTATTTGATAAGATACTGATGCAAAAAACACCATCACACAGCCCATGAAGAATTTCAGATGGTATCAGAGTAGTGGAAATACATGGTATGTATAAAGTAAAAGAATTATGGAGCAAGCAAGAATTTGATTGTATATACTGGATATATATATAATAGAGTATAGACTGGAGAAAGATTTTGGCTACCAAATTTACTGGAATCCTTGACTGTGTAAGTTGTTTCAGGGCTTGGGATTATTCTTTAAAAATAAAAATTAAGCCACATATTTTGTATACAAGTCATGAAAAAATTATCATGGCAAAGGTATGGCCATGTGATAGAAACAGACCTTTCTAATCCACTAAGGTTGACCGTGTCTCCTGCGGCAAAGCGAAAAGACAGACGTAACTCAACCCTCCCACCGGCCGCATTTCTATAATAGAGGTCCATGCCAATTAGCGGTGCCAGATTAGTAGGAGGAATAACCAGAAAGGATTCAGCAAGGCCTACCTAACAATTTCAAATCCATTCCCAAACTATTTTTAAAGTGCTTACCAGTAATTAGGCTTCTCATTTTATCACATCTTCTCCAACAAAACTAGGGACTACATTTTCTAATTTTCATTTCTAAACAAGTATTAACAGATAATAATAGCTATTTTGCTAAATATGTAAGAATGCAGGTAAACTGGCCAATAAAGACCGTGGAGAATTTGGCTATAAGGTAACTACTGCTTTCAGAGTTCATCTTATGTTTTAAGGGGTACCATATGTGCATCTCTACCTGTGGTGGGCAGGGAGGGGAGCTTTCCCCAGGCTCCCACCGTCACTGAGTCTTCTGACAAGTACTGGCTGTATGCTCTAGGCATCATAGCTGTTTTTTATTTCATTTTCTCAATATTCTGCAAACCGTCCCTTAATTTTAAATTCCGATTCCCTTTGTAAGTAGATACCATTGTTTGCTTTTCACTCTATGCTTCGGGGGCATCTTTGACAATTTCTTTAACTTCCTTTTTTTTTTTTTTTTGTATGTGTGGTGCTGGGGATTAAACACAGGGGATTTCAGCCTCCGAGCTACACCCCAACCTTATTTTTTAGTCCCTTTTAGCTTCAAGACAGGGTCTCATTGATTTGCAAAGGGCCTCACTAAGTAGCTGAGGCTGTCTGTGAACTGTGATCCTCCTGTCTCAGCCTCCCAAATGCTGGGATGACAAGCGTGCGCCACCATGCCCAGCTTTTAATAATTTTAATATTGCTCCCTTTTCTACAACTTTCGCCTGAAGCTTTTTGTTTGCTTAATCAATTTTTTTTTAACCTGGGTCCTTGCATATGCTAGGTAGGTGCTGTACCATGTACTCAGCCCTGATTTCTGATATCTACTACTTTTGTATTTCTCTTATTTGTCTACGTGTCTGTGACTTTGCTCAAAGTATTTAGCCTTTGTGAGTTTTTTGTTTTGTTTTCTTTTGTTGGCTAAAATTGCAATCTGCACTGCAAGGAATAATGAAGATGAAGGGGTTAAATAAGATGAATACTATTTTTAGTAGTAAAAAGTACTGAGCAGAAACTTGAGAACATGTCTTGCAAGTCAAGACCTATTTTTTTTTAATTTCTTCTTTTCTTGCTTTCTTTTTTTTTTTTTTTTTTTTTCCAGAATTGGGACATTCCTTTTGTGGTTTTTTTTTTTTTTTTGCAATATATAATTTAATTTTACATTTTTCACAAGAGCAAAACAGAATTCAGTCATTCCTAGCCTATGTCTCTCCTCTTGAAAAATATGTCTGTGATCTTACTATTTTATCTCCAATAATCAGGAATTCCAGGAGACGGGTGGATTTAAAATAGACTTGATTCTAGCATCGTTGAGTTCCCACTTCCCAGAAAGGGAAAGCATGAGGCGGGGACCTCTGCATAGGTATCATCACGGTCAAAGGCATTTTCAGTGTCCGCAGCTCACACCTGGCCTACAAGTTCCACATCATGTTTATCACTGCCACCTCCACTCCCTCCACTGCCTCAGCAATGGTTTCTCAGCTACAAAGTTGCTGAATCTAGATGTCTGGGGGAAAAAATGTGATCAGGTCTTAGTTCCATAATCAAGTAAAAGATTTCATCGGCCACACTGTATTTCTACAATTGCCCTGGCTTCTACTGTCTTGAGAAAGAAATAAACAAACACACAGTGTTATGTGCTCAGTTCCAGGGCTCCCAAAGCTATCTTTCAAGTAAGAACAAATGTTCAAGTGTTTTTGTTTCTTTTTCCTAAAGAGCCGCCATATTATCTCAATAAAGAATCTTTCATCTGATAGCTTAAATCTAAAAATACGGACGCTTGCAAACTTGTTTATCCAGGTCAAAAGATGGGATGCCACTGAAGTCTCAGTGTTATTGTGTAAAGTTTTTGCTGGGAGGTTGTTTTATTTATTTTCTTTTGCATGCGGCTTCGGAGAGTTGGAACAGTAGCAGCTTGTGATGTGGCAATTCCTCCTCCCAACAATACTAAGAATCGGTCTTTTGTCAACACACACCACGGGTAATACAGTCTCTGTTCTGTCAAACACTGATGCTGTTGCCTATTTTCAGCTGGGTCGATGACCACATTCCAGACGCCAAACTAAGCTCTACTGTTATGGTACAGAATACCCTGAGTTTTCCTCTTGGCTGACACTAAAAATAACCCACCAAATTTGTAATTTTCAAGATAATTTTGGCTTTGGTTTCGTAAGGGATAGCATCCTTCTGGAATATGTCTTCTAACCTTGACATCATTTCAAGTGTTACCTTTGAACACATAAGTTCTTAGTGTTTTAGTGTTGCTGTTGTTGTTTACTTGTTTATTTGCTTTTGATACAAGAGATTGAACCCAGGGCCATTCTACCTCTGAGTTACATTCCCAGATCTTTTTACTTTTTATTTGGAAAGAGGAGTTCAACAAATTGTGAGGCCCTCATTAAATTGCTAAGGCTGTCCTCGAACCTGTTATCCTCCTGTATCAATCTCATGATAACATCCAGTTAGCTCTTAGTTTTGACTAAATAGATTCATATTGAATTCTTTGGGTGTAGCAACTATGAGAAAATCTTTAAGTGCAAATATCTTGTAGATGATTCAGCATATATTTGATCTAACACTTATTCCTTCTAAGAAAATAATGTCTCCAGGAGTACAATGAGTTGATTCCCTGAGGCCTATACCATTTTAAATGCAATATTTTATTTCCAATGATTTTCCTTCCCCTTTAGATGGAAAGGAAGGATAGTTGAAGTACAACTTCATTTTTCATTTTGATTCTTTAAAAGACATTTTTAGGGCCCACCGAGTTTTCAAACGTTGGTTCTTGCTGAGTGCTAATTATAGGCATCAAGGGTTTCCACCTACACCAATCTTAGGATCCCAGGACAACTAAAAAAAAAGTGACTCCCTGCAGTTCTTCAGCTTCATCCCCGCAGAGGGAGGTCACATTGGTTTGCATGGAACTTTTATTGTTCTTATTTTTAACCCAGAGGCATTCTACCACCAAGCTACATCCTCAGCCATTTTCTTTCTTGTTGTTTGTTCATTTTAAAACAAAGTCTGGCTAGGTTGCTGAGTCTCGCTGCATCACTGACACTGTCCTCTAACCTGCAATTCTCCTGTCTCAGATGCCCAAGTACTGGGCATGACGAGCATGCACCAACCATTGTGGCTGCACAGGGTTTTTTTCGGGAAGCACACAGGCAGCTGATGCAACTAGGAGCTTTGCCATCTGTCCCTGTGACCACAGGCTCAGTGCAGAGAAGCTCCTCCTGGGCTATGTAGTTAGATCTGTGGTCATTTATTTAGACTGTGTAATTAGAGCTGCTGAGGGGAGAAAGAAAAAGGACAGCACCAGTCTCTCCTTCCAGCTCTTATAAAAAAGTCTCTTCCTGCCCCACTTTGCCTGATGTTGATCCAGAACTTTCCAAGCTATCAATTTAATGTAATAGATCCTTGTTATGACATTAACAAGGAAGGTCAAACGCCACACAAAATGAACTTAGAATTTCAATTTGGCCAGAATGTGTCATGAAGGACAGAGTACTCTCTTCTGACATAGGGAAAGATTTATTATCTGCAGATAAATCTTCATCAAGACTGAGAATTTCTTCCTTTGATAACTCATGTCTCTCAGTCAGCTGGTGAATGCATATATAATCATCATGCAGTATTGTTTCAAACATTGTATTTTACTTTTATCTGGTAGGAAGTTATAATGCTCTAACTTTATCAGCAATTTTTTTTCCAAGTCATAGAGTGATAAAAAAAAAAATCTGGGATGGAGACCTTGACCCTGGGACAATAAACTGATTAAATGTACCACTAAGTCAAACAGATATTAGTTAGAAAATGTTAATGCCAAGAGAAAAGAAAGAAGTGAGAGCCAGCTGGGATAATACAGAAGGAGAATTTTTTTTAATTATATAATGTGGGAAGGATCTTCCTGGTGACATTTCACTGCATAGATTCACTCATCACAACCGATGGAAAGAATAAATTTGCCTTGCATTTATTCCCTAAAGAACAGCACAACTAGTAAGGATTTGCTGCTTGCATAACTTGACAAGAGAGAAAATTTTATTCTGCTCTTTAACATGACGCAGGCTTTTCAGATTGATAAGTGATATGAACTTTCCCAGGTTAAGAATTCAAGGAGCCCTGACTCCCCTGGGAATCAGTCAAGCCTCTTGGTATCCATGGAGCAAGGGTCCTGGCAGTAGCAATAGCACCTAAGCATCGTTATTGTACAGAGGAGGCAAATGGATGGAGACATAGGTTTCTTTCTTGGAAGTAATTTCATATATTATAAACATACACATAGGGCTGCCTACTGTTGATTATAAAATCACTGGACAAAACCAGATGTTAGGGCATACTCAAACCCTTACAACAGGCTCAAGTATGTTTTCTCAGCACTTTTATCTATACTGTGGTATGCAGCACTTAAGAAAAATTCCACTTAAGAAGATCTCAGCTGTCATTTAGATAGGATCTCTGATTTGAAATAAAGGAGGGACGGAAGGAGGGAAGGAAGGAAGGAAGAAAGGAAGGAAGGAAGGAAGGAAGGAAGGAAGGAAGGAAGGAAGGAGAAAATAGACAAAAAAGGATGAGAAGAGAGAGGATAAATGTAACAATAAAAATAATTTGAGACATTTTCTCTCTTCTGCTGAAGACAACTTGGAGGGAAAAGGCAATGAAACTATCTGATATGATATGGTCACTGAACTGAGACCTGTCCATTCATAATAAATGATTCAGTATGAAAAAGAATTCCACTTAGTAAATTTTAAAAATACTGTGATTTCTCAAGGTAACATGCTGATTATTTTGACTAAGAGGAAGTGATCCGGGTTTTGTCCTTTCTGGGACCCATGGGAAAGGTGGGGTGCGCCGCCTAGTCTGGTTTGCAGCATGGCATTGGTGTTTATGCTTACAACAGCAGTGTGTGGATCTGTTTACTATTATATGCCAAATACACTTTTAATCTCTCTTGGAGACTTTCGTCCAATTAGAAAAGTATGAGCCAGGTGTGATGGCCATGCCTGTAATCCCAGTACTTAGGAGGCTGAGACAGGAAGCTCACAGATCTGAGGCCAGCCTTACCGCTCAGTGAGGCCTCCAACAACTTAGTAAGACCCTGTTTCAAAATAGAAAATAAAATAGGACTGGAGATGTAGCTCAATGGTGAAATGACCCTGGGTTCATTCTCTAGTACCACATACAGAAAGAGAAAGTATGTAAATTCATGATGAAGAAAATATCCATGAAGTAAAAATACATGGAAGGACAAAATTCCAGGCATTCAACTCCCAAGATTTTATGAAACTATCTTAAGTAATATTCTCAATACCAGAAAAAACATAATTTTTTTCTGGGCTTAAAATGATTTTCCAATTAGTTCTCCAGAAACTACCCTTGTAAGAATCTCCACTTCTTTAATGTCAAAACCATTTTATTTGTGAGTCTCCTAACACTTACAACACCTTATAAAGTCCTTATAACACCACTTCTTGGTTTTGACATTGTATCCATTGTCTCTTCTCTGGGCTCCTCGGGACATGATCTATCTCTTATTTATCGTTTGAAAAAGTATTTGTTGCATTGAGACAATAACTTTACTCAAAAATAATATCAAAATAATTACAGAAACTTAGGAGATGCAAAGGGGGAAGATATCAAAAGAGTCTTAGAAACTCTCAGGAAAGGTTTATTAAAATAGAAGAAAAGTGGAAGATACAAATTAGGTGAAATGAAGTGGGAATGTGGTTAGGGAGAGAAGGGCAGGGGTGTAGGTAAATAAAGTAGAAATAGGGAGGTTGAATGTGGAAAATACAAAAGAGTAGTGAGGGGGCAGCTGAGAAATAATGCTGGGAAGGCTGTAACTTGAAACTCTGGGAATTAAGTTGAGAGGGAAATTGGTTGGTCTGCACAAGGAAAAACAGAAGAATTAATGGAAAAGTACTGACATCTGCACAAAAATATTTGGTTTGAAAGAAAGGAGTCAATAGCAATGTATTAAGATGGCCTAACAAAGACACTACTGGAAATAGTGAGCAAGAGCTGTAAAGAGAAGATCTGAGAGTATCTAGCATTTTTTTTTACTAGGACTCAATAAAGCCATCAAAGGAATTTTTGTGGATTATTTCATTTGACCTTCATAATGACCCTTTTGAGGAAGGCAGAATAATCATCAATAACCTTCATTCATAAAGACATTGCCCCAGTTTTAAGGAATTAATAACAAATCACAGTGAGAAAATACAAAGAATTGAAACAACATATGATAGCAGGCAATAGCAATAGATAAGTAACAAGTAGCTCATATGTTCCTAACTGGGAGCTGCCACTGGCATTTACCGGGAAAGGGTCAGAGATGCCATCAAACAATCTACAAAGCGCAGGGCATCCCCCAACCAAGAATCAGTCAGTAGGAAATGTCAATAGCGCTATGGTTGAACAACCCTGACACATGGGGATCCATTAGGGCTACTTATTTAGACAGACTGTTGATAAAAATAAGTATCTTTGTAGCATAATCTTTTGGTTTTATTAGCACAAATTTCAACTGATATTCTTCACTTTAAGAAAGCAACATCTATACATTATTACATTTTTAAAATGTGTTGTCTATGAGGTAACAGCTCATTATTTAAAATAACAAAATTAGCCAGGCGTGGTGGCACACACTTGTAATCCCCGCGCTTGGGAGGCTGAGACAGGAGGATCGCACAGGTTCGAAGCCAGCCTCAGCTACTTAGTGAGGCTTTCAGCAACTTAGTGAGACCCTGTTTCCAAAAACAAAACTATATATATATATCATGTCTGGGAATATAGCCCGGAGGTAGAAAGCCTCTGGGTTCCACCCCCAGTACTACCCCCCAAAAGAAAATCTTCTGGGCATGGTAGTGATGCTTATAATCTCAATACTTGAGAAGCTGAGATAGAAGGATCCCAGATTTGAAAGATGTCTCAGCTACTTAGTGAGGTCCTTGGTAACTTAGTGAGACTCTATTTCAAAATAAAATATAAAATAGGGCTGTGGGTGTAGCCCAGAGGTAGCATGCCCCTGAGTTCAATCCCCAGCATCAAAATAAAACTTAAAAAAATAACAAAATCCAAAATTAGAATACTATAATGGACTAGTGAACTAGTTTTTTCAACAAATGCCTGACAAGGAAAATACATTCCTATGGGGGAAATAAAGAGGAAAAACTTATTGATTAGAAGAAACCAAAGAAATATATCAACCAATTATATGTTTGCCTAAATTCTAATTTGAACAGAAACCTTAAAAACATATGAAACAGTCACAAACTGGACACTAAATGGATATTTATAATGTTAAAATATTAATTTTAGGTGTGATAATGTTAGACTGTTATAAAAAGAAACTTATGGCTTAGAAAGATACCAAAACAGTAACAGATAAAATGATAGACTATCTGGGATTTATGGAAAGAAATGGATACTTATATATCAAAAGTAACTCTCCAGACTTGATAATTTTTGAAGTTAGTTGATGAAGAGTATGGGTTTATGATAACTGTTCTCTTTAATTTTATGTATGATATGTTTCCTAAAAAGTAATTTTTGAAAAAGCACTTAAAAAGTGATTCAGCAACCTAGTGAGAGTTTGTTTCCAAACAAAACATCAAAAAGGAGACACGGATGTAGCGGGGAGGTAGAATGCCCATTAGTTCATGCCCCAATACCACAAAAAAAAATCACGTTTTCCCACATGTAGGTGCCAACGTAACTTATCACAAAAGTAACACTGCAGTGTAGTAGACAGTGTAGGATTTTCCAATAAATGATTCTGTTATCAATTGATTATTCATTTGAGGGAAAAAACGTATCTTAATCAATACTCACCAAGTCACAAAAGTCAACTGAAATTGTCTGCAGTCAAATTATGAACAGGAATATAATAATAGCTCCAAAGGAACACAGAGCTGACCATCCTCAGGCTTTCTCAGCAGTACAACTTTTCATAAACAAAACATTGATTTTGTTTTCCCATGGTGCTTGAGATTGAACCCACACAAACAGCTTTAAACTAAAATACAAAAACTGCTGACTATTATTCACAAAATTTATGAAATAAAAAAATTAATGGAATAAAAAGGAAAAAAAATTTACCTCACAGAAAATCATATCTAGATTATGTAAAGAACTCTCTAATCCCATAAGAAGTAAAACTAACAGAAAAGTAGTAAAACACTTAAACAAGTAATTCACATAAAAGTATACCAACTGGTAAATAAATATAGGAAAAGTACTTATATTCATTGTTCATTGATAAAATGCAAATTAAACTCAAAATACAGCTCTATTTCTTCACCAGATTTGCTAACATAAAATGACAGATGACACTGGGTGTTGGTGAGGATCTACTGCAAATGGAAGTTTCTGGAATTTCTGGCGCTTTGGCAGCATCTTCTAAAGCTGAATATTTGCATATGATATCACCCACAATTCAATTTAGGGACATTCTCAACAGAAATTCATACACGTTTGCCAAAATTCTTTTACTAGAATATTCATAACTCTAGTGTAATGTTATATGTCAACATAAAATAATCACAACTATTTGCCAAAGTAGTTCCAAATCTCCCAAGCATGACATTGAACAGGAAATCACACATGGTAAAGTAAATAAAAAGTAAATACAATTTTATTTTTAATAGACCTTATTTGTGCATTGCAATTGTACATCATAATGAGGTATACAGTGTTGGAAACATATATTCGTACATTTGTTGTTTTTTTTCCCCCCTCTGGATCCTACCCCACTCCCTCCCCTTCCCTGTACATGTCACTGAGATTAGTATTGATAATTTTGTATATGCACATAGCATTATTTAAACTGTTGGTTTTATCCCTCACTTCCCTAAGCCCCCTTCATGGTTCCACTGGAGTCTCTCTTTCTTTATTAGAAATCCCTTTATTACCTAATTTCTCTCTAGCTTGCACATATGAGAAAAAAACATACAACTGTTATTCACTTTCTGAGAGTGAATAATCTCACTTAGCATGATATTCTCTAGTTCCATCTACTTTCCTAGAAATAAAGTCATTTTGTTTCCATGTTGTGTCCAGCTTTGTGATTCGTTCATATGTTGCTGGATACCTAAGCTGGCTCTATAATTTGGCTCCTGTGTATTGTGTTATTGGAAAAATGGATATACATGTATTGCTATAATATCCTGATTTGAACTCCTTTAGAAGGATGCCCAGAAGTGGGATAGCTGGGTGATGTGTTGGTTCTACTCTCCATCTTCTGAGGAGCTCCGCAATGATCTTCATAGCAGCTCTACTAAATTGCAATCCCATTAATAGGGTGTAAAGGTTCTTACTTCTTCACATCCTTGCCAGCATTTATTATTGCTTATATTCTTGACGATTGCCATTCTAACTGGAGCTAGATGGCATCTCAGTGTACTTTTGAATTTTATTTTATTTACTTATTTATTTTTTACTTTTTGAAGTACTGGGGATGGAACCCAAGGGCATTCTACCTCCAAGCTAAACCCCTAGCCCTATTTTTTTTTAGTTCTTTATTTTGAAACAGGGTCTCACTAAGTTGCAAAGGACCTTACTAAGTAGCTGAGGCTGTCTGCGAACCACAATCCTCTGGTCTCCACTTCCCAAATGCTGGGATTACAAGCATGCATCACAATGCAGGGCTGAATTTTATTTTAAAAAAGTTCATAAACAAGTAAAATCAAGCTATGGCTTTAGAAGTCAATAAATGTCAACCCTTGGGGGAGAGCACAATAATAAGAATTTCTTAGGTGTTGGAAATACCTCTTTCTGGGTTTACATGTTGGTTACATGTGTGTTAGGTTTCTAAAAGTACACTGGGATACATCTCATATGCAAGTTCATGTAAATATCTTATAACTCCATAAAACTGCCTCAAATGCTATTAATCAACTTTATGTTAAAATAGAAAGTTTGCTATGGAGTGACTGAATATTTTAAAAGGAGCACTTGGTCAGGCAGCTCCTACTAGTGCTTGAGATGCTTCTCCGAATGCGATGTGATGGTAGAATAAATGTGTCCTTAAAAATAGAAAAACTAAGTCATGATAAAAAGTCAAATATTGCCATAGACTGATGACGGATATTGGTTTTGATAAAACATCAAAGAAACTGAAATGAAAGTATTATTATATTTTCATGATTTTAAAAGTAATATTTCAAAATGAATGAAGCAAGATGGCCAAAGATGTGATTTGATTAAACTATGTAATATCCTATGTAATTTGAAATATTAAAATTTGAATATATTTCCTTAATAAGAACCTGTTAAAAACAAAGCAGGAGAGAAAATATTAAAATTGAAGTGGTATTTCCCATATGTAACATTATTTACAAACTATGAATTGCTCTTTTTAGAGGAGGTAGTGCTCTGATATTTATCAGTTGCTTCTCAATAATATTTTTAATATTAGAATTGTTATCATGGTGAGAAAACAAAAAGGTCATGTTGCAAATATAAAATTAAAAATAATTTTTCTGTAGGGAAAAAAACAGACTCTTATGAAGTTCTACAATGGGTGGCAATGTTTGATAAACAGGAAGAAAAGATTAAAATACACTGAGTACTTATCGTGTCTTAGATTTAATTATTGGCTATGTATATTTGTTTTATCATTAAAACAGTTCACTGAAGCTCAACACTGTCGTATTTCACAGATGAAGAAACTCAATAAATTGGCCAAGTTTGAAAAACATAACTGACCACCATTTAAATCCAGATCTGAATCTAAAGGAAGAGATGATCAGCGTGGACCAGGATGACAGAGGAAATTTCACAGCTATTGACTGGATCCTGAGGCATAGGTAATTATGGAGAAGAGTTCAAAACAAAGTTAAAAGTCATAAAATTTGATATTAGCTATATGCATCTTATCTTTGATATTTATAGCAGAATAAAAAGTAGTCCCCAAAGATATCCAGGGAGTAAACCCTGAAAACCATAGATGTCACCTTATCTGGAAGAAATGCCTTTGCAGATGTGACTGTTAGAGACCATGAGATGGGCGAGGTCCCTGGATAATCTGAGTGAACCCTAAAGGGCAAAGGGAAGAAGACAGAGGTTCCACACAGAAGAGAAGACCATGTGACTGACCACAGAGGCAGAGATCAGAGGGAGATGGCCACAGACCAAGGCATGTATGTGCAGCCACCAGCAGCAAGAGGCAAGGACTGGATTCTTTCCCAGGGGAGCATGGTGGTTGCCACACAGGTTTCAGCTAATGAAAATGATTTTGAACTTCTGAATTCCTTAACTTGGAGCATACCTGTAATCCTAGTACTTAGGAAGCTGAGACAGGAAGATCACAGGTCTTAGGACAGCCTCAGCACCTTGCAAGACCTTCAGCAACCTAGTGAGTCCCTGTTTCAAAAGGAAAAATAAAAGGGGCTGGGGTATAGCTCAGATGTATAATGCCCCGGGGTTCAATCTGCAGTACCTAAATAAATAAATTCAAAAAAGAAAATAAATTTGCATTCTGTTTAGGCACTTCAGAGATGTTGCTGAAGTTGTATTTTATATCATATATACTCTTTTCACATGAATTTTAAGTTTCAGGGAGAGCGAGTGGCTTGGTGGAGCTTTGTCGATCACAAGGATACTAAAAAGACACATCTAATTCTGACTACCTACATTTCTGACTACCTAAATTGTTTAAATTCTGAAGTTACAGAATGCAAATTACCTTCTTTCAGAATTTTTTCTCAAAAACCACTCATGCAAGGCAGTTGTAAAGATAAATAGAATTGGAGTCAGGCATAGTCACACATGCTTATAATCCCAGTGCTTGGGAAGATAAGACAGGAAGATTTCAGGTTTGAATCCAGTCTCAGGAACTTGGTGAGGCCCTCAGGAACTTAATGAGACCCAGTTTCAAAATTAAAATGCCCCTATGTTCAATATCCAGGCTCACTGCTCTCTCTCTCTCTCTCTCTCTCTCTCTCTCTCTCTCTCTCTCTCTCTCTCTCACACACACACACACACACACACACACATACACACATGAAAATGAAAAGATAGTAGAATTGGGTGTGCAACACACATAACACACACAACACACACACACAGGCACAAGAGATGATGACTACACCACCTACTAATACCTTGTAGCTGACTTCAAATGGTGGAGGGGGAAACAGGAGAGACGTGTCCAGGAGGGACAGGTGAAGATGCTGATGACCATCCCAACCCATGCCTCCAGGCCCTACCAGCACCAGGCTTCCAGAAATTAGAAGAAAAGCTTCAACTGGCCAAGAGATTTGACCCTCAGCCCTGATCTTTCCTTATATGTCAAATCTATGAAGGTCTATGGAGTCTGCTAGGATTTCGTCTCAGAAGGGAAGAAGACTTTGACAAAATTTTTTGAGAGAGGCAATGGTGGGTGTGCATGAGCTTTGCTTCTGAAAACATATTATTGTAGGTCTCATTTGATTAGTAGGATACAGTTTAAAAAATTGCAAAGTTATCAAAATTAAACATCTCGAGATATTGCATTAGAAGGGAAAGGAAACAGTAACTCTATCTATCATAGGTTTTCCTAGGCTATTGTGTTCTTCATCAGTCAGATGCTAAGTGTACTGTGTATATAACCTCATTGAATACTCACTTAATGCTAGGGGTAGGTAGTTTTTCTCCACCTTTTGGAGAAAGAAATAGCGGTAGAGAAATTAAGCAACTGCTGATTGAAAGAGCATGAATTTAACCCTAGATTTATCTGATACATATCTATTTATCTATCTATAAAAGTATATATATATATATATACTTTCTTTTTAGAAGTGTGTAAAAAATTACCCAAATTATAACTCAGTGCAAAGCATCGACATCCTTTGTCAAGGATGAACTTAATTAGATTCATAAAAGGAAAAGATTAGGACTTGGGAGAGACTGTGAACTTATTTTGTGAGTCTTACCAGTAAAGGCAATGCCAACTTTTATCTGATTCTGTTTAAAAGGGAAAACAACAAATTTATTCCAGAAAGGGAAATGAATTTAAAATTTTTCATGAAGACTACTGAACTCCTACAGCAGTTTTGATATTGCTCCCACAATTTATTTAAAAGACAAGACAGAGCTCTAATGCTCCAGCTGCAGAAAATGGATGGGAATTGGGGGATCATTCCTGGATAAATACTCCTCTTATTACATCAATGCAAATGAACGTGATCCTGTGTGGAGTTTCAGAGACCCCGGTCCTTTGTTACACAGGGAGTAACTTGCTTGAAAAGAGCTAGGCTTTCACACCACTTAGGACTGAAGTAACAGGCAATGACATCTTCGATGAAAATATTCTGTAAGGAAGACATCAGCACCTTTTGTGTGGACACAAAACACGTAGAAATGTATGGGGTTTTTTTCTAGCTGCATAGGGAATAGATGGGCGTTTGGAGGAGACAAATCAGTCCCAGCAGTGGCTCTACTGCAAATGAAGAAAGGTCTGTAGCTACACCAGGGCAAAGATTCATCCATTTTTATGATGTGGCAATCGTGTCATAAATTCCTGGAGAAAATACTGTCAGATATGAGATCAGAAGACATGAAATAGCGGTCTATGGTCTTCTCTCCTGCTTTTGCCTGATGATAGCTGGCAGATTTTGACCAAGTAGTTTCTATTTTCTGAGTGCTAAATCTTCTAATCCCAGTCTTAATAAGATACATACTTTCTATGATCATGAAAATTTGTCGGATGATGTACAGCACTTTTTCTTCTTAGTTGTGCTGTAGTTGTTTGCTTGGAAATTTGATGTCTTTCTGCAGGATGTTGCTTTGATGATTCCCAATGTGTGAGAAGGATAATGTAAATACAATAAGGGGGACAGGGGAAGACAAGTTTCTGATGCATTAATGAAATATAAATTCTGCCTGGGCCATAATCACACCCGAGGTTATTACCAGCTGCCTTGATGAATACCAAATTCCCTTGACAGGGGCTCAGTCAGTGCCAACTCCCTTCTCTGCAATTGTGCTACTGTAAGAAGAAAAGAAAAGGAAATTATTTAATACAGAAGAAGTGTTTATACCATTAGTGAAGAGCCCAACGATATAAAGGGAATGCTGGCAGTGGTCTGTGGTGGCACAAAACTATAATTCCAGTACTCTGGAGGCTGAGGCAAGAGGATGGCAGGTTGGCAGCCAGCCTCAGCAACTTATCAAGGCCTTTGCCAACTTAGTGAGACCCTGTTTCAAAAGTATAAAGTAAAATAGGGCTGGGATGTATCTCAGAGGTCAATGCCCAGTACCACACACACACACAAAAAAAAAAAAAAAAAAAAACGAAATAAATATAAAGAGAATGTTGAGATTACCAAGCAATTAATAACTACAGGAGAAAAAACACCCCTAGGATTGGGGGAACCAGAGGGTAGAGTAGGCTGATTAGTACCTAGGAGCTGAGAAGATGGATTCAGTAGGACTGGTGCTTAGATCTATGTAGAATGCTCTTGGATGGGGTATCCACTGTTAAGGACTCACAACTCAAGAGGTAGTACTCACAACTGTGACTCCAACAGCCTGTTCCAAACCGTGACTATTCCCTCTGCAACGCTTTGTGTCTGGCAGCAGGAGAGCAGGAGCCTCAGAGGTTATAGAAACTGGAGCTGCAGATGGCTGCCCTCTGTGGACAGGGACAATGTTGACAATGTCAGAAACTTAAGGCAAGGAGAGAGTCGCTCCTTCTTTTCCTCTGAATTCTGTCTCTGGCTTTCAAGAGCAGAAATTAAAGGGAAGTTAATGAACACAGATATTTAGGAAATAGTTTTTAGGATTTTTTAACCCAGCAATTCTGTGCAAAGCATAGAAGAGCAGATTGAGAGCTGACATCAAACAGCAGACACAGGTTGCACACCAAGGCTGTGGGAGGGAAAAGACAACACAGAGACCAGAAGGAGCACAATGGAAGAGTATTTGAGAGAGAACATTTGTATGTTACAGTATACTCATCAACAACCAAAGAAAAGTCTATCCAAACAAGCCTTCTCCAGGCTACTTTCTTAGCCCAATCAGGTTCCTCCTACCTTTGTTAATAATGATGACATCAGCCGGGCATGGTGATTATACCTGTGATCTCGGTACTTGGGAGGCTGAAACAGAGGGATTCCGTGCAAGTTTGCATGGGATTCTCAGCAATCTTGCAAGACACTATTTCAAAGTAAAAAATAAAAAAGGCTGGAGGTGTAGCTTGGAGGTAGAATGCCTCTGGGTTCAATCTCCAATGAAGAAAGAAAGAAAGAAAGAAAGAAAGAGAGAGAGAGAGAGAGAGAGAGAGAGAGAGAGAGAGAGAGAGAGAGGAAGGAAGGAAGGAAGGAAGGAAGGAAGGAAGGAAGGAAGGAAGGAAGGAAGGAAGATGATGACATCGTAACATTTGTGTTAAGCCAGATTTCAAGGACTGGTTACTCTCAGTCGGCAGGGGAAGCTGAACTTTATAATAAACAGTCAAGACTTGAATAAATTGCAAGTACTAAGGCTCCCAGGTAAACTGGACATTTTTTATAGTTTTTTTTAAAGGTACCTAACATGAGACCCTCCTAAATTTTAAAGCGTTCAGTGCATTATTACTATTAGTAAAGGCAAGGATTTTAGGAGATTGGTAGAATATTTTTGTCTTGCATAACTGACAGTTTATACACATTGAACAGCAACTCCCCAAAGCCCTACCCCCTCCAGCCCCTGATTCTGTGAATTTACTGGATACCAGCACAAGAAGAATTACACAGTTGCCTTCCAGGACCACTTGGCTTTACCCAGTGTGAGTTCCTCCGGGTTCAGCCATGTTGTTGCATAACACAGGATTTCCTCCGTCTTGGAAGGTGAATAACTGTAGTGTGGAGCGCATGTTCTTTGCTCATTTTTTCATAGATAATTTTTTATACTGCTTTTATTTCTTTACTATCATGAATAACGCTGAATCAAACATAGGAATGCAAGTACCTCCTCAAGAGCCTGATTTCAATTCTTTGGGATAAATGCACAGAAGTGGAAACACTGCATTATATACTAGGGTTTGTTTGTTTGTTTGTTTGTTTGTTTGTTTATTTTTGGTGCTGGGGATTAAACCCCAGGGCATTCTACCTCTGAGCTACACCCCCCAGCCCTATTTTATTTATTCGAATACAGGTTCTCACTAAGTTGCAGAGGGCCTCACTAAGTAGCTGAGGCTGGCCACTAACTTGTGATCCTCTTGTCTCAGTCTCCCAAGTACTAGGATGACAAGCGTGTACCACCAAACCTCCCTACTGTTTCCACAATAGTACATGAACCACAAACATGAACACACTTGTCTGCACCATATTCTTCTTCTGTAAGTTCTTTTTTCTATTTAAATTTTTATTATTTAATTTCTAATTTTGTTTTTATGTTTATTTTTAAATTCACTTTTATTGTTGCGATGGAGTCTCACATCAAAATGTGGTTCAGTGATAGGAGCATACACACACACAGCCCTTGGCAGATTTCCCCCACATCTCTCCCTAATCCCTCTTTTAATAAGAACAATGCCTTCATCTATAACCTCTCTGAAAATCCTGCATGAAGCTGTCTTACAGTTCACTTAGAAAAAAAAAAGAATTAGGAGTACTTTCTAAAATAATGATACCCAGGCATGGCACATACTTTGTAATCCCATACTTGGGAGGCTGAGACAGGAGGATTGCAGGTTCAAGGCCAACCTCAGCAATATAGCAACTTAGCTTTGGGGTTGATTTTTAAAGAACTACTTTTTTCCTTTGGTTTAGACATGTTCATCATTATTTTTGTTGATCTATGCAAATTTGAAAAAGAAAGAGAAAAATTATGTTTTTCCAGTCTTAATAGACAAGCTGTGGCTTATGCATGTAAATAGATGAGAGGGATAAATAGAGGGACTTTATGCTATGTTTTTCTTTTCAAGAACTCAATCCCTGCTATTGTTTTTATGGTTCTATGGCTCTACAAACCTGCCCCACTCTCTCTGGATCTCAATGACTGACATGCAACCTCCCGTCCACTCCTCATTTATTCTAGGACAGTACACAGTCCCTTCAGCAGTCCTCCCAAACCTGGATTACAGGCTGCACACTCCACTTACCTCCTCTCATCTTGAATGACTGAGGCTGCAAAACATCTATCAGGATGCTCTCAGAAAAACCAAGACACCGGAGGGACACCATTTCTTTCTGTACCTCCCTGGAGAGATGTCTACTATTGAGCACCTTCTCCTGATTCCTATGATGCCAGCTTTGGAAAGTCACCTTCTGTCTTCTATTGTTGTCTACTGCCCCCAGGCCTCCAAAACCATGCCAGTTCTCACAGTGCTCCAGGTGAGGAGGGAGGTGACGCAGAAACCTGTTCCTTAGAGAGTTCTCAGAAAAGCTGGGGCTTTGGAGGCATACTCTACACCTGTCTCTCTCCATTTCTGGGAAGAAGACTCAGGTTCAGTGCCTTGTCACAATCATGCAAAGCTGTGCTGGCCACTGCAAGCTACTGGCCACTTTCTGCCATTCTCATCTGTCCCCAGACACCCATCCTATGTCAGCTTTTCAGCACTCTCAGTGAGGAGGCAGGCCAGACAGAAAGCAGACCCTCATGGAGGGCTTCCTAAAGTTAGAAGGTTGCTGTAAATAGGGACATGCATGTGTCCTTCGAGTAGTATGAGTACAATTTCTTAAGTTCACAACATCTGAATTACGGGACCAGTCTAGATGTTCATCAGCAGAGAAATGGATTATGAATTTATGCCATATGCACACAGTGGGATTTTACATGGCCGTAAATGAAGAACACAATTATGTCATTTGCAGGAAAATGGATGAAACATGAGAATATTATGCTAAGTGAGATTAGCCAGTCACAGAAAGTGAAGGAGCATATGTTTTCCCTCATATGTAGAAGCTCGAGACAAAGTGGGAAATGAAGAGGACTTCAGATAAATGAGAGGAGACGCTAGCAGAAGAGTGGAAGGGGATTTGGGGAGGGATGCGGGGAGGTGAAATGGGAGATCTGATGATGGAAACCGTTCAGATAATCTCTTGTTCATTAAGAAAGTTATCTATATTAATGTTAATATTATCTAGGGGGAAAGAGAGGGGCCAGGATGAAACCTGGAGGGAAACACATGAGTGCTATGTGTATGTGTGTTTTTATCACTCTGAACCTCATTATTATGAATAATTACAATGCACAAATAAAATTTATAAAAGATTAAAAATTTGGAATGTTGAATGCATGTACACATTCTGGTCCTCCTAAGGGAGTGTAGCAGATGGCTTTGATGCTGATTGATGAAAAGTAGTCTCTCATGCATGACAACGGAGTCAACATGGCAGCTAGGGAGGCCGGGAGGAGAGAGATGTCTCTACTCCTACCGTCCTTTCACTGGCATCTTGCTTTTATTGAGGGTTATAAGCAAAACATTATAAGATATTATTTATCACAGAAAATAACAAAGCAATCATGGGGTGAGTCAGGGAATAACACCAAGGGAGTCACAGATAAATCAAGGAAGGAAAGGGTAAACAAAGAAACTGTCAGGGTCTTTGCTTATTGGTCAGGGTCCCTGATTATTGGTCCCATTTGGTCCTTGGAAACTGGTCTGTGTGCAAACAATTCCCACTTGGGTGGGCAGTTTGTGCCCCTCCCAAGCCGGACCAAGGTGACCTCAAAGCAGATGACTAACAATGCTCTCAACAAGGGGGAAGTAATGAGACAGGGATTTCTCACTATTCACTGGGCTGTGCTGGGTCTGAAGAGCTGATACCGACTAGTGAAGTCCCTCTTCTGACCCATTTCAGTAAGGCTTCTCTCAGCTATGAGCTCACTAAGGCATTACAATTTCATGAGTGGTTTCTGGAAATCTCATAAAGGAATTGTGGGTCTGTATATTATGGTTAAGTTAGTGTTTCTGTGGATAAAGAAGGGTTGGTACTTTCAATCTTGCTGGAGTCACTTTTAACATTACTTTGTAAATAGCAATTCCAACACACATTAGCATAAATTTTTCTACCATAGGTCATCCTGCCAGTGTACTCTCTGTGGCTAGATCAGAAAATCTTTGAGGCTGTGTTCCCTGTGCTAGACTCCGTTCTTCCCATTAGGTACTTCACGTTGTGTTAGGCACAGAGAGCTATACGAAAAAAAAAAAAAATTGTACTACTGTCTATAAGAGATTACTTTTGAGAAAAGCAGTATCTGAAGAGAGGAAAAGAGGAAGCTTTAGCATCAATTAATTCTGAGTTTATGCTATAGCTGGTAAGGCTTCAAAACTATCGATAAAATACATCATCTATTGTCTTATGAGGAAATGGGTCAAAATATTATTCAACTGTTACTGTTAAGAGAAAGGAGTAAATAAGGTTACCTGTGTCAAGTTCTCAGCTGACTGTTTTCCATAAAGGCTCAATTGGTTTGGGACCTTATTTTTTCCAGATTAGCAGTGAAAAATGGAATGGCGATGGAAACAAGGACAGCTTCCACAACATCAACTATTTTCCTTTTGCATACTCGCTCTAGCTCAGTTTTGTTTTGTCATTGCATTCCATTTGGTTTTATCCCCTAATTCATGTTTTATTTGAATTGATTGGGTATAAATTCAAGGAAAAGCACAAGAAACTTTTTTTTTTAATTTTGGTAGTCAAGATTAAATCCAGGGACATTCTACCTCTGATCTACAACCCCAGCATAGTCCTTTTGATATTTTATTTTGAATCAGTGTCTCATTAAATTGTGGAGGGCCTGGCTAAGTTGCTGAGGCTAGCCTACAACCTGCAATCATCCTGTCTCAGCCTCCCAAGAATTAGTTAATTTGGGGTACAAGTACAATGCTGTTGGAAAACTTGACATTCTTGATGTTCAGAATACACAGCAAAACATGAAGAGAAAAAATGTATAAATATATATATGGAAAATGTATAAATATAAAATGTAAAATGTATAAATATAAATGTATAAATATATATACATTTATATATATACATATATATAACTTTTACTTCTCTGTTGAATGAATAGCATTTTCATCCCATTAAAAATGTCAGTGATGCCAGTTGTGGTGGCGCACACTTGTCATCATTTGGGAGGCGGAGACTGAAGGATCACGGTTCATAGACAGCCTCAGGGACCTTGGAAACTCCATGAGACTCTGTTTCAAAAAAAAAAATAAAATGACTAAAAAAATAGGATTGGGGGTATAGCTTGGAAGTAGAATGCCCCTGGGTTTCATCACCAGTACTACAAAAAAAAAATATATATATATATATATACACACACACACACACACACACACACACACACACACACACACAGTGATATTTCTGACAAATGATAAATATATTGAAAACCAACCTTCTATACCTAAGAAATTCATATGCTACATGTCATATTTATGTATATTTACATACCATTCACTCATCTAACTCATATATTGTACATATTTTGTTAATGCTCCGTTATTTAAATATTTGAAATCTCACACAATTAGCCCTGGTGGGGACATTAGATATCACAACTGATTGTATCATTTTCAGGGAAAAAAAATCGGGAAATACAATCATTGAGACCTATCAAGATCAACCCAGATATTGGAAGGAGACCTGGTACATAATCATTTCTAATTCATTCTGTCTTCATTGTTTAATGGTTTATTCAAAGCCACAGGTGAAAATATAAAAGATATATAAATAAGATAGAAATTTTAAGCTCCCAATTTCTTTAGCAGTACTATATGATGAAAGAGGGGTTGGCCACAAATTATTTTGGCACCCAAATTTCTTTGTTGGCAGGTAAGGAGTCACTGAAGACTCTTTGCCCAAAGAATACCTTTCTGTATATTATAATTACTCAAATTGTATTATTAAAGAACCATATTTGAATTCTATAGTTAACTGCTCCAAAGATGTATTAGAATGCAAAGATTGATGAAAAGTAGAACAACTATGTATTTAAGGATTGTCTGTTATTTGTGTTTTAAAAAAAAGAAGGAGAAGCTGGATTCATCAACTGCATAGTCACTCCTGTTCTATGTGGCTGTTTCCACCACTGGCCAAAGGATATCTTGAAAACACAGATTAAAGTTTACTCATTATTTCTAGTGCTTGGCAACAAATGAGAGATAAAATTGTTGCATGCGTTTAAATTAATATGTATCGGACACCACAACTTAGTGAGACTTTGTTTCAAAAATAAGAAATAAAAATATGACTGAGAGTGTAGTGTAGAGGTAGAATGACACTGGGTTCAATCCTCACTACTGCAATATATATATATATATATAACATATATATATGGCAATAAAATACAGAACACATACAGTGTTCTGTGTTTTTCGGTATGTCAGGTATGTCATCTCTTCTCAGTTTAACAATACTTTAAGTAGCTATTATTTTCACCCATTTTACAGGTGAGAAACATGAGGTAGACAAATGAGAGACACCTTGCCTAAGGTCACACAATTAGCAATATAAGAACTGAAACTTTAATCTTTCTCTCTACAGGTACTTCTTTCTCATACTATAAAAGACCATGAAGTTCAGAGAATCATGGACCATCACGGTTTAACGAGATCCTAAAATTCATCTAGATCCCCAGTGTTCATCCTTCTGAAGATTAAAATAATCTTCCTCACTTCTTGACCTCTTCCAATTCCAAACACTAGTATAACTAAAATAACCAAATTCATACTTTTCTCACTATTAACTGAAAACATAAATAATAAATTAATGATCATTTTGGAAGTGAAAAAGGAATGGAAAATAGCTTACTATTTGTTAAATATTTCCATGTGTGAAGAGTATGCATTAATACATTTTATCAGCTCTACAATCCTAAGAAGTGAAAAATATTATTATCTTCATTTCATACATGAGGAAACTCGAGTTTAAATATATTAAGAAAATTTTCTATGTTAAAGTGTTTGTAATAATGAATTTGGCTTTTCTTACAAAAAGTCCAGGTCTTTGTCACCAATTCCTGGGAGATATCCTCTATAATCTTGGAACTTCCCAAATGATAGTGGTATCTTTATTATTCCTAATGAGTTCCTGGGATAGACCATATACAATATATTATGCTAAGTAGTTAATTTGTGATGGAAAGAGGGACTGGAGATAGAGTTTAACCAACTGTTCAATTGGTTCATCAATCATACCTACTTTAGTAAAGATCTCATAAAAAAAAAATCTGAAAGCTAAAATGAACTAACTTCCTGAAGTAGCAATACTCTGCATTTTGTTACACATCAATGCTATATTAGTCATATTTCCATCAATTTTCCAAAACACTGGAAATAGACAACTTATTAAAAGAAAAGTATTATTTTGACTGGCAGTTTCATAGGTTCCAGTCACTGATGGGTTGGCCTTCTGGCCTTGGTTCTGATGAGGCAGAATATCTTGGCACTGGATGGACCAATGCTGCTCACCTCATGGTGGCCAGGAAGCAAAGAGAAAAAGGAAGGGACTGGGATCCCCATTTCCCCTTCATGGGCATGCTCCAATTGGCCTAAGTTCCTTCCCCTAGGCCCAGGTCCTAACATTTCTACCATCTCTAAATAGCAACAAAGGGTAGGGATCATACTTTTGGTATATGGACCTTGGTACAGTCCAACCCACAACAATTATCAAAAAATATTTCTGGTACTTAGAACAATAATTATTCAGCCACAAAAAGAAGAAATCAGATGTTTTTCCTAATATGTGAAAGCCAGAAAAAAAAATGGGTAACAGGAGGAACTCTAGATGAAGAAGAAGATCATGTGGAGAAGCAAGTAAGGCAACCCAAGTGAGGGGATGAGAAGGGGGAAAAGGGAAACTCTCTAAAGTACATGATGTACTTAAACAAACATATCAAAGTCAATCACTAAGACAAGCATAAATAGGAGGGATGAGGAGGGATTGGGGTGGGGGATCAGGTAAGGGCTAATTGGTGATGTGTGCATGTATGTCTCCACAAGTCTTTTATCCCATTAAGATGTATGACTACATGTACCAATAAAAAAAAGAAAAAGAAAAGAAAATGATATTGAAGTGCTTAAGTTGTAAAACTACTAAAGAAATGGGTAGGATTTAGAAGAGATTTAACCAAATGTATCTAGCAGTTCTTTCTAATTAAAACCTGAAGTCTGCTTCTTTTTTCTTCCTTATGGTTTATTTCTTTAAGAATTTTCTCTAGTGTTGGCTTTGAATTCATGAATTTTTTGAGATTCTGTTTATTCTGAAAGACTTTGTTTTCTCCATTGATCTTCAATAGTAGTTTTGCTGGATAGATTAGTTTGGGCTGAAAGTTATTTTCTTCCAGGGTCTGAATCACGTCGTACCAGTCTCTCCTAGCATTCCTGACCTGGGTTGTATAGTCTGGGGTGATTCTTATTGTTTTGCCTCTATATGTCACCCGTCCTTTTGTTCTCACTGCTTTTAAGATTCCTTCCTTAGCCTCAATATTGGTCATTTTGGTTATTATGTGGTGTGAAGTGGTCTTTCTTTGGTCCTGTCTCAGTGGAGTTCTGTATGCCTCCTGGACATGAAGGTCCAAGTCTCTTTCCATATTTGGAAAATTCTCTGAGATTATTTCCTTGAAGATATTACAATGCCCTTGGTCTGTACTTCTAGCCCTTCTTCAATGCCTATTATCTGTAAATTAGGATGCTTCATTTGCAAGAAGATGGAAAGCCCTGGAGAACATTATGTTAAGTGAGATCAGCCAAGCACAGAAGGAGAAGGTACATATGTTTCCTCTAATATGCCCAAAATAAGAAACACAAAGGATACCAGTGGGACTCCAGATAATGGAGGGGAAATACCAGCAAAGTTTGAATGGAAAGATAGGAGAGGAGGAAGGCTGATCTTGATTAATGAGGATCTACATCCGAACATGTGTAAAATTATGAATAAGACATGGTTAACCTGGACAACCACTGGTGGGAGGGGGGAAGGGAAAACGGGGGCGGCGGGAGAGGGCCCAAATATAGTTTAAATGTATACTATTTATGTTCAATAAAAAAATTGTTAAAAAAAAACCTGAAAAACAACTCTTTGCTTTATGAGATACTCTTCCCTATTTTCCACTGTTTTAGCAAAATACTGTATCTAAATAAAGAAGGAAAAAAGTAATAAAAAACAATAAAAGTTTTGCATTTAGCACCCTCTGAGTCTCTATCCCATACATAGTATGTTCTAGTTATAGATTCTATGACCACAAATAAAATGGCCTTCCATGAGTTCTGTAAGGATTTCTCAAAGTCATCTTTAGATTTTATAATTCTATATAAATATAAATATTCTATAGAATTATAAATATAAATATAATCTTAGAATTATAAAATCTAAGGATGACTTTGAGAAATTTCTAAATGTGATGTTTTCTTATGTTTGGCCTCAGACTAGAATAATATGCCACTAGATTATACCTGGTTTCTGTCTTAGGTTGGTTTATTGTAACAGAATACTATAGATTGTGTGGCTAAAACAACTAACTTTTATTTTTTATAATATGGAGACTGAGAAGCCCAAGATCAAGACACCAGCGCACTCAGAGCCAGGTGAGAGGCTGCATCCTGGTTTGCAGGTAGTATTTACTCATCTTGCTGTGTCCATAGAGGGCAGAAACCAAAGAGAGGAAGCCAGCTCTCCAGCCTCTTCTCATAAAACACTAATCCTTTGCACGAGGGCTCTAATGAAAGACCTAATTGTCTCCCAAAAACCTTACCTCCTCATGTCATCACATGGGGCGATGGGTAGGATTTCAACATATTAACTTCCTGGGAACACAACACAACCATTCAGTCCATAACAACTCACTAACTAGTGCTTCAAGATGGCGGTGGCAGCCTGAGAAGGAAGATACCACTACCTACTGGGCGGCCTTTGAACTACAGCTGCAATTGCTGGTTATTTATTCATTTTCAATTTGCCAGATTCTACTTTAATTCCTACCTTAAGTTCAAAACTTGAAACCTGAATCTTTTTTAAGTTCTGGTCTACATGAAGTCAACTGCCTAGATTTCGGACAATGCTCCTGGAAAAATCTCTTCTACTTTAACTTGCTAAGCTAATGGTAGGCTTCTGCAAAGGAAACATTGTGTAATATTTCTGCAGGTGCAATGGAAGGAGCCTCATCCATGAGCCAGGCAGTGTTGGCCAATGGTAGCATGGTCGAGTTACTGTTTTCCCTGTATGTTTTTGTCTGTCCCGTTGAATAAAGACACAGTACTCTGCAGAATCCTCATATGTTGCTAACTACATTTAATCAGTTTCAGAACATCCCCCAGAGGTATGGTGGCACCTTGCAAAAGGTGTCATTCTGAATATAATCTCTGTGGTGTTACTTGCTACTATCATCGTTTGTCCCCTGACCCCGTAGAGTACAAGGATGTGATCAAATGTGATTAAAAAAAGGAAAAGAATGAAGAAATATTTTATTCCTGCCTTTTGTAAGACCTCTGAGGAATTTATACTATTGATATAAAATGGTTTATACTATTGTTTGAGAAATGGATAATACATATTAAATATTAAGTCTTAAGCAGACCTGCTTACTAGCATGCCAAGAGCCTTATGCTCAAAGCTAGAGCCTAGAAAAACTTAAGGCCACTATTCTCCTTGGGAATAGATTGAGACATTTCAGATATCAACTGCTATCCTCTAGAGGGGGAGGCCATCACCTGGGACCAAGAATTCAGGATACCTGAAACTACCTGAAACTATTTGCCAATGGGCAAATATAGTCAGGACAAAAAAAAGAAACTTAACACATAAACATACTAAATGCAGCTACAGACCATTGTGCTGACTGTTGGTCTCATTAGTATTGGTTCAAATGTTTTTCTTAATTTGCAATCTTCAGGCTCAAACAATTCATTGTTACAATCAAATATGGCAAATGCCAAGGCTCATATGCTTTGAGTTTGGATAAGACAAGTCCTATAGGCCAGTGAATGACCTTGCCGGCCAGCTCATTACCAACCAGAACAACAACTAAGGCAAAGGGCTTGTAGTAACTGCCAAGTTAGCGAACCTGCCTACAGGTTAATTCTGGATCACTAAACTCAGGCATGGATATTTTAATTGGCATACCATCTGATACTCTATTCATAACATACACATACACACAAGTCAGACCATATGAATTAACATCCTCTACCATCACCCATCTACACCAAATCTTAGACAATGAGAAACTATCAGATTTGGCCATTTGGGGCCAGAGAGTTCTGATACTTGGGACATTTCAACAGTATCACATTTGAGATACCACCTTTGCTGGCTGTGAACTCACAAGCCCCATGACCTGGAATATTGTGCAAGCTTAATACGTTAAGCTCTTGGGCCAAAAGTTGCCTCCAAATACCACAAGTATCTCATTCTTATTACAATACCATAGAGCCACAGAAACAAAATCTGCATTAATCCAAGTGGGTATCTACTTGAAAGGAATGGTCAGTTCCACGTCCTAGATAATATTGCTTTGGCCCAAGTTCTTGACATTAAAGGAAAAAAGAAAACATGAATTAGAGTATGAGGCTGAGTGGAGCAATTCTTATAAGAATAGAGAAAAATATGCTGAGAGAAATATGGACTCTTCTTTCAATAAAATCATTTTGGAAATTCATTGAAAAGAAATGGAAATATCTAACATGGGATGCTGGGCAATATTTTGCTTTACCCAGGTGAGAACAGATAATGTTTCCAACTGTAGGACCAAAGAATCTAAGAGGAAGATATCATAGTGAGAGTACAGATTGGGTGTTTTGAGCAGGAGTATTTACTCTCTCCAGAAATTGATTGCATTTTAATAGATCTGGGGTAGGCCTCAGCATCTGGTATTTTTAAAAAGCTCCCCAGGTGATCTGAATTTGCACCCAAACTGAGAACCACTAGTGTAATTTAGACAATAGTTATTCTTTAAGTTCTACTGTGTGCAAAGAACTGTGCAAAGCCATTTACATTATAAGTTTAACCTCCAGCTACTATAAAACTGTTGGTTTCATTTTGTTTTAGTCTCAATAGTAGTGCATTACCTTAAGGAAGATGTTGTTTAGAAGTGCAAGACTTTCAACATTAGACATCTCCATTTCTGCTCCTGAATTTCTTCCTGCAGAATTACTGAGTAAATAGCTTTGAGTAAATTACTTAATTTGTATATTTATTTCCTTATTAAACAGACATATGGGCTTATCTGTTCAGCAAAGGTTTGTTTTGGGTTCCAAGAGAAGGGGTGTGGAAACAATTTTAAGTGATGTTTCATTATTTTTCAATGAATTAAAACCTTCAAAATGGATGGCCTCTTGAAACTATTGTCCTTAGAAACAAGAGCTTTTGCTGTTTTTTTTTTTCTTTGTAATTGCAAAGAGTTATGGTTTGGACCTGGAATGACCCCCCAAACTCACATGTTGAAAGCATGATCCCCAGTGTAACAAGGTTCAGAAGTGGAGCTTCTAGGAACGACAGCATCATGAGGGCTTCGACTTCATCAGTAGATTCATCTAATTGATGGATTAATTCAATGACAGATGAATGAACTACTTGGAGGCAAGATGTAGTCTTGGAAATAGAAAGTGTGACCTAGAAGGGCGTGTCTTATCTCTGGCCTCATTCTCTAGCTCTGTCTTCTCTTCCTTTTTCTCTTTCTTTCCTTCTTTCTTTCTGTTTCTTTCTTCCTTTCCTCCCTCCTCCTCCTCCTTCTTCTCCTCCTCCTCCCTCTCCTTCTCCTTCTCCTTCTCCTTCTCCTTCTCCTTCTCCTTCTCCTTCTCCTTCTCCTTCTCCTTCTTCTTCTCTCTCTCTCTCTCTCTCTCTCTCTCTCTCTCTCTCTCTCTCTCTCTCTCTCTCTCTCTCTCTTTTTGGCTGCCATGATCTGAGCAGCTTTCCCCAGCACCTTTATACCATGATGTTCAGTTTCACCTCAGGCCAAGAGCAGTGGTGCTGCCCCCAAATGGACTGAGACTTCTAAAACCATGAGCCCCAGTAAACTTTTCTTTCTCTATTCCTCTAAGTTATTGTCAGGTATCTTGGTCACAGTGACAAAAAGATAATTATCACACAAAGTAAGTGACAAACCTGCCCATAAGAGCAGATGCCAGAGCTAGTGTCCAAGGACCAAGAGATTAAAGCAGACACCATATTTGTGGTGTTTCTCTATAGAAGAGGCTCCATTGTTCCAAAGTTTAGTTCTTATTATAGTGTCCTACACTTGTTCCTATGTATTTAAACTCTTGTTATGGGCATAGTTTGTAACTACGGTTTTCTATGATAAGGGATCAACTGAACAACAGGTAATATTTTTTTCAAAAATAGTGATACAGAATTATGTTTCTAGTGACAGATGCCATCAATGGAATATATATCACAGAGACCTATCAGTTGACAGTTTGAGTTTGCACAATGCTTGAACTATCACTTGAAGGGTACTTTTTACATATTATAGTTTTAATAGCACTAGGAGACTATGCCTATGTCAGTCTCAAGGATAGTTCAAGTTATACCAAGACAATCATTTCCAAAAGCCCAGGCGAGTAAAGCCTTCTCTGGATATGCAGTGGTTAGCCAGGTAAAGCATTGTTTCTCTTAATTGCCTACATCCTTTTCATAAGAATGTTTATTTCACAGGTTATAAAATGATATGATGGACAGCAACATTGAATACTGTTATTCTCATGAGTACATGCTATTTAGCTATTCTAGTAAGCAAATACTAATAACTTTTAAAATAACCAACTTGATAAAACAGTCATTATTGACCTTTCTTTTAGGACCATAATCAAGTTTCAATTGATTGATTAACCCATTAACTATATTGGTCAAATATTCAAACACATATATAGAAATAGAAGAAAATGAAGGAATTAGCCAAAGGTAGCTAAGGAACAGAGATGGAATTCTAATCTGAGTATGTATGACTACAAAAACTAATACTTTTCTCATTAAGTTGCATTCCCACCCATGCTGATGATTTCACATCATGTGAAACTGATTTCATATTTTCTTATTCTTTTGAAAAAAGATGACTGGGCATAAACTTACAGCTTACTTTGTAGGATCCTGGTTTTAATGCTGTGCCTAATTTGAGTGCCGAATGCCTCCCACGAAGCATATATCTTTATTCTATGCTATGATTGCTAGCTGCCGTTCAGAGGAATCATTCTTTCCAGTCAAAATAAGCTTACACAAATGTTCACAATAAAGTAGAAATATGTTTTACTCAGTCCATCTAAAAAGTCTTGATTTTCTGCATAAATAATAGCCAAGAATTTTTACATGGATTATTTTTTAAAACAAAATACACGGGTTATTTTTTTGTCTTTGTTTAAGTAAGCCATCTATTTTTACTACAGTAGAGGATCAAAGGCAATACATTGCTAATACTGACGTGGAAAGGAATTAAATCATGGGTTAAGTAGAGGAAATTAAAGGGGAAGGCATGGCTTTGCAGGCTAATTGGTACATAGGTTCTGTGGGCCTGTGTTTTTAATGGTAATACTGCTAAAATTTTGCAAATTGGTTCCAAGCTTAAGATACTGGAATGAAACTCTGTTATTTCCTCTTCTAAATTGCCTGCTCTGCTTCTCGATACAGAAACGAATAAAAGCTAAGGGCATCCTAATGGGATACCTACACTCACATTTTTCTTTTTCTTTTTTGGCTTGTATTTACTCAGCACGAGATCAGAACAAAAATAGCCATTTTGACAAATATTAATAAAGTACAAATGTCCATTTTGAAGCTTTTCTGTAGTTGAAATGTAAAAGGGAGTCAGACAGCAATAACTTTGACCCTTGTTGAAAGGTGGGCCCTATTGTTCCGGGAAGTTTCATATGATTGCCCAAGCGCCTTTAATTTAGATTAAGTGATTTCTTTTTAAAAAATTAATAGAAATCTTGATTCTTATATTAAACGTAGATAAGTAAATTCATAGGGTTTGGGCTGAAATTTGGCATTGATAGAAAAATTATTCATATTGGTGGTTCCGCTTTTAAAACTTAAAATGTTATTTCTGCAAATGGACTTCTTGTTTTAAAAAATGCCATTGCCAGTGATCCCAGGACTCAAGGTGGCTGAGACAGAAGGGTACAGATTTTATGGCCAGCCTCCAGAATTTAGAGAGATTCTTAAAAACTTAGTGAGACCTTGTTTCAAAATAATAAATAATAAAAGACTGGTAGTTCAGAGGTAGAATGCCTCTGGGTTCAGTCCCTAGTACCAAAATACATATATACATACACATACATATGTACACACATAAATTCCATTAATCAGGAAAATCTCGGCAGATTACTTATTTAAAAACATTCCTAAGAAAATCAAGACATGTGCACGCAATAATGACAAAGTAAACCCTGCCCTGAGCTCAGGAATCTTTTTACGTACTTTTTAAATAATTCAATTACACATCAGACTAACAGGAGCATGAGTTTCTGATTAATCTTACTCCGTATTTACAGTTTTTATAATATTTAAGATTTTCCATAAGAATATCACTTTGCCCATTAACCCCTTAAGGGTCTGGAGCTGGTGTCTTCTAAAAATTTTAAAAGAATGTAATTGTACTTGAGTTACACTCTGCTATTTTCTAAGTTGCTTTTACTTTTACTTCACAAAATTAGATTTATTGTCCGTGTCATGTTCAAAGTGGCTGAGAGTGAATGTAATACTCTACTTGGAAATGAGCCAACCACTTTAGAGTCCATACTTGCAAATGCCACAGAGCCTTCACCCGTGGGAGCTTTGCAAGCAACTTTGAATGGCAGGTGGGATTTTCAACTCTGTGGCCACAGAAAATCTTAAACTTGAACCTCTATCTGGAAAGCAAAATCAGTAAGAAATTTAATTTTTCTATGACATACTAAAACATGATTTACTTTACTCTTGATTCACTAAGGGACAGACACCTGCTCACTTCTCTCTCTTAATGCATTGGCAAATATCTCAGAAACTGATACTTTTTAATGGATGAAAAGTCTTCACTGTGGTTGTATGGCTAGTAATTTGAGATCATATTTCAGAGGCAGTACAATAAATACAATTTTTTAATTTACTGAAAAAGTCATAAAAATTCTATGGCATCCATATGTATCTATACATCCATAAGTAGAAACTGCTAGATTAAAAGTGCAAATTGCTCAAAACAAAAAAATTGAGTGTATATTAAAACAATTAAAGCTTGTTTTTCAACATTATTAGAAACATATCAAACTCTTAAAAACCCACTATATACCCTAATATAAAATCTTTAGATAAAATACCTACAGTGTATGGTTACACAATTATTTATATACATACATATGTACATAAATTATATATATATATATATATGTAATTTGGTACTGGGGATTGAACCCAGAGGCATACTACCTCTAAGCTACACTTCCAATCCTTCTTATTTTTTTTTTTTTGAAACAGAGAACAGAGATGCTCACTAAGTTGCTGAGGCTGGCCTCGATCCAGCAATCCTCCTGTATTAGCTTTCCAAGTACTGGGAATACAAGTGTTTGCTACCACTCCTAGCTGTTACTCTAATTCCTGATTACTTGACTCTGGCTAATACTTCCAGATAGAGGTGACCATTTTTCCTGAAATAGATACTTTGATTCATGGAACTATAAAACTCAGAGTTGTAAAGGATTTAGTGGAATCCTCAAATATTTCTAACAATTATCATTCTTTACTTTGAATTCCTGGGGTGGGAGAGGGGGATGCACTATGGATAATGACAATGAGAATTATTTCCTAATCCTTTTCCTGGACAATTGAATTAGAGGAAATCACTTGCCTTCATTATTCTCAGTTTCTTAAACTACAAAAAAATAACCATTACCTTTTCACTTATTAAAATTGTAGAAATTCATAATTCTAAAAACTAAGTTTACTTTCTTTTTTGTTTTTATTAATTTATTTGTTTAGTTTCATTTTATTTACAATTTTTATTGGTGCATTGTTTTATACATCATAATGGGGTAAAAAATACAAATATCACCCAGTCAGTCCTCACCCAGTCCCCACCCTACTCCCTCTCCATCCCTCCTTCCCATGCTTCGCTTAGTGGTTGACTATGATATGAATAAGCACATCCTGTGCTTTAAAGAGTTTCCTTCTCCTCCCCTCCCATCCCCACAGTTAGGTTGCCTTATTTGCTCTCCTATAGGATCTCTCTTTACACCTGGAGTTCCTCCTATGACCTTGTTCAACTTAGCTTTCACATGTTAGGGAAAGCATCAGATTCCTTACTTTTTGTGACTAATCTCGCTTCGCATAATGTCCTCAAGTTCCATCCATTTCCCTGTAAATGCTGCAATTGTGTGTGTTTTTTATGGCTGAGTAAAATTCCATTGTGTACATATCCCACAGATTAGTAATTCATTCATCTGTTGATGGACATCATGGCTGGTTCCATAGTTTGGCTGTGGTGAATTGTGCAGCTATAACATAGATACACAAACATTAGTTTGGTTTCCTTTCTTTTGGGTAGATACCCAGAAGTGGTATTGCTGGATCAAATGGTAGATTTGTTCCCATTCTTCTGAGGATTCTCCATACTGTTTTCCAAAGTGGTTGCACTAATTTGCAATCCCGCCAACAATGTTTTAGAGTTTCCACTTCTCCACATTCTCACCAGACTTTGTTGCTGTGTTTTGAATGATTCCCATTCTAGTTGGAGTTAGGTGAAATCTGAGGGTAGTTTTGATTTGCATCTCTCTGATTACCAATGATGTTGAGCATTTTTTCATGCATTTATTGGCCATTTGAATTTCTTCTTTTGTGAAGTGTCTATTTAGTTCCCTTGCCCGTTTTTTAATTGGATGATTTGCTTTTTAAGTGTTGAGTTTCTTGAGTTCTCTGTATATTCTAGATATTAGTCCTCTATTGGAGGAGTAGGTGGTAAAAATCTTCTCCCATTCTGTTGGCTCTCAATTGAGGTTCTTGACAGTTTCCTTTGCTGAACAGCTCTTCGGTTTCATGCAATGTTGTGTATTGATTCTCCTTTTAGTTTGTTGTGCCTTTGGGGTCTTGTTGAGAAAGTTTTTATCTGCGCCTATGTGTTGCAATGTTGGACCTATGCCCTCTTCAAGGAGCCTCAAGGTCTCTGGTCTGATATCCAAGTCTTTAATTCATCTTGAATTGACTCTTTTGCAGGGTGAGAAAGTGGGATTAATTTCTAATTTTCTGCATATGGTTAACCAGTTTTGCCAACACCATTTGTTGAACAGGCTATCTTTTTTCCAGTGTAAGTTTTTGGCCCCTTTATCAAAAATCAATTGGCTGTAAGTGTGTGGACTTGTTTCAGGGTCTTCTATTACGCTCCATTGGTCTATGTATCTGTTTTTGTGCCATGCTGTTTTTATTACAATGGCTTTGTAGTATAGTTTAAAGTCAGGTATTGTGATTACTCCTTTATGGTTTTCATTGCTGAGAACTATTTTGGCTATTATGGGCTTTTTGTTGTTCCAAATGAATTTAAGTACTGATTTTTCTGTCTATGAGGAATGATCTTGGTAATTTAATGGGCATTGCATTGAATCTGTAGATAACTTTTGGAAGTATGGCCATTTTGATGATAATTATTCTGCCTATCCATGAACATGAAAGATCTTTTCATCTTCTAAGATCTTCAATTTCTTTTGTCAATGTTTTATAATTTTCTTTGTAGAGAACTTTTACCTCCTTGGTTAAGTTTATTCCTAAGTATTTTATTTTATTTATTTATTTTTTTTTGTGGGATATCCTGAGTGGAAGTATTTTCTGAATTTCTTTTTCAGTGGATTTATGGTTGGTATACAGAAAAGCTTCTGATTTTTTAAGATTGATTTTGTATCCAGATAATATGCTGAATTTGTTAATCAGTTCTATAAGCCTTTTGGTTGACTATGTTGGGTTTTCTAAATAAAGTATCATGTCATCTACAAATAGTGAAAATTTGAGTTCTTCTTTCCCTATTTTACTCTTTTGATTTCCTTTTCTTGCCTTATTGCTTTGGCTAGAGTCTTAAGTACTATATTGAAGAGACATGGTGATAATGGACATCCTTGTCCATTATCGTTCCCGTTTTTAGGGGGAATTCTTCAAGTTTTTCCCCATTTAATATGATGTTGGCTATAGGCTTATTGTAGATTGCCTTTATGATGTTGAGATATGTTCCTTCTATTCCGATTGCCTGAAGTGCTTTTATCATAAATGGATGTTGGATTTTATTAAATGCTTTTTCAGCATCTATTGAAATGATTATGAGATTTTTGTCTTTGGTTCCATTTATATGATGAATTACATGGATTGATTTTTGTATGTTGAACCAGACTTGCATCTCTGGGATGAACCCTACGTGGTCATGGTGTAGGATTTTCTTTATGTGTTTTTTTTATGTATTTTGCTAGTATTTTGTTTAGCAGTTTTGCATCCAAAGTCATCAAAGATATAGGCCTGTAGTTCTCCTTCCTTGAACTGTCTTTATTTGGTTTTGGTATTAATGTGATGTTGGCTTCATAGAATGTATTTGGGAGAGTTCCATTTTTTTTTTAATTTCACGAAATAGATTGAGGAGTATTGGTATTAGTTCTTCTATAAAGGTTTTATAGAATTCACTTGGGAAACCATCTGGTCCTGGGCTTTTCTTTGATGGTAAGATCTTTATTGCTGTTTCAATCTCTTTGATTGTTGTTGGTTGATTTAAATGTTCTATATCTTCTTGATTCAGTTTAGGAAGGTTGTATTAATCTAGAAAGTTGTCAATTTCCTCCAGATTTTCCATTTTGTTGGAGTATAGTTTTTCAAAGTAGTCGATAATCCTCTGGATTTCTACATTGTCAGTAGTAATGTCTCCTTTTTCATCTCTTATCTTCATGATTTGGGTTGATTCTATTTTTTTTTTAGCTAGACTGGCTAGTGGTTTATCTATTTTTTTAATTTTTTCAAGAAACTAGCTTTTAGTTTTGTTGATTTTCTGTATTTTTTTATTTTCTATTTCATTAATTTCTGCTCTGATTTAAATAATTTCCTGTCTTCTACTGGCTTTGGGGTTAGATTGTTCCTGTTTTTCAAGGGCCTTAAGGTATGTCCTTAGGTTATTTATTTGATGATTTTCTGTTTTTCTTATGTGAGCACTCTGCTATAAATTTTCCACTTAAATCTGCCTTCAAAATGTCCCAGAGATTTTGATATGTTATATCTTTATTTTCATTTGTTTCTAGACATTTCTTGATTTCACCTCTTATGGCTTCTATGACCCATTCTTCATTCAGAAGTGTGGTGTTCAGCCTCCACATGTTCATGTGGTTTCTCTGGGTCTTCTTATAGTTGATTTATAATTTCATTCCATTACGGTCTGAAAAGACACAGGGAAGTATGTAACATTTTTTGAATTTACTGGTGCCCACTTTGTGGCCCAGGATGTGATCAGTTTTGGAGAAGGTTCCATGAGCAGCTAAGAAAAATCTGAACTCTGCTGTAGTTGGGTGAAATATTCTATATATGTCCAATAGGTCCATTTGATTAATGGTGTTCTTTAGTTCTGAGGTATCTTTACTGACCTGTTTTTCTAGATGATTTGTCTAATGGTGTGAGCAGGGTGTTGAAGTTTCTTAGTATTATTGTATTGGGATTTATGTGTGGTTTAATGTCACAGAGAGTTTGTTTTATGAAAGTAGCTGCATCTATGTTTGGGGCATAAATGTTGATTATTCTTATTTTCTCTTGTTGTATTGTTCCTTTTACCAGTAAAAAATAACCTTCTTTGTCTCTTCTAATAAGCTTGGGCTTGAAGTTTAACTTGTCTGATATCATAGTTGCTACCTCTACTTGTATTCGTGTTCCATTGGCATGGATTACCTTGCTCCAGCCCTTTACCTTAAGTTTGTTATTATCTTTACTTGTAAGGTGTGCTTCTTGCAAGCAGCAGATAGACGGGTTCTGCTTTTTAATCCATCTTTCCACTTTATGTCTTTTTATTGGGGAATTGAGGCCATTTACATTTAGGGTGAATATTGAGAAATAATTTTTAATTCCTATTATGTTAAGATTTTATTTAAGTTTGAAATGCTGTTTGTTCTTTGCTTAGTTGTTTGCTGGATGGAAATTCTTGTTTCTCTAGTTCTGGCATATATTACTTTCTTCTTTGCAGTTAATCTCTTTGAGTATTTTTCTAGTGCTGTTTACTTTTTTCTTTTTTTTTTTTTTGAAGATTTAAAGAAATTTATTAAAGGATAGAAATACAGAGAATAGGTACAGCTCCATACTAGACTGGCATGGAGGGATGACTCGAATGAGTACACACCTAGTGCTGTTTTGAAGACATAAATTCCTTCAGCTTCTGTTTGTCATGGAAGCTTCTTATTTCCCCATCTAATTTGAAGGATAGTTTTGCTGGGTAGGAAATTTTTGGCTGGGAATTGTTTTCTTTCAGAGTTTAAAATGTGTTACTCTAGGCCCTTCTGGCTTTCATGACTTGGTTTGGGAAGTCTGGAGTGATTCTAATTGGTTTTCCTCGGAATGTTACTTGGCCTTTTATTTTTGTTGCCTTTAAGATTCTTTCTTTAGCTACTACATTGTTCACTATTATGTGGTGTGGGGAACCTTTTCTCGGATCTTATCTAAAGACAGTTCTATACATTTCCTGAACCTGTGTATTGACCTTTTAATCTATGATTGAAATTTTTTCTGTTATTACTTCTTTGAAGAGATTGTTGATCCCTTTGGTTTCATCTTCTTTTCCCTCCTCTATGCCGATAATTCTTAGGTTAGCTCTCTTAAGATAGGCCCATATTTCTTCAATGTCCAATTCCTGTTGAAAAATTGTTTTTTCTACATTATAAACTATGTGTTCATTTTTGGAGTGATCATCTTCTAGGAGCAAGATTCTATTCTTTGTGTGGTCTAATAGATTGTTGATAGTTTGAATTGATGCCTTTACTGCAATGATTGCATCCTTTATTTCTTTCAGACTCTCTCTAAATTCTTTTCTATAATCCTGAATTATTTCTACAGTTACATTCCTGATTTGATCTTCTGGAGATCTCTGCATTTCTGCATTATCCGGTTCTGTTATTGTGGGGTTGTGAGGGCTTATTGCTCCGTTGTTGTTCCTCCTTCCCATGATTTCAGAGGTTTATACCTGCTGCTTTGGGTAGAGTTCTTTCTGACTCTATGTGTCAGCTGGTATATTCAAGGGCAAGTTGTGTTATATTCAACAGTGAAGGTTGAGTAAGTGGAAGAATAGGGTACGGTCTCAGATAGGGTGGAATAGTATGATTATATGAGTTTGTTAAGGTAGTATATGCTATAGATTAGGGATAGTACCAATGTAGTTGTATTCTAGTAACCAATGTAGAATTTCTGGTATAGTGATATGAATTGGATTTAATACCAGACAAGGGAGTGATTAAAAAAAAAGAGAAAAGATAGAAGAGGGATATAGAGGAGAGAGTAGGTATGTACAAGGAGAGAACCTTGGGAGAGGATTTCAGAAGAGGGTTAAAACAAACAAACAAACAAATAAACAAACAAAAATCATAAAAAACAGATTAAAAAAAAACAACCTCACAAACCTCCCTCCAAAAAAAGAAAAAAAAGAAACAGGTATACACTCACAAAAAAGAACTCTAGGTCTCATAATCCCTCAGCCCTCCTGACAACAGCACATTATGCGTATGGCCTATTAACTGTGACAAGTTCACATCCACTGCCAAATCATTTACTATAGCTAGGAAAATCTAATGAGTAGTTTGATAGAAAACCTGTAAGCCTGTATCCTGCTCCATGCTGGTTTTTTATTTGTTTGTTTTGTTTTGTTTTGTTTTTGGTGCTAGAGATTGAACCCAGGGGCATTCTACCTCTGAGATATACCTACAGCCCAATTTCTTATTCTTTATTTTTCAAACAGGATCTCACTAAGTCACAGAGGGCCTCATTAAGTAGCTGAGGCTGGCCAAGAAACCAGGTCCTACTGTCTCAGCATCCCAAGTACTGGGATTACAAGCATGCATCACCACGCCCAGCCCATGCTAGGGTTTTTGATGGAATGGCCATCACCACAACAACATGGATAAAGACTGTGAGAAGGTGTATTTTCCCAGACATCAAAATGTGGTTTCTCAAACTGATTGATGGATGACCATAGACATCTAGTAAACTTTTTTTAATTGGTGCATACATGAACACATTACTTATTCAGCCTTAATTTTGAAATAGTTCATAATATATTCATGTCAATGCATATGAGCCTACTAAAGCCACCACTACAATATGCGACACAAAATTTGTTTCTACTCATCATCCCTCAACTTTATTTGGCCATGGAACATATTATTCAAACAAAATTTATTAACATCTTTTTGAGCTAATATTCTGCAAAATGTATTTTAGGGAATGCCACTGAAGATTCAGTGTCTGACTTTAAAAAAATCGATCTCATGTTTCCTATACCATTTAATTATGCAGACTCACAACTCTGCCTTATATTAATATTAATCAGCATTAAAAATAATACTCAACAACCAACACATATGTGTGTGTATGTGTGTGTGTGTGTGTGTGTGTGTGTGTGTGTGTGTGTGTTTTGGCAGTACTGGGGATTGAACCCAGGGGGAGTCTACCTTCAAGTTACACCCCCATTTCTATTTTTTTTGGTAGTCTGAAGATGGAACCCAGAGGCATTCTACCTCTGAGCTACACCCCCTGCCCTATTTTATTTTTATTCTTTATTTGAAACAAGGTCTCACTAAGTTGCAGAGGGCCTCACTAAATAGCTGAGGCTGCCCGGGAACTGTCATCCCCCTGTCTAAGCCTCATGAATGCTGGGATTACAAGCATGCACCACCATGCTCGGCTATGTAGCCCTACTTTGTATTCTTTATTTTGAAACAGGGTCTCATTGAGTTGCAAAGGGCCTCACTAAGTAGCTGAGAACCTGTGATCCTCCTGTCTCAGCTTCCCAAGTACTGGGATTACAAGTGTGTGCAATCACACCCAGCTTCATAAAATTTTTAACAATACAACGCATTAAATATCCAAGATGTGCTTGCATGATTATGAAAATAAATGATTAAGAAAGTAAAATCACAAGTTTCAACATCTGTTTTTTTTAATCAGGATTTTATATGTGTTAGCTTTTATAAATTTAAACAAGCATAGTGGCTTAAAACCACAACTATTTAGTAACATTTTGTGAGCTGGCTAGGTTGTGCGTTCAGACTGGATCAAGTCAGCTAGCACTGGGTGTGAAGGATGACTCTATCCTCTTATCCAGTGTCCAATGGACTAGTTGGTCTGCAATGTCTTATCTTTGCTTCATTTGATCTTTCTTGCCAAACTACCAAGATGGGACTTCTTAATATGGCTGGTTTTTTTGTTTCAAGAAATCAGTAAATGAGGGCAAATGTCACCATGTGAGTGCTTTTGAAACTTTTGCTTTCATCAGTCTTCATTTACATGCCAATTGCTGAAGCAAATGAAATGAACAAGACCACTGTGTCATGAAAGAAACTGCAATGACACTTTGCAAAAGGGCCCGAGAACACACATGTAGCAATGAGAACAATCAGTGGCCATTGTCTTAATCCACCACAGTGCTCTGTAAATCTGTTTCCCCAAATACTATATTTTCTTAACTGGGAAATGGACTAATTACTTAAATAAGCTGCAATGTCCACTCTCATCATCCCAGTACTTGTGAGGCTGAAACAGGAGGATTGCAAGTTCAAGGCCAGCCTCAGCAACATAGCACAGCCCTCCACAACTCAGAAAGACCCCATTTCAAAATAAAAATAAAATAGGGTTGGGGGAGTGTAGCTTAGAGGTAGAATGTCCTTGGGCCTTCAATCCTCAGTATCACCATACATACATACATACATACATACATACATAAAACGGCACCACCATATAATATATTAAAATGATACATATGATACATGCATAGAAAATGACATTTAATTGCTCTGATTATTCAGATCATGCTTAAATGATCATAGCTATTCAGCAAGCTTCCAAAGTGTAATGTAAGGAGGAAGGGCAGAAGTTTACTAGTAAGATTCCAGCAAATAGACTGAGGCAGATCTTCCTGCAGAAGGTTTACTGAGAAGTATGGGTAGGAAAATACAAAAACGTGAGGACACTGATCTGTGAAGACGTTATAAAGACCACTTTTTCCCACAGGGATCTGAGTTAAGATGGACTTCCAGGTTTTTTGGAAATAAAGTAAAAGCTCAATTGCATATATTGCTACATACACACACACACACACACACACACACACACACACGCGCGCGCGCACACACACACACGCACACATACACCCTCACAGTGACTAGACTGTACATCCATGGGAAAACTGTAGCCCTGAGCCAGGGGATCCCTCTGGCTGTGTATAATTCCTAAGGAAAGATGGAGCCATCTGCAGCCAACACCCCTAAAACAGAACAAAGAGGCTCTCAGTGCTGCAGAGATCTGGATTCAGCAGCAACTGGAAGATTTCAAGGAGAGTAATTTCACGTTAATATAAGGAACAGATTTCTCTTAATAGCAGAGGGAAGTAAGAGTTGTTCTTTTTGGAGGAATTTAAAAATCTATCAGATCAACACCTTGTCACTACCTTGTAGAGTCAAATTAGGGGAGTTTTGACTAGTTGATCTTACATTGTTTAAATTCTAAAATTTTTATAATTTTTATTTAATAAAATCCAAGGTTTAACATAGTGTTGGAACTACTGATTTAAAACTAAAACCAGCCAGGCGTGGTGGCGCACGCTTGTAATCCCCGCGCTTGAGAGGCGGAGACAGGAGGATCACACAGGTTCGTAGCCAGCCGTGCTGGCTTAAGAGACCCTGTTTCAAAAAATATAAAATAGGTCTGGGAGTGTAGCCCGGAGGTTGAAGGGCTTCCAGGAACCCCAGTACCACACACACACAAAAAAAAAAACTAAACCCAAATCAGGCACCGTGTAATCCCAGTACTCGTGAGGATGAGACAAGAGAATCGTGGTTCTACTTAGTGAAGCTCTCTGCACCTTAGTTAGACTCTGTTTCAAAATAAAGAATAAAAAATAGGACTGGGGGTGTAGCATTCGGAGGTAGAATGCCCTTGGGTTCCATCCCTAGTACAGAAAAAAATTAAAAACTAAAACCATAGTAATGTGTTGTGGTACATGTAAAGTGTCCTGGAAACTTTAAACTTTGGAAACTTTAAATAACATAGATGTTCAGTACTATTCAAGTTTTAAAGATAGTATATTGTCTGCTTGGTTTGACTGAACTGAATTTAAAAAGAGTATTCGGTAAACCACAGCAGACTGCTTTGCTGTGTTTATAGATGCTGTGTATATATGTGAGAATGCCAATGCCAATTTCAATATCTTCTATTGGAAAGAGGGAGAATGAGGGAGCCAGGGGAAAGTTCACCAGGCACTGTGTGCTTGTATGCCACTATCATCGGAGCCACAGTGCCGTGTGAGGCTATAATGCACTGATAAAAGGATTTTTAAAAGTAAAGTGGAATTGAGGAAACGTAGTGGCAATACACCGTTGTTCACTAAGCATGCCATGTGTCAAAAGGGAGCTTAACATCCAGCACTTCGTAATTTTTGTTTTGAAACAGGATCTTGCTAGATTTCTGAGGGTCTCGCTATGTTGCTGACGCTGGTCCTCCTGTCTCAGCCTCCCAAGACCTGAGATGACAGGCATGTACCACTAAACCCAGCACCCCCATTTAATTTTGATAGCTTTGCAATGACATAATTGAGAAACATCTAGAACGTCAAGATTTTATTCAGTCTTGAGAAAAATATACAAAGCATATATGTGATCTTAATTATTTATAGTGAAAATAAAAGCAATACAATTAAAATGTATGTAATAAAAATGAGCCTGAATTCCTATGTGCTGTTCTGAGGAATTCTAAATATCTTACTTTCTTGGACACGGACACAAAAGGAACACCATGCCTATAGCTAATCCTGCTAGCTGAGCAGGTGCCCAGGAAGGTTCAGAGGAGTCATAATGTGCTGACATAGAACACTGATTCCACAATTTCCCATTGGACAGCTTCCTTCCTTCCTTCCTTCCTTCCTTCCTTCCTTCCTTCCTTCCTTCCTTCCTTCCTTCCTTCCTTTCTTTCTTTATTTCCTTTTTTCTTCTTTCTTCCTTTTTTTTTTTTTTTGCAGCACTGGGAATTAAACCCAGGGGCATTTTACCTCCAAGCTACATCCTCAGCCCATTTTTTAATTCTTTATTTTGAAACAGGGGCTCACTGAGTTGCAAAGGGCCTCACTAAGTATCTCAGATTATTTGTGAACCACGATCCTCCTGCCTCAGCTTCTCAAATGCTGGGATTTCAAGCATGCACCACCACACCTGGTCCTATGGGATATTTTCTGTTGAATCCTGCTGAATCAAATTATTCTGGATGCTACTACCCTATATTGTTACATGAAAAGCTGTTCACCCAGTTATTAGAAATCATCTACTCTGGGTTGCTCTTTGCCATAATTAACCAACTTTTAGATTAGAATCAGTGGTAACTATGGTGTGCTGATTCTATGAACAATTAACCATTTTTCTTCAGTAAATAGCAAGGAATTATGTCTCTCTTGAATTGACAGAGGTCAATGACCTCATATGCCAAGGGAAGAAAAGAGTTATAGCCAAAGCTATTGGAGTTTTGCCTTTTTCCTTGAATAGCTAAATTATGAGAAGTGTACTTGGGTTTCATGGCATATTTTTGTTCATTCACTATCAAGCAATTTGCCTATTCGTTTATTTTACTATTTACAGCATCTAGTTCATCAATAGGTACACCCCTGTTAATTAAACCAGTAATTAAAAAAATAATAATAATGACTTTGGGGCTGTGAACACAGTCACCCATTCTGAAGGCATAGACTTGGCAGAATCCCAGTAACACCCAGTCAGGAAAGCAAGAAGTCCTCGTTTATTATCAGAGAATATTTTAGCATGTATCTGTATTTCTTCTGCTGCTCATTTTCAAGCACCTAACTGCAATAAGTAGGCGAGGTCTGCATTGATCCACGTTTACAAATAGATGTCACTTTAGGGAATGTCTATTTGTTACATGGATTTGATCAATTTGTAGCTAAAGCAGTAATTTTGAACAATATGAGCGCTAAGTACTTCGACATCGATACAGGGTGGAAGAGTTCATCTGACAGTTTTGTCTTAATGACTAAAATGTCTCTTTGGCCAATTCAATTTGACCATTTATAAGGTAATCAATTATTTTCTTTATTGATCTATAAATGGCATATCCAGGAAATCACATAAACCTAGTCTAGGGCTTTTTTAGAATATAACTGAAACATACTTTTAGTGAACTGTTCCCCTAATCCACCACATACAAGTACAGATTTGGGTCACTTTATCTTATCAAGTACTATTTCATCCGTGGCATCATCTCTCTTTTAATACAATTATTTTTTCTTTTCCATTTGGGCCCTGGTAGAAATTTGGACTATAGAACACAAATTGGAAATATTTGTGAGAACCCATTACGTTCTAGAGATACCAAATTCAGTCGACTTCCCTGGAAGATGCAGTCTCATTTGCTTTCACTCTCCTTTTTTATTTACATTTCCTTCGAAAGTTACATGAAGGCCAGATAATTCACTTAAAAATATTGTTCATCACTTTTGAGAAAATGAGGATTACTGAAACACGAACATTTTTCACAATGTAGAGGAGAAACTTTTTTTGCATTTTATATCTTATGTTTATTTTATTTTAGTTCTTAAAATATATTTATTTTTCAATACAAATTTTTTATTGAACATAAATGGTATACATTTAAACGATACTAAAAATGGGGGAAGAGAAACTTTTGCCTTTTTTTTTTTTTGTGGTGGTGGTACTGGGGTTCCTGGAAGCTCTTCTACCTCCGGGCTACACTCCCAGACCTATTTTATACTTTGTTATTTGGAAACACAGTCTCTTAAGCCAACGCAGCTGGTTTCGAACCTGCGTGAGTATTTTTAAAAGTTAATTTATTTGTATTACATATACAGAAAACAAGGACAGTAAAACCTAGTAATTCCTAAACCCTGTGTGTCATCAGATATGATTATAATACCATCCCAGTTAGAAACTCTTCCCTGGCTTATATAAGTATTGCTTACTTTAGTGGTTCTTAAATTTATTATCTTTTTTTTTTTTTTTGCGGGTCTGGGGATGGAAACCAGGGGCATTTGACCCCTGAGCTATACCCCCTGCCCTATTTTTTATTCTTTATTTTGAAACAAGTTCTCACTATGTTGCGGAGGGCCTCACTAAGTAGCTGAGGCTGTTTGCAAACCACAATCCTCTGGTCTCAGCCTCCTGAATGCTGGGATTACAAGCCTGGGCCACCATGCCCGGCTTAAATTTATTTTCTGCAAGACTCAAAATCTCACAAGATAAGTAATTACTATGATAGAGTACCTTTTACTCTAAGCTGAGATCACATATGTAGTTGCTTCTATACTCAGCTGTGTTGATATAACCATATGATTTGTAACCAACAACTCACACCTTTTTTGGAAGTCTAAATACATAATTGCATCATGGGTTTGACTAGCAAAGGAAGGAAAATATTTAATTAGTACCTAGGATATGCCAAATCATTTGTATTTAGGATATTGATTATTTATTTATTTATTTATTTATTTATTTATTTGGTACTGGGGATTTGAACCCAGGGGCATTCAACCTCAGAGCAACACCTTCATCCCTAACTGTTAATAATTTTGAAACAGAGTCTCACTAAATTATAGAGACCCTCATAAAGTTCCTGAAGTTGGCCTCATACCTGTGATCTTCTTGTCTCAGTCTCCCAAGTACTGGGATTATAAGCATGAGCCACCTTTTTTTTTTTTTTTTTTCAAATCAGAAACCAGATGCTCAGAGACTCTAGGTAATTTGTCCTAAGTCTTGTTTAGAAATGGTGAGGCTGGGAAATGAGGGAAGTTCATTTGTCTTTGAAGCTGGTGAGACTTTCTGTACATCAATGTTTCTCAACATGAGGGATTCCCACATCTGCGTCAAAATTGTGAGGGGAAACCTGCTAAATTATCAATTCCATTGTGCTGACTCAAACTGACTGAATCGGTTTTTAGATGTGGTTTCTAGAACATTTCAGCTGAAATAGTCACTGCAGTGATGCTTACCTATTATTGACACGTGACTAATCTCAGCCCTGGTGTAGCCCTTTCACAAACCCTAACAATTGCATCTTTTAGAAGATGATCAAATGTTCATGAGATTTATTTTTCTTTCACTCCTTTTGATCTTATTTTAAATTTATAATGATGGAGATCAAGAGTTTTCTGGTAGAGTCAGCATGGGCCTTTCAATCAATGATGGGGTGAAGCTACAGATAGCCTGCTGACCCCGTCAATCAATCACTAGCATTATGTTGGAAGAGGAAGTCAACATGGTATATGAGAGTCAGTTACTAAATCAAAATGATCCCGACGGGAGAGAACGATGAGCTAAATCAAGCAGTGGAAAATGTGGGGGGAACAAACTCTGCATACCCTGATGAAGGTCTAAAACTTGTCCACAAATTAGCAGTAGAAAGAAGACTTGGGTGGGCTTAGCCTAAAGCCATGTGGGAAGACAGAACTTAAAAACAACACAGAAAACAAAGCCCTCAAATATAAATAAAATAAAATGGCATATGATCTTAGGCTTTCTTAAATAGATTTAACAAAATAAAGAGGATGTTATCTCTCCCTTTAATTTTCTACTATTTGAACTGCACGTTTGATAAATACCTGGGTAGCACAGTTCAACAATGACATTGACAAATGCATTGTTTATCAGGAGATTACTCCAAAAGGTGCAACATATGATGCTGTGTCTTGGGAGGAATGGTTTAAGACAGGGGAGTGTTTAACCAGAAAATAATTGCTAGCAGATACATGATAGCTATTTTTTTAAAAGTATAACCCATTGCTCTCACTCAAAAGGCATAGACTTACCCAACGTGGCTGGAGTTTAAAGTAAGAGTAGAAGTTTTCAAGATTTCTATTAACATAGGAAGGAACTTTTTAATAACTAGAGGGAGTCGGGCATTGGTGGCACATGCTTGTATTCCCAAGTACAGAGGATCATAGGTCTGAGGACAGCTTTAGCAAGTTAGCGAGACTCTTGGCCATCTAGGGAGAACTTGTTTCCAAACAAAAGATGAATAAATAAAATGAAAACAGCTGAGGGTGCAGCTTGGCGGTAAAATGCCCCTGGGCTGAATCCCTAGTACCACAAAATAAATAAATAAATAAATAAATAAATAAATAAATAAATAATAAAATTCGAGGATTATTAAACAATAGCATTAACATATCAATAGAAATCTACTTCTGCAGAGTATCACAGAGTGAGCAAACACTGCGTCTGAGCTCTTTTCTTACATCACAGCCTGGATCTTGCCTGTCTTCATCTTTACTACCATCTAGCCAAGTCAGTATTTTTTCAGTGAATTAATGCACATGACCTTATGGTTCTGAATTATTAAATACAAATTCCACATTAACTCATATTACAAAAGAAAAAGAAAAATAACTTTCTTTTCTTTTTTTCTTTTTTCTTTTTTTTTTGCTAACCCCCTTCCAAGTCTCCTTCTCAATTCTGATCCACTTCTAGCCATTTAGAGAAAATCTGCCTCTGTCTAGCTAATTGAGATAGATAACTCCTAATCTGTTTTTGTTGTTGTTCAGTTTGGGGGGGAGTGTTTGTTTTGTTTTGTTTTTGTGGTTCTGAGGATCGAATCCAGGGGCATGCTACCTCCAAGCTCCAACCCCAGCCCTATTTTATTTTTTATTCTGAAACAGGTTGCTAAGTTGCTATGAGCCCTGCTAGCTGCTAAAGCTGGGTTCAAACCTGAGATCCTCCTGTCTCAGCCTCCCAAGTACTGAGATAAAAAGTGAGAAACCACCATGCCTGGCTTGAATCTGTTTTTTATTAGCAGTAATATGCTACTTAGAAATCTTAAGTTTTGATGATTTTAGAAGAAAAAGCATTCTTGAATGGTTGAATGGTCCAGATAAGGTACTCACTTGTCTCAACATCAGTCAACTATTTGTAAAACAGCAGGCCAGAAAAAAGTCAAATTTCAAAAGAGGGAAAAGGATGAAAATAAATAACCCTTTCCTGGCTGTGATAGGAAAGTTAAGATGACTAACCTGTGAAGGTATATATGAGTAATGCCTTTAAAGTAGTTATTCAAGGCCATTGGAAATCTACTCATATAGTTAAAAACAACTGTAGTAATTCCCAGCCCAATGTATAAAACTCCACCAATAAAGTTGAACTTACTATCTTTATTCATGTTAACATATTGAGCAGAGAAAGAAGGTAATGTTGTAGGCCTATATGCAATATATATATTACTTTTATTTAGAATATACTTCTGCCTTAATACTGAGCAGTAGATGGTCTTAACACTTGAGTTCCAAACACTATAACACCTCCTGGTAAATATGCATCAGCCTGACCCAGTAGATAACTAACTTGGAAACGTAAAATATTAAATTTAGTCACATCTTAACTTGGATTAGTTTCTTTTGAGCAGATGCATATTTTTAATTCTATACAACAGCGGTGTGCAGTGTTTTGGGATTTAGATAGAGTTTTTAGTACCCATTAAATTTAGATGTAGCCCTTCTCCCTTGCCCCTCCCTTGCCTTGAGACAAATCATTGATTGATATTCTGTCCACATCAAATCCTTGTGGCTTTTATATAAACATGAAAATCTCAGTTCATTCTCTTTATAATACTGTTCAACTTTCCCCATGCCTGGGGCAATATGAACATACACATATGCCCCTGGGTCCTTCATTGCTGTGATTTATCATCTGTAACAGGGCTGTGGTAGAATGGTAATAATGATAACTTGATAGCAAATTAAAAATTTCCTGTAAACATGTTCACATATTAAATCATGAGACATTTTCACATACAACACATTTTGTAAACAGTTAATTAACCAGTAATAATTTGACATTTACTGGTAAACCGAAGCTTTTTTTTTTTCAATTACTTCATCACCTACAATTTGTCATATTTATTAGAATAGTTTTGGGGAAATATTGAATAGAGACATTTCCCTTTTATTCAAAAGTTAAGGAAATTAAGGGAATGAACACTTCATCTTTAGACATGCTCCATCTTTAGACTTCATCTTTATTATCAAAAACATATTTTACTATACATAAAAAAGCAAGTGGTGGCAAGTAATTCTTCCTATCTTTCAACAAGCTTTATATCTTTGAACATTTATTTTGACAGCTTGTGAAGCAAGAATTAGTTAGTTCAGACAAATCTAAATATTCTTGCTGTCTGACTACAGCGGCATGCAGTTGGTATACTCTAACCATCATTCTTGTTTGGGATCCTATGTAGTGTGAGAATTCAGACTCGTGATACTGTCTCCAGATTTCCAGAATTCTCAAACTACTTTCCTTAGAAGGATTTGCATTTTTAATTAACCTTAATTAACATGTGTTTTAATTTACCTGTATCTTAATCAGCCCTGCAGTTGCCTTTTTATTCTGCTTAGGAAGATATCTGCCCTTGTGTGGGCATGTGTGTGTGCACACACACAACACACACACACACACACACACACACACACACACACACACACACACACTCAACTCCTACTTCCCACTTGCCCAGGTAAGAGGCCAGGGTATCCGCCTCAGAAAGCAGTGCTGTGTATTCACAACAGTAAGAGGGACACTTTAATGGTAGGGAAACACACACAAAAGAGAAAGAAGAAAGTTTTCAAAAACGTAGAAATTTTCCATTTGAAAAATTATATTTTCCTATCATGGTAGGAAGGTGAATTGGAAATTGTAATAATGGTGGAAATGAATTATTAACACATCTTGTTAATTAACTGCATGTGGGAATCTATTGCCCTCTCTCTCTAGCTCAAATATTTTCACCCTTGATTATTGTTTCCTGGACCCGCTCTCACATCATGAGTTATAATTAATAAGTTTCATTCAATTCATTGTGGTTTTGTGCTTGTTCCTTACATTTTTCATTTTTCTTCATTAATTCAATCATTCACTCATTTTCATTGTTAGTGAATGCACATAACCTCCTTTCCAAGACAGTTATATTTATATTCAGTCTATGCCCTGATCCCCCCAAAAATCATCTAATCTCACAGGTGAGAAAAATTGGGCTTGATAAATATGAGTTTTTCTCCAAATATATAATGTTCCTGCCTCTTCATGTGTTTCCTGAAAGCAACACTTCATATTGTTTTTCTTATCTGCCTAAGTTTTTATATCAAACCTGACTTACGTAAGAAACTAAGTTAATTTTTTACTGAATCCTTCACAATTTAATATTCTCTTCTAACTATAAACTAATTTTAACTCCTTGACCCAGATAATGTGTGTTATTAATAAGATTCCATGTCATATTTCTTTATTAACTATTCATGTTTCCTAAGGAACTTTAATCAATATAATCATGATGACAGAAAAATAAAGACTACATTGGATAATTTCTATTAAAACATATGATGCTATTATCTTGTAATTTCCAAAAAAATCATGATTATTATACTTATGGATAGAGTCATTTACATGTTTCATTACCACATTATTCTAGGATTGTGTGTTTTTAAATATTAAGTTGATTTTAAGAAACCGGTGCCAGAGTGCATTATGTAGACATTTAGCCACTTGACCTGTGGTTTCACATTTGAAGAGTGAAAATGGAAAACAGAGGGTGGTTTATTGTAGTTGGTGGTTGACTTTGTTATTCATTTCTTTATCAGCACATTAGTCAACTTTCCATTATTATAACAAATACCTGAGATAACCAGCTTATAAAGAAAAAGGTTTATTTGGGCTCAGAGTTTTAGTGGTTTCAGTTCAAGATTGGTTGTTCTCATTGTGTTTAGACCTGTGGTGGGGCTGAGCATGATGGTGACACCCAAGAAGAGAGAGGAAGAAAAGGTGTTGGGGTCCCAACATCCCCTTCAAGAGCACAACCTGATGACCAGAAGACCTCCCCCTAGACCCCTCCTCTTAAAGGTTCTACCATCTCCCAAAAGTGTTATGGGCCGAGGAGCAGATCTTTAACAGATGGGTCTTTTGGGGACACTTACTCAAGTAATAGCACTTAGACCATGGACATCAGTTATCAGCTTACTGTGACTGATAAATGGAATACTGGATAACACAACATGAAAGAAATAATGTTTTTACTTCTTTATTTCTTGTGTGTATGTGTGAATTGGGGATTAAGCCAGGCTATTCTACCTCTGAGCTAGACCCCCAACCCTATTTTATATTTTATTTTGAAATAGATAAGGTCTTGATAAGTTGCTAAGGTCCTCACTAAGTGGCTGAGGGTGCTCTTAAACCAGGGATCCTCCCATCTCAGCTTCCCAAGTACTGAGATTACAGATATGCATCCCTAATTCCAGCTGGATTAATTTCTTTTAGTGCCTATCACGTCTGAGACATTGTATTAAACACTGCAGACAAATATTAAAAGGTATATGTTATATTGGTACTTGGTAAATATGAGTTTTTGAATAGGAGTCTTGATTGTTAATAGATACAGACACACAGCATGAAATGTTTCTGAGGTCTTAAAGATCATATAGCTTCATCATGGACTTGATTATGTTCTAATGTCTTTGTTGATGATCGCTAAGAAACTAATGGGACTATTTTGTTTATAATTGTGGAGGCACTGGATCTTTTATACTAGAACATTCTTCTTTTAGCTTATCTTGTTTTTCACAAATTTTACTATAAGTAAAAAAGGATGGGATGCAACATCATCATTTAACCCAGAAATCTTCTTGAGTACAGCATCCAATTCAGGAGGTTCATTTGTGTAGGTTTTGTTTTTTTGTTTTTTTGGTTTTTTTTTTTTTACTTTCCTTTAGCAACATCATCATTAAACTGTTTGCCACTATTGAACAAAAATTGTCTTTCCTTCAGTCCCAAAAATCTCCTCCTTACTTTTTTATGACTCGGGACATATTTTTCTTATTTTCTCGAATTTTGTTTGGTGCATTGTAGTCATACATCTTAATGGTATACAAGATGGTAGAGGCATGAGTGCACACATCACTCTGTTAGTCCTTCCCCACTTCCCACTTCATCCTCTACCCCTCCCTTTTTCTCATGCTTGGTTTAGTAATTAACGTTGATATGCTTATGAATGTACACCATGTACATTAGGGAAAGGAGAAAATGGATCATAGGAGGAACTCTAGATGAAGAAAGAGAAACCATAAATGAGCAAATAAGGCAACTTAACTGAGGAAAATGGGAGGAAAATTGAAGGAAATTCCTCCTTACTTTCTTCCAAACCATCACTGGCAGCTTCTTTGATGGCCTTCAGGTGTTTTCCTGTCCCTTTAGGCTTTTTCTAACTCTTGCTTCAAGGTCCTTTCAGCTTTCACCTGTCTCATCATCCTGAAGCTATATTTTAGATTTTGACACAGCAACTTTCTACTCCTTATAAAAGAAAAATCTGTTCTCGTTACCATGGATGCCTAAGAAATCATCACAAAACATAATGGCATTTAAAAACCCACAAACAGAAAAAACCACCTTATGGTTCAGTTTTTATTTCTTCATGTCAGGATTTCAGACAGAGCACAGGAAAAGTCTTCTCCTTGCTCCACTCAGCTTCTGCTGGAGCTGCTCAGACCTCAAGACTGAAATCTCCTGAAAGCTCATGCACATATGAGGTGGGCGACTTGGGAAATCTCACACAGCTGAGGCTAGCATGGCTGAGCTCTTCATACTTCTCTGTACCTTTATGTACCATCTCTGTGTGAATTCTCCAACAAGGTGGCCAGTCTTTTTATTAGTTGTCTCAGGTAAACTAAAGCACATGTCCTAAGAGGTAAAAACTCTGTCACCCACCCTTCCTCTTTCTAAAGAGAACAGATTTCTCTTTAGAGAGCATTTTATAATGTGGTTCAAATGAAGATAACACAATGAAAAATGATGTATGGTTCAGAAGACGTAAAGCTGGATTTTCTTAGTGTCCTTTGCAGTTAGGCACACCTGTGACTAAGTCTAACCAACAAAATATGATTGGTGATTTACAGTAAAACTCCATTTAATTTTCTGTGACACTGATCTTAGAAAAAGTGGTAAAAATATCAAAGACACAAATGGAAGTTGATTGGGTTCCTAGATTTTCATTTGGAAGACAAATGCCTAATGATCACAATACCTTTTTCATATGCTCATAAATGAGCAGAAGCTTATATCGTGGGATGCCGCTGGGATTTTGGGATGTATCTTTTTCATCAGCTCCTGTATCATTAACTATAAAGAAGTCATTCTTGGATCAGAAAAGATACATCCATAAATTCTGTTCTCCAAGAACTCTAATATATCTTAGGGAAATAATCATTACTATCTTGCTAATTAACTAGTACATAAGTAGCATGAATTTTAATGAATAAATAAGTAGTATATAATTTTAATAAATACATAAGTAACACAAACTAATACATAAGTAGTAAGAAATAATCCTATAAAATTATGCTGAGAAACATTACTGTATATTTAATAGGATAATCATTGGATTTTAAATAATAGATAAGGTTTTCATAGTAAGGAAGGAAGAAAGACAGCATTTTATTATGTGGTTCGAATGAAGACAAAACAATGAAAAAGGATGTATGGTTCAGAAGACCTTAAGGAGACCTGTCTGGCTGAAGCTTGTATTAATTCTTTACAGAAACTCTCACAACCAAGGGATCCTGCCCTTCTAAAAATGTTTTTCTTTTCCCTAGTACTATTTCTCAGATTCATGATTTCTTTGACATTGCATAACTGTATTTAGGTTATCAGTCATAACCAATAATACTATAAAGCATTTTTGAAAAACAACAAACAAGCCAGGTGTTGGTGGCGCATACTTGTAATCCCAGCATTTGGGAGGCTGAGACAGGAAGATCACGGACAATCTCAGCTACTTAGGCCCTCTGCAACTCAGTGAAACCCTGTTTCAAAATAAAGAATAAAAAAAATGGGGCTGAGAGTGTAGCTCAGAGGTAGAATGCCCCTGAGTTTCATCTCCAGTACCGCAAAAAATAAAAAAGCAAATTCTTACATAGAACCCAAGTAGCAATCAGCTACTCAGTACTTACCTTTCAGCAATTGGCTGAAAGGTAAGTACTAAGTTTTTATCATGGAGAGAACAATTTAGTTAGTTGTACTTTTAATTTTCCCAGATTATAGGGACAATGTTTCATTAGAATTTATCATATCACTTATCTTAATGGGTTTGAATATAATTTAACTAATTAGATTTTCTTTATTGCTCCTGCTTTCAAAAGACTGAAAGATTTCTTAGAGCAACCTTATTGTAGTAGATGCAGTCCTAGCTCTATTTCACAATTAGGAATTAGAAGAAAAATGATGTGTTTGTAATGGATTTAACCTCGAAATAGAATGGAGGAGAACAGAAACAGAATGTTTAACAAGTCAAGAAACATCTCTAGCCTTAAAACCAAAATAGGGGAAGATAGAAGTAGACAAAATGGAACAAGCTAATCCCTAAAAAAAAAAAAAAACTGCAGAAGAAAAGAGTAATAAAATACAAACCATGAACTATCTAAGGGACTCCAGGACTCTTGGATCATTAGTTGCTTTTTTTAAGCTTAGTTACTGGAATATGAGCAGCTATACAGGGTAGTTTCAGAGCAGAAGATAAGAGAAAACTCCAGAGCACAGGAGTAGCCCCAGAAAAAGAACCCATAGATCTTGACATCCAGGGGCTGCTCCCCAAAAGCCAGCCACAATATACCTCTGACACATAAGTTCCTTAGAGTTTTTAATAATTTATTTATAAAATCTTCTGTTATAAGTTACCAGGCTTTTGAAAGAAAAAGCTTCTAACATGAATGAAACAAAGATAGACAAAAATAAAAGTCTAAAAGTGATAAAGAAGAATGCAGAAGACAAAAATTCCAGAAAAGTTCTGAAGAATTGTAATTAATACAGTAGTATATGAAAGGTGGTTGGAAAAACTGGTACTGGTTTTTATAGATGAAATTGTTTAGAAGTACTGGTTCATGGTGATAATAAAGAAATAAACCAACTTTAATCAGTTCTAGTATTATTCTTTTTTATTTATTTATTTTATTGGTGCATTGCAGTCTTACATCTTAATGGAGTACAAGATGGTAGAGGCATACTAGTATTCTTAAATCTGTTAAGTCTCCCTAGTTTCCCATTCCTGAAAGATACCATTCTCACCACCTAGCCCTTGATAAACTGCTAAGAAAAAAGCATTTGCATCCAGTTTGGGTTATTGCAGTGTATGTAACACTACTGAGTGAAGATTTCAAAGCAAAATCTGGTTCATTTGGCCATGGGAACTTGTCTTGAAAGGTTGAAGATGTAGAATGACTTAGTGCTATGTCAAAAGGAAACTAAAAAATAGAAAAAATTAGGAAATTGTTGCATACAACAACAAATAAAAACTATACAAAAGGGAATCATGGTACCCTACTTGTGTTAGAGGAGAAAAGGATTACATAGAAAAAGTAATATTGATAAGAACATAAAGTATCACCTTTCTGTTATGAGGTTCATGCAAACTGTCAAAAATAAACCGATCAAAAAGCAATATAATCGTGCTCTTTTTAAATACAAAGGTGATGGTAGAATAAAGATTCCAAAGGAAGTATGTGTGTGGTATAAAATAATGTGTGTCAAAAATAAATGTATAAAGAAGCAACATGATCATGTTTTTTATAAACATGGGGATGATAGTACAATAAAGATTCCAAAGGAAGTATCTGTGTGCATGAGAGGTTCCAGGATCCCCTAAAATATGCAAATCTGTAGATAATCAAATTCCTTATATGATACAGAGTAACATCTGTCTATAACCTATGGATATTTTCCCATATACTTTATAATCATCTTTAGATTATCTATAATACCTAACACGATGTAAATGCTATGCAAATTGCTTTATACTCTTTTGTTAAGGGAATAATTACAAGAAAAAATGGGTCCATGATCTGTATCAATGCCTTTTTTCCCTGAATATTTTCCATCATGGTTGGTTGATTACCTGGATAGAGACATAGGACATGGAAGATACCCTGTACTGTCTCTAGGGACTGGAAGGACTGGGGCGTGGAGAGTAGGCTGGCTATTTCTTTATATGCACAATTTTTACTCTTTTAGATAAAATGCACTTATTACTTTGATTAAACTAAAAAATCTAAGATTATGTGGATTTAATTTGAACAAAGTGATGGTAATCACATAGAACATTTCTTATAGCTTGATAGGCTATTATATAATGCAGAAGTCAAAAAAATGAATCTGACACATTTATTTCACTCTATATCTTTCTCTTTTACTTCCTTTTAAAAAATTCTTCTATAGGAATGAAGGATAATGTAACTATCATTAGATGTCTAATTCATTCAGGATTTAGAACAAGATAATATTTTAGTGAACAAATTTCAAGAGTAATGTTTAATTTAAATTTTATATTTTGTTTCATTTTTGCATAATAAATGATTTTGAGATAAATATGCTTAACTTTAAAAATGGCTATGCTTTTCGACAAATCAAATGCTTAGGGTCCTGTCATAGAGAAAGTGATATTTTTGACTAGACAGTTCTTGAATTTTATCAGGTTTAAAATGAATACATGTGAAAGCAAGCATTCTAGAGAATGTTTTGCTTTCTAAAATAAATCAATACCTATGAATGATTAGCAAACATAAATTTTCTTTTTCTCCTTTTTGTGGTGTGTGTGTGTGTGTGTGTGTGTGTGTGTATGGATTGAACCTAGAGGCATTCTACCTCTGAGCTACAACACCAAACCTTTTTATTTTTTTGTTTTAAATTGGGTCTCACTAGGTTGCTGAGAGTCTTTGTAGGTTGGTAAGGCTGGTCTCAAGTCTGGATCCTCCTGTCTCAGCTTCCCAAGTACTGGGGTTACAAGTATGTTTCACCATGCCCAGCTGAATTGTTTTGTATATTAAAAAAATTAATTTCAAACGTCTAGAGGATAATAAAAACACATTCAAAATTGAAAATCTTAATTTAAGGTGATACGAGTTTGCATTTATGCATCTATCTTATTTGGTAGACTAAAATAGATATTAACTCCCAATTCTATTAGAATCAGATGTCTTTTGTAAAACAAAACAGTAATGGAGGAGATGATCTTTTCTGACAGCCTGCAATGATTGCTATAGGGTAAAAGATAACACTTCGATTCTTTTCCATTAGTAGCAACATATCTATCCTCATATACTTAGAAGCATAATAATCAAGCCTTGCTTTATACAATAAGAAACCCACGGTCTGTTTGGTTGTTCGTTTGTTTTATTTTGGTATACTTAATCCTCACAAAAGGTGACTTCTCCCTGCTGCTATACACATAACCATGTTATAAACATGAAATTATAACATAATTTCATGTTTATAAAGTTAAAAAAGCACCAGCTTTTTAGGTCCCCTCCCCAAATTGAAGACTATTATTTTGGTGCACTTTCAAGTTGGCTTATATCAAGTTTTCCTTTTACCTATATAAATTAAGTTAATAAATTTTGCTTTTAAGTTAAAGTAAACTGAGTCTAAGTGCACCTAATTTAACCAAATCAAGCTGACCCACTAGATAATGGTAAATCAGCTTCATAATGCCTAGCAATTACTTTTTAATCTTTTCTAACACACAATTAATAAAGAAACACTCTTCCTATTGCTGGCTATGCCAGCTATTTGCAGACTTTCAGATGAGATTTTGTAAAGGAAGAGGCAAAAATTTGGAGTTGATTGTTGATTTTCATTATAAAACAGAAAGCTAATTTCCTTCTATCATGTCACCACAATAATCATAAGGCCACGAATAAATCATTTTGTGCTCATCCCTCTCTTACCTTCCTCTCAGAAGTTGATGTTTCCTCTTTTCTATCCTTTGCTCAGATTAGCTCTTTCTTTTGAATTTTATTATAATAGACACATTGGGGTTGGCTAAAGCTTGCTCTATCCTTTCTTGTTAAGAACTCTGTCATCCTGGTCCAACAGCTTTGGGTATGATTCGAATGTTGCTTTTCACAAAAGCAACTTTTAACCTACAATGCAAACATTCTCATTATGGGGGAGAAGAGAACAAAAGACAGCATGGTATGGCTGTCTTATGCACTGTGCTCTTATTGACCTATTTACCAATTATAGCTTTCTCATTTTAACGTTGTGCATGATGGATATTCATAAAGGACTGTTGATAACTCTTAGGAAAGTAGAACATACGTTAGTATGAAATGGAAGTTACATTATTTCCTGAAACGTTTCCAAAAAAGACAAGCATTAGGAACACAGAAGTAAATGTATGGGACTGGTCAGAATTAGGACATCGTGCTATGGTGGATTTCAGAGATCAGCACTTCAGTTTGGGCTTGATGCATTTTAATAGGGTTATTAATATAATGTATTTAGGTTGCTATTATAAAATGAAGATGATTTCTTCTTTCTTTTTCTTTCCTTAATGGTTGACTGAGTAAGACTCAAAAAATATCAGAAACATTTCAGAACAGTGTTGCAGGACTCCTTTGCCCCTGGCATGAAGAAATCATGTCATTCCACAGTGTCACATCTTAGCCATTTCAAATAGGACAAGTATGACTCTGTGTGTGTGTGTGTGTGTGTGTGTGTGTGTGTGTGTGTGTGACAAGATGGATTAAATACTTTGTTCAGTTAAGTTCAGGGAAGTCAGAAGAAGATATGGAAAGAAATTAAAGCCCAAACCCCATAATTATTAAAACTGAAAACTTCATTTATAGTAGCCAAGTTTAATTATCTTTCCTTAGAAAACACCAATAATACCTAAATTAGGCCAGTCTTTTTTTAAATACTTTGAAGCTATTGTCATTGACACACTAATATTTAGTTTATAATCCTTTTCAAAGGTGTAGCCTGAATGGAATTTATGCAATGTATACTAGAGACGAACAATGTATCTGAATAGTAGACTACTAAGGACAATTCATAGTTTTGAGGATATATTTTAAAATTCCAGAAATAAAGGTTAGTTTTGTAAATCTGTTGACTAAATTATTAACAATCTCAGGGAAGGAAAATAACTACCATCAGGAAAAAGTGAACCTTTTATTTTTTGCCTAGAATCTTTACTAGTCATTGAAAAAGTAGGTCAATGAAATAACTGAATTACTGAAAATAATCAGAGCTGACAGGTAGACTACTAGAAGTCTATAGACTTTGTGGTTTGAATGTTTTTGTAAATCTGGCATTTTGGGGAAGACAGATGAGCATTAATAAGATTATGCTAATTTATAGCATAAATTAAAGTGCCTCGTAGGACTAATACTGTAGAAGACTTTTACTAGACATGGTTAAAAAGTTAAGTAAAATTTAATCATTCTAATTTTATATTCATCTTATATTTTTCTTAATCAGAAATATGCCAAATTCAGTACATGAGTATACTTATTTGTATGTGTAAATATAACTGAAATGAATATTTGAAAATGTTTAACATCAAAATGAAGGTGTAATTTCAAATGCTATTCGATTTTAAGTTCATAAATAAGAGTAGTTGATTTGATGCAAAGAAAACAGTTCCAGAATACATAGAGTGAATTATAATACTGTGCCCATAAGTAAGTACCAATATCATGTGTAAATTAAAAAAGATAAAATAGGCTCAAGCAAGTATAAACATAATGTCTTGGTATTTAAAAATAATTCTGCATGGATTTGATATACCTGAATCATTGTGTTCTACAAATTTATCACATTCATAGAAGGCTAGAACTTTAGAGAATAATATGATAGTTTTCCTTATGCAGGCTAAGGTTTTAAATCTTCTATTCTGAAATGGCTTCTTTTGCTACTTTGATGTGTCACTAGATTAAACATTCTCTGCATTTCAAATCGATGGCAAATGTCTTTGCCCCCAATTGAAGACTCCATGTCAAAAATGCTGTCTGCAAGGAAATGCCTTGCTCTAAAGTGTATTTTAAATCTATTAGTAAAGGCACTTTCCACCCCAGTAATTTGCATAGAACACACTGAAGCAAAGAAGAATGCACTGCCTTCCAGCTAGATGCTAATAAGGCCACAGGGAGGGGAAAAAAAAGAGTTATTTCAAATCTATCTGCATAACACCCATGTCTTTTCTCTAAACTAGGCTGTTGTCCTCCATTGCTTATCCTGCAAAAATTTAGAACACTTTCAAATAAAATATATGTACCACGTTTCTAAAGAAAATTATTACATGTTGCTCTTAACAGGTCTATTTTTAGGAGCCAAAAGCAGCAGGGTATGTCAGGAAGGGCTGCCTCATGAATTATGTATTTGTCCTTTTCCACTTGACTACATTCTCTTTATTTTATGAATCCCTGAAATCCTGAAACCGTAAGTTTTGAGTTGAAATTCCCGAAATCTTCTAGCCGCTTGGTTACTTGCTCAACCCATCTTTCTACTTGTTCCTTGCTCCTGAGAGAGACCAATTCGAGAACCTGTCTTCATAAAGTATACTAAAAATATTCTTTTTTAAAATAAAATGTGTGAATCGTGTGTACTCGTTTTTGTTAATAATTTATTTTGTTCATGATTTTGTTAGTAATTAAGTAATTGTCACTAATATCATTTTTACTTTCCTACAATTGTCATTAAAGGTTCAAAGTGTTTTCAATTCTGAAGGCTTAAGTTATATTGCATAATAGATTTTTTTCTTATTGGTTTACTGTTTTACTAGAAAATGAAAGCACGTTGTTGAAGATTAAGGAAACAAGATAGTCAATAAATTGTACAAAGCCTACAGTTTCTATTAGTTAAATTCCATAGGTGCAGAAATATAAACCCTATAAACATGAAATGCCTTCATGAAGCTTTACGTGGCTTACAAAATAATCCTGATAACATCTGTGACTAGCACTCCAGAAATACGAGCCCTTCTGCTGGCCCTGACCTGAATATTGAACATAAAAATATTGATTTTCTCCTCATTCACACAGGAACATTTACTTTTGACATGAATAGGAGGTCTTGTCCTACTGAAAGAATCTCTCCTTCTCACCCTCTGCATCCTTTTGTCTTTATCTAATTCCATCATCTCAGATACCAAAGACTCCCTTTCACAAGAGTTCACAGTTGCTTGTCATGTGTGACCTTCTGTATTTTGCTGGCTCTTTTCATTGCCCCTGGAAAAGCTTGAAGAAAAGAAAAAAAGTAAAACTTTTACTGCCTTTCCCAAGCCCCCTCATGGTTACTGCTCTCACTGGAGCAGGTCAAAGAAGGTGAAACTCCCTTTCCATAGACTGTTTTTTTAACCTTAGAAGTCCACATTGTACTTCAATAATACAGCAAATGAGGAAATATAATTTCAGCCTTTCAACTATAATGGCAGCCCCCAACCAAGCTCTGGGGTTAGATTTATTATAAACCATTGTTAATGATACTACTGTAAGTTCATACAGAGACAGGAATTTTGCAATCATCTTCTTGGATCAGTGATTATTTCCCTTGATAATTTAAGTTTGAAAATATTAGAACTATCACCTAAGATCAAAGTAAACAATTTAAAGTAAAAAATACATAACTTTTCTTTCTTTGTAAGTGACTTTTCTCCTCTCTACAGCCTTAGAATTTGCAAGAAATAATCATCAAATTTTCATTGGAATAATTTTCTGGAAGGGATTTTCCCAGGAAAGTAAATTTAGTACTTAGTGTTTTTCTCCATTCAAAATGTTAGAATGTTTATAGCTTCAGGTGATATTACAGTATAGCAAAACATGTATTAAGTATGAGTAGATGTAAATGATGTGAAAGAAAAGACCAAAGTATGTAAAAAGAACATTTATAAAGCTAATTATTGCAATTTTAAAATTTACAAAGTTAAATATAAATTTTTAAATTTCTATAAATTTTAAATTATCAGCAGAAAACAAAGTTATCACTCATGCATATGTATTTTGCTTGTTAACTATTATTTATTGCCCTTAGAATTTATTCAAAGGATCCTTTTATTCTAAACTTTTATGGTTTATGTGTGTGTGCATGTTTATACATATATATGTCTAAATTAAAACTTATCTTATAGTTTGTACCTTTAAAGATATAACAATTCCAAACTAGGATAGGCTATTTTTCAGACATTATAGGCCATTTGGAAAGTACACTTATTTGATGGTCTTAAAAGCTTTATGTCTGCTTTTATTCATTAGAAACCAATGTTTGTAACTAACCCAAGAGAAAACAGTTCCTCTTGAACCCAATCTTATCTCTGTATCATGGTAATATTTAATGTGCATGATAAAGTTATGAGATATTTTTGTCTGAATTAGGTCCCCTGCGCAAGTTGCAAAAATTGTCTGTTGGCTTATTTCACAAAGTGTATACCCCAATAGTGTTGTTTTTCCAGAAGAAAGAATATTAAAAATTTTCAATTTAACATGACAATGGATAAGTATTTATGCCTATTCATATATCCATTCTTAAAATTATTAAGTTGGTACTTTCAAACTAATTTGCAAAATATATAATTTTAATTGAGTAGAAGAATCCCTGTTCTAAAAGAATATAACACATTAGATGTGGTGGTGCATGTTTTTATTTTTTATTTTATTTTTTACTTGGTGGTGCTGGGGGTGAAACCCAGGGGCTTTCTACCTCTGGGCTATACTCCCAGACCTATTTATTTTTATATTTTATTTGGAAACAGGGTCTCAGTAAGTTGCTAAGAGCCTCACTAAGTACCTGAGGCTGGTTTTGAACCTGAGCGATCCTCCTGTCTCAGCCTCCCAAGTGCAGGGATTACAAGCGTGCGCCACCACGCCCAGCATGGTGCATATTTTTAATCCCAGTACTTGGGAGGCTGACAGGAGGATCCCAGGTTCAAGGATAGCCTCAGCAAGTAGTGAGACTCTCATCAACCTAGCGAGATTCTGTTCCAAAATAAAAATAAAAAATAGAGCTATGGGTGTACCCCAGAGATAGAATGTACCTGAGTTCAATTCCAAGTTAAAAAAAAAATACAAAAGAATGAAACACGTATTATTTGCTAAATTACTAAGAATTAATTATGTACTGATAGATAGTATGTGGCTTCTCTATCCAGTCTGTTTTTGTTACTAAATAAAAATATAAAAATGAAGCAGAAAATGAAAGTGGGTGGATAGTTTGGAAATGTTTCCTTAAAAAAACAAACAAACAAACAAAAAATAAGTAACCAGAGAGAATCTTAGGCTCTTTGAGTAGAAAGTTTGGTCTCCGGTACTCAGACTATTGCTGAGGCTGAGGAAGAACAGGATATAAATATGATGGAAACAACTGAGCTTGCAATATCTTTGCCCATGGAAACAAGGAACTCCAGCTTTTACAATTTTCCCTCCTAGTTATAATGAGATTATTAATCAACCACAGTGAAACACGATTCTTTTTTATATGCTATTTTCCAGTTGCTTCTCTCCATTTGCTTATTCAATCTATTTTTGTATACTGAATATTGCACTAAGTTCGCTGTTAGAGAAAAGTAAAGGCAAAGGCTGTATTAGCTTTTTGTGACTAAGATAAAATACCTGAGTAAAACAACTTAAAGGAGGAGAGATTTATTTTGGCTCACGTTTCTAAGGTTTCAGTCCAGGGTCAGAGGGCTGCATTGCTTTGGCCTGGGATAAGCCAGAGCATCAGGGCTGAGGATATAGAAGAAAAAGGCTGCTCTCCTCATTGAATCTGGGAAACACTAAGAAAGGAAGGGGACAGGGGCAAACTATAGTCCCCAGGGGCCTGCTCCCAAGCACTCACTACCTCAAATCAGGTTCTACATTCTACAGTTTTCGCCACCTCTCAACAGGACATTCAGCTCTGAATCTCTCAGTGGATCAACTCATGGTTGATTTCACTGCTCTCATGAGCCAATGACTCTCCCAAATCATTGACCTCTGAAACTTGCTGCATTGAGAATCAGCCCTTCAACATGTGAGCCTCTGGGGAAAATTCAGGATCCAAACCCTAACCAGGGGGTCCGGGCCTCTGGCGGGTGGGGAGGCGCTGGCAGGGCACCCCTAGGCAACCCCCTCCCCACCCGGAAGGACCCTGTGGTCCCTGGGCAGGTGGGCAGGCACTGGTGGGGCACCCCTAGGTGACCCCCTTTCCACTTGGAAGGACCCTGTAAAAAAGGAAAAGAAAAAGAAAAAAGGAAAGTATCGGAGAGGGGTCAAGGATGCCGTGGTGGATGCCAGGATACTGGCGATGCAGACAAAACTTATCCAAATGAATTGGAATTATTGGAAAAATTCCCCGCTAAGGAGGACTGATTCTTCTCTACATTGTTAAGAATCTTGGACATCACCTGTAAGGAGAGAGACTTTAGCAGAGACCAAGGAAAAAGGCGGTGCTGAAAGCAGTTTCCACGTTGGCGGTGGAGACTTGTATTCAAGAGAAGCAGAAATCGGAGCCTACCAACCTTATTTTTTTATTTTTTATTTTTTTGGAGAAATTACACCAAAGGTTGAATGCTACCGTCGCGCATGCTTAGGAACACTGGACAACATTCAGAGCGGAAAAAGAGCTTGGGAAAGATTTGAAATGGTGGAGACAGTGGCAATGGCAGTGGCCAGTACTCAGGGAAGGCAGAGATCTGATGCATTACACCTGGAACCTTTGAAGTAATGACACCAGAGGCAGAATACTACCACCACGCACCCTCGAGAACGTGGGACAAATGGTTGGGTGAAGAGGGTGCTCGGATTAGAGGCTGCCGAGGGATGAGGCTGGTGACGGACACAGCAAAGCTGGTATTGGAGCCTGTTTTGAGGCAAGGCCGGTACTGAAGCCTCTGAGGCCGGGATCGGAGCCTGCTGAGTGGTTAGGCCAGTGCTGGGGCCAGTGAAGCCGGGATCGGATCATGCCATGAGGCAAGGCCGGTGCTGGGGCCTTCGAGGCCGGGATCGGAGCCTGCTGAGGGGTTATGCCAGTGCCGGGGCCAACAAGGCCGGGATTGGAGCCTGCCGTGAGACAAGGCCGGTGCTGGGGCCTCCGAGGCCGGGATTGGAGTCTGCCAAGGGGTTAGTCCAGTGCCTGGGCCAGCGGCCGGTATCGGAGCCTTCCGTGAGGCAAGGCCGTTATTGAGGCCTCTGAGGCTGGGATTGGAGCCTGCCGAGGGGTTAGGCCAGTTCTGGGGCCAGTGAGGCTGGGATCGGAGCCTGCTGCAAGGCAAGGCTGGTGCTGGGGTCTCAGAGGCCGGGATCGGAGCCTGCCGAGGAGTTAGGCCGATGCCGGGGCCATAGGCTAGTATCGGAGCCTGCCGTGAGGAAGGCCGGTGCTGGGGCCTCCGAGGCCGGGATTGGAGCCAGCTGAGGGGTTAGGCCAGTGTCAGGGCCAGCAAGACCAGAATCGGGGCCTCCCATGAGGCAAGGCCGCTGCTTGAGCCAGCGAGGTCTGGATCAGTCCACCGGGTAGCCAGGCTACAACTGGGGTCGTCAAGAGTGGGATCAGTATTTTCAATGCGGCATGCACAGAGAAATATCGCAGAAAATTAAAACCAGTGCTTCCCCTAATCAGCAATAACTAGGAGGAAAGGGGCAACAGGAAGTGGTCGAGCTATAGAAAGGGCACTATACTGAATCAATTAAGGTGAACAATCAGAGGGTATGGAATAGGGAAGGATGGAGCCTCTTTAAAAAGCAGGAGGTACAGCCCGACGTGGTGGCGCACGCTTGTAATCCCCGTGCTTGGGAGGTGGAGACAGGAGGATCGCTCAGATTCGAAGCCAACAGCACTGGCGTAAGAGACCCTGTTTCAAAAAAAAATATGAAATAGGCCTGGGAGTGTAGCCTGGAGGTAGAAGGGCTTCCAGGAACCCCAGTACCACCAAAAAAAAAAAAAAAAAAAGCAGGAGGTACATAAACATATATATCAAAGTTAATCACCAAACAAGCATGGGATCGAGGGAGGGGGAGGGAATGGGATGGGGACTGGATGAGGGCTAATTGGATGATGTGTGCTTGTATATACTCTCAAGTCTTGCATTCCAATGTGATGTATGATTACAATGCACCAATAAAAATAAATTAAAAAAAAACCCTAACCAGGTAATCATTATGCCCAAAGTATGTATGCTTCAAAGATCATATCAATTGTCAAAGCCATCTTTAAAAAAAAATTATTGGTGCATTGTAGTCATACATCTTAATGGAGTACAAGATGTAAAAGCAAGTTTGGTGTATAATTTTAAAAATGTATGAATGAAGCCATAACTAACTATAAAGACAGAGTTTAAATGTTGAATACAGTTCTCACAAATTACTGAAGAAATACCACAAAACAGGTAGAAGGCAAAGATGAAATCAACAGCCGGGAATCAAGCTCTGCTTTTAGGTAACTATGTCGGTGCACGGGCAGCTTTTCTCGGGTACTTTCTCTCATCATGAATGCCAGCTATGGGCATGGTGGCAATTCCCTAAGCATAAGAAAATAAGGAATTATTTTTGTAACGTAGTTAAAATCCTGTAGAAGGATATCCTTTAGGATGACATTAAGGATCCTTCATGGTATTGTGTCTACCTGTCTTTTCTGTATGAGACACTGGCCTTACTTTTAGAATTCTAGAAACACAGGGATTCCATGGCGTGTGTACACCCACAGGGCTTTCATCACCCTCTTATTGTTCACAGGCATTCACTAATTTTCACTCACAATGAAGGTCCAATTCAGATATGATCCTCCCTCTAATCATTTTTCAGTCTCCATATACCAAACCAATCATTCATTCTTCTGATTATATTTAACACTTTGTTTATCAACTAAGTGTGTATGTCTCCTCCAATTACTTTTCAACTTCTTAAAAAAAAGACCTATCTGCTTGCCTTCTATGTTAATTTTAGCACCTAGAACAGTTCATTTTAGCGCTCACAAATAGAATTGAAAAGATAACATCATTATGTTGATTAATTTTATGTGTCAACTTGACTGGGTCACAGGTACCCAGATATTTGGTTAAACAATTCCAAGTGGGTCTGTGAGGCTGGGTCAGATTAACAGCTGAATTGGTAAACTGAGTAAAGCAGATTTCCTTCCCTAGTAAGTACCCCCATCTGACCTTTTTAAAAATTTTTTTATTTTTTATTGGTGCACTGTATTCATACATCTTAATGGGATGCAAGATGGTGGGGACATACATGCACACATCTAGCCTTTTGAGGGCCTGAATAATAACAAAAAATCCAAGAAAGAGAGAATTTGATTTTTTCTGTCAGATAGTCTTAAAATAGAACATCAGAATTTTCCTGCTTGGGGCCTTAGACTGGAACGTATACCATTGGTTTTCCTAATTTTGAAGAATTTGAACTTTGGTGGAATACACACACACACACACACACACACACACACACACCCCTATATCTATATCCATACATCTATATCTATATATACACACGTATGTATTCTTTTTTGTAGAACTCAAAGTTATCAACTATCAATTTTTTTTCTTCTTTTTTTTTTTTTTTTTTTTTTGGTGGTACTGTGGTTCCTGGAAACCCTTCTACCTCCGGGCTACACTTCCAGACCTATTTTTATACTTTTTTATTTGGAAATGGGGTTTCTTAAGCCAGCACAGTTGGCTTCAAACCTGCGCAATCCTCCTGTCTCCTCCTCCCAAGCACAGGGCTTACAAGCGTGCGCCACTATGCCCGGCATCAATCTTTTTTTTTTTAAATAGAAAAATTTGCTAGTCCTGGTTTCTTTCTGAAGGTCCATTTTAACACTATTTTTCTTTTTTGGACTGAAAATCGAACCTAGGGGCATTCTATCTCTGTGCCCCCCAGATTTTTAAAACTTTTATTTGAAAACAAGTTCTCACTAAATTGCTGAGGCTGGCCTCCAACATATCATCCTCCTGTCTCAGCCTCCCAGGTTCTGGTATGCACCAAAATAAATAGCAAATTCATCAGCAATCATTTAATAATTGCTAATTTTATTTTAACTGTATTTTACAAACCAAATCTACAGACTAAAAGGAAATTCGACTTGTCTATTTTGTGATACTATTTTAACTCAGGACATCTTATTGGCCACATAGGGAAAAAAAATCCACATAAAAGTGGTGAGATCATCCCCTTTTACCTCTGTTCCGATGGTTCGTGGTGTTTCTAAAATTAGAAGAAGGAAAGAGTTATCCCCAATTATGCCTTGTTCATCTGTGTCATTAGAAGCATTAACCTGTTTTTAGCAAAGCTGTTTTTAGCCAGTCTATCTTTACCAAGCAAATGCTGCTTTTTTTTTTTTTTGGCCGTCTTTTCCCTGTGAAAAATATTTTATATTATTTGCAGATCATTGACACTAGAAAAAAATTTGAAATATAACATGTATGAAGAAAGAAAATACTTTAATAATAGCTTACGGATAGACCAAATAGGCTTGATTCTTCCAGGAAGGTATATATAGATGAGTGTTTCTTAGAACTCCTATGTTAGCAAACATGTTTATTTGAAAAATATTATTCACTATGACTTAATTTTGGTCTTTCACAAAGCCACAGTATAGCAATTGTTCTAGAAGAAGATACAGGAGGAGAATAGGTTTAATTTTATTTTGTGGGCTATAAACTATGGGTGATAATGAAATGCCAGTGTAGGATCATTGATTACAACAAGGGTACCAGTCTAATGTGGATATTTGATAGCACCAAAAGCTTTACATGTTTGAGGACAGGAATTACATGAAAACTCTACTTTCTGTTCAGTTTTCCTTTGAACTTAAAACTTCTCTAAAAATAATTCATTTTTTTAAGTAGGAGGAATAATTGATAATCTAAACACGAGACCTCGAAGGATAATTAGGGCATGTCATTGTAAACTAGCCTTTATGGGTGAAGGTTGTACTAAGTCGGCGTCTGCTTCTACAGGTCTTAACAAGGATCCAGGGGCCCCTGCCTCACCACTGAGGACCATGGACAAAGGATCAGGTGACATTATATTACTCAGAGAAGTCTCAAATTAACTATATGCAAAAGAATGACAAAAGAATGCAAAAGAACTGAACCTATCTTTCAGTAATTTTCTGGCTCCTCCCAAATATCCTTTCAAAAATCTCTCCTTTTTTTATAAATATTTGTCTTTACCTATTTCTTTAATACAAAATAGGAGAAGGGAGAACTCTAGCCCCATGAAGAGCAAAAGGAAAGAGTGCTGGTAACAGTTATGATAGATGTCATTGAAATCTGAAACGCTGCTAAATTTTTAACTACATTGCCTAATTATAGCCGTCCTGACACTTTTTGTTTCTGAGCTCCATCAATGTATGGTGGAAATGACCTCAATATATTTCCTTAACTAGATCTCAGATTTTTCCCCCCTTATTCTGTCACTTAGGCAAAGCACCTCTCAAGTCAAACCATCCTGTGAAAGGTGAGGCCTCCTTCCTGAATCCAAACGGTCCCTTGGGGTTAGAGGGGCGTTTACCTTTGGTTAGTGGCCCAGATAGAATGCTCTGAGTTTGGCTCAGGTGCCCGGCTCAGTGCCCCAGGCTGTGGGGACAGTTGCTTAATTCACAGGGTGGCTTCAGATACAATCCTGCACTCATGTTTCCAGGGCTCTCAGTTACTAGATAAAGCTATGAATAACGATCAGTAAAAGGCTGCTACAGAATCTTAAGGCAGAGGTATATTCAAGAAGTGATTTCACTAAGATATAATTGTTGATTTATTTCTACAACTTGGTAAAGGTGGGCCGACTTCTTAGAGAAATGAGAAGAAGGGAAAGTTCCTTGCTCAGCCGTTTATTTCTTCTGCTTTTATTTTAGTGACATCAGAGAATCTATGTAGAAATCCATATGTTTATCAAATAAATGAATGGTTCGTAGAAAACAGAATGCATGCTTCACAGATTGTCGAATGAGTTGGGAATAGATGAGATGACCACATTCACTGGGCTCTTGTTTTTTTGTGTGTGGCATGTTTTGTACTACGAGGCTATTTATAATGAATTAGCATGCCTATTTCTCACAACCACCTTACTATATATCTACCTTTTGGGTAATTGAAAAGATGAGGACATAGATATGAGAAGTTGGTCTGGTTTACACAGTTAATAAAAGACAAAATTGGAATATGAGTTCAATAGCTATTTCATATTTCTATACCATTAACATAAAAATTCAAAATGGAGGATTTGAAAATGCTTGAGACTTTCTTGTAGAATTAGAACTAAAATGGCAGTGAGTAAGAAAAATGTACTGTCAGATTCAGGAACAGCAATTGTGGGGAAACGTAATTGAGGAAAATGACTTAATCTCTTTAAATATCCATTTCAGCCTCTGTAACCACTATTATCCACTTTGTAAAAAGAAGTAAACAGAATCTATAGCACATATTTGATATTGTAAAGAAAGGAACGTACAGTTCAAATTATAGTATTTAGTGTTCAACTGTTGGATATTCAGTGTAGGAAATGAAAAAAACTGACATTCGACTACTGGTATAATAGAAAAAAATTTTTGTGTGTGGTACTGGGGTTCCTGGAAACCCTTCTACCTCTGGACTACACTCCCAGACCTATTTTTATATTTTTATTTAGAAACAGGGTCTCTTAAGCCAGTTTTCTGAAACAGGATACTGATAAATTGCAAAGGGCCTAGCTAAGTCCCTGAGGCTGGCCTTGAACCTGTGATCCTCCTGTTTGAGCCTTCTAAGCATTGGGATTACAAGTATGCACCACTACACCTGACTTGGATTATTTTGCTTAATTATTTACTCTTTGTTTTATCTCCTTCTTTCACTTGGTCATGTAGTCATCTTTGTGCTCAGTACCTCAGGGGAAGGATACACAGAAGGCAGAGAACAAGGGAATAAAGCTGTGGTTTGTTGATCTTTAATGAGTTCACACATTTACTCCTTCAACATATAAAACTACTGAAAGACCTGTAAATTGGTGTCGTTTTCCCCATAAAATATGCTAGAAGAATCCTAAGTCAAAAGACTATGACTTACCCTTATATTCAGTCATTCAAGTAACAAATATTATTGTGTGCGTTCTTAACATATATGTGCCAAAGTATTCTGAATTCTAAAACAAATAGGACAAGAAGACAAAGTCTATTTCATGAAGAAAGTCAAGGCAGACAGCGAATAATAGTAATAATAATAATGTGAATATGAATATTGAGTGATAAATTGCCTTAATCTTGATAAATTTTCTATGCAACTAAGCCCCAGGGAGAAGAAAAAAAGTTGGACATAAACACACAAGAACAGAGAGACCTGAGTTCTCAGAGATTGATCTTTCTACATTAAGAGAAAAAGGCACTGATGAGAGAGCCATGGTCTCACCAAGGAACCAGCTGGGCTCGGTTTCCTAGGAGAGTGCATCGGGAGGAGGTAGGGCTGCTTATGCTTCTCTCCAACATGTTGCCAATGAGTCATGCATGGAACTAAAACAACCTGGAGAACTGAAGAACCTGTGAAGAGCATGTGGGCCGGGATGACCAGAAGCTACCCACATGGACTCATGACCAACCAAATGGCCACCCCAAATTTGTGGCAAAGAAGACCTCAAAATCACAGTATGATCCTGAGAAGAGAAACCTCAACAAGAATCGGGGCTTCAGGATTGAGGCATTTTTTTTTTCTTCAACTATGTAGTAAAACTTGACTGGAGTCAGAAATAAGATTGCTCATAGAAATAATATTCTGTATTAGTGTTGGTATTTCATGGACAAAGATTTCTATCTACTATACCAGCACTGTGCCTGGGTAATCTGCCTTGATATCTTTCTATATTTCAGTACAACACTTAATCACTTGTCAAGTTCTGTTTATAAATATGTAAGCATTTCTCAAAATTCTTGCAGTATCTCTATCTCAATTACTATTTCCTTGATCTCTCTGATTTGTTGACTTGTTCCACTTAAGTATCGAACTGGTGTCTCCACTTCCAGTCTCTTGTCTTTAGATCAATAGAATACCCAGAGCATCCTATATAAATCCACACCTCACAATGTATTTCCATGTCTTGTGCCCATCAGTACTTTCTCTCTGGCACAGAATCAGGGCTATGACCCCAGAACTGGAACTGGTTCTTACATTTTTAAAAATATATTTTAATTGGTACACTATAGTCTCATGTCATAGTGTAGCTCAGAGTGATAGTTACATACATGCATGCAGCATTTGGTGACTCCCACCCCCAACTCTGGTCTTCCCCATACATAATATTGAGATCGGCATTGGTTTTCTTATATGTGTATATAACATCAATGATTCATCTATGTTTTATAATCTTTTCTAGCCTTTCATTATTTCTATATTTTTATTATTGTTTCTATCTCCACAACACTGAACAATCACATTTTTTTTTCCTAGTTTTTGTTTCGTTGCAAATGCTGTTTCCTCTGCTTGGAATTACCTTTAGTTTTGGACCAACTTTGCCTATGTATGTCATCCTCCTCCTCCACCTCCTCCTCCTCCTCCTCCTCCTCCTCCTCCTCCTCCTCCTCCTCCTCCTCCTCTTCATTCTCCTCCTCTTTCGTCTTTATCATCACCATCATTATCATTATTGTTGTTATTTTAGTACTATTGGGTGAACTTAGGGACATTCTACCTCTGACCTATACCCACTGTTCTCTTTTACTTTTTTTTATTTTAAAGCAGGATCTCTCTAAGTTGCTGAGGCTGGCCTCAAACCTGCAATCCTCCAGTCTCAGCTTCCAAAGTACTAGTATTATAGGCATGGCCAACCATGCCTGGCACTCCAATTATATTTCCATATGTAACTCAGGCATCCCCTCTATCAAGGTGGTCTTTGACCTCACTTTCGCCTGTTTCTTTAATATCACAATAATTTATGTAATGATGACATATAACACTTTTACATTGAGGGAATATCTAGTGACATGTCTGTCTCTGTCTGTAAATGGTGAGCTCTCTGAAGGCAAGCACCACGATCACCCATCTGTAAGTCTCTATTGCCTCAAACAGTTCTGGGCCAGTAACAGGCATTCAGTTCATGTTTGGTAGACTGAATAAAATTATATTCACAGAAATCTGGCAACACTTCAGGGATCTTTCATCAAGATCTAATTTTAGAGAATCCAGATGTTTCTAGGCAAGCAAATTAATGTGCCAGTAATTCTTCAGGGACCATCAATGTACACTTTGTCTGATGAGTTTAAGGACTTATCAGACGCTACTTCACAGATGGGAACTTCCAGAACTGTTCCTGAAGAAAGACACTTTAATTATGCAGATGTGCCCTTCAGATCCAGGTTGAGTTCTGTTATCATGATTAGCGGAGTAATCATAAGCATAATGATAGCACGAGTTCCTTGCATCTATGCAGAATCACCTAGTGTGCAAAACACTTTCTTACGCACTACAGGTCCAAAAGATAAATAAGGTAGGCATTATTTCTTCCGCTTTATAGATCAATAACTGAAGTTCAGAGACATTAAGTGTGTGACCTAAAATCTTGAGCTCATTAGACTGCAGAACCAGGGTAAAACTCATCTGCTACTCTTTCATTCATGCTGTTTGTTAAAACACAAGTCAACCAAAGTGTTTTCTAAAGGAATTGGGAATTTTCCATTTTAACTCACTTCTAATTTCAAACATAGATGCAGGACAATACTGATAAAAAAAATGAAAAAAGAGGTGACTTTTCTGCTGTTCATCATTGCTTTGGGGTTCTCCATTAAATCAGGTGAAGAAAATCCACTTCTACTGAATAAAGGAGCAGCATTTAATGATTGCTACTGGTGTCTGAAGGCACTGTCATGGAGAGCTAGTTGTTTACAAACTGAGCATAGGATTGGCATGGCAAAATTGTGAGGAACAAGGAAAAGTCCTTTGGGAATTTGTGTGTGTGTGTGTGTGTGTGTGTGTGTGTGTGTGTGTGTGTGTTTTCCTGGGGATTGAACCTATGGGCATTCTACTTCTGAGCTATACCCTCAGTCTTATTTTATTTTTTATTTTGAGACAGGGCCTCACTAAATCGCTGTGGCTGGCCATGAATTTGAAAATCCTCCTGTCTCAGCCTCTCAAGGACTGCCATTACAAGAATGCACCACCACATCTTGTTTGGGGGTTTCTTGATCTCATTCCCTCCACATCATGTCTTTGCTCTAACTCATCGCTCTACATGATAAAGTTAAGACAATATGTCTCTTAGTGTGTCTCTTATGTGCCCATGTCTTATTTCCTGTCCTAATTGTCAAATACCATAAATGTAGCAATAATGTCTTAATCAGCCTTCTAAAGTCATTCAATAAGCATGAATTGATTGTTAATTATGCATAACAATTCTTTACCCTCTGGCATTGCCAATATGAGTAAGACGTATAGTTTCAGCTCTAATGTGGAGCCTACTCGCCAGTGAAAAAGAAAGGCCCTGAGAAGCAACATTCTCGTTGGCTACAGAAGTAGACAATATCACAATGATGGAGCGAAGATGTGAATAATGAGCTCAGCTTGGAGAATGTCTCTAGGACACCACAGAAAATGCACATGACCTTTAACTTCACCCTATCTCATCAAGCCCATAACTCATAGTAGGTGGTCAGTAGCATCTGCTAGTTGACTAAGGTTATAATCTGGCCCAAGTTATTAAAACCATGTTAAATTTAATCACCATATTCCCTCTCCTTAAGGCATGAGCTTTGTAGCTTCATCTGAATTTGAAGAATTAAAAGTTTCTTTATTACAGAAACTTCAAGCATCTGAAAAAAAGCAGAATATTATTCTCTGGACAGGACATTCTTCCAGCTCTATTTGACAATCACTTTTCATGCTTGCAACCAGGTAGTAAGCCTTGTCTCACAAGTTCTTCACTCTGAATAAATGGCTTGTTCATTTATTGCCTCTTGCGTGAGAGAGGTCTGTCTTTTCTTTATTCCGTTGGGTATGTTCTAAGATTAAAAGCATCTAGAAGTTATTTCTATCTACCCACTTTTAAGACAGATAAGTTAGTGTGAAATAACACAAGGCTGATGATCACCTAAAAGACTGATCTTTCAGAGTTGACCACAAAATTAAATACAGTTTCTTTAGGTATATTTCAGGACACCAAATGAACTATCCTCTTATGCTTTTTCTCCTTTGTGGTTACTCTCTGAGTACTTCCTTTAAAGCAAATCTTTTTTGTCCCCCCCCAAAAAAAAAGATAATAGAAAAGCAAAACTGATTCTAATTTTTAAAAGTCTTATGTTTTCCAAAATCGAATAAAAAAAACTTTTGATATCATACATTTGTGGTTCCAGGAAATTCAAATAAAAATAGTGTTTGAAAACTTCAATAAATTCCCAGTGGAATTATGTATGGTCTTCTGGGACAAACATGGAATATTCCCTGCCCTTTGGGTATATTTCTTTGCACCATTCCTATTTTAAGAATTTCCTAGTAGTGCTGATTCAAGAACTTTATACTAGCTTCCTAATATAAATAAGGCTGCAAAGCTGGCTAATATACAAATGCCATACTGGATGCTTAAAAGTTAAAATTAAATAAACGTCTTATTCATCAATTTCCTTCATCCTCCCTTTCTCCTCTCTTCCCACCTCCATCCTAAGTTCCCCAGCCTGAACAGCAGAGATCAAAGGGTTTAAATATTAGTTATATTTTAGAATAGATGGAATCCAGATGGATGTAAACCTTTATCTGATCTTTGCAAACACAGCCATACTAGCTACTACATTAGTTTCTGTCAATGGTTTCTCTGTTCTTTTAGTTTGATAACTTCTGCCAAAAATATCTTTCCAAAAATGAGAAAACTAATATAGCATTTAGAAAATTAATATAGCATTTACATAGAAAGAGCTTCATAAAAAACTTTTAAATCATGAAAAATATAAAATATTAACTCATGCAATATTACCCTAGCCTAGTGATTTAAACAGCAGGTAAAATGGTAGTTTTTAATTTTTGTCTAGGTCAGATGAAAATTAAATGATTTACTCAAAATCAAAATGAAAGCTGGATGTGGTGGTGCATGTTTATAATTCCAGTACTTGGAGCCGGGCATGGTGGTGCATGCTTGTAATTCCACAAATCAGGAGGCTGAAACAGGAGGATCATGGTTTGCAGACAGCCTCAGCTACTTAGGCCCTTCACAACTCAGTGAGACCCTGTTTCAAAATAAACAGCAACTACTGAGCCCTCCAAGGCTGGAATCAGAGCCTACCAAGGGGTTAGGCTGGTGCCGGGGCCAGCGAGGCCAGGATTGGAGCCTGCTGTGAGGCAAGACCACTACTGGGGCCTCCGAGGCCGGGATCGGAGCCTGCCAAGGTGTAAGGCCGGTGCCAGGGACAGCAAGGCCAGGATCAGAGCCTGCCATGAGGCAAGGCCGGTGCTGGGGCCTCCGAGGCCGGGATCGGAGCCTGCCAAGGGGTTAGGCCAGTGCTGGGGCCAGCGAGGCCAGGATTGGAGCCCGCCAAGGGGTAAGGCCGGTGCTGGGGCCTCTGGGGCCAGGATAGGAGACTGCCGAGGGGTTAGGCCGGTGCGGGTGCCAGCGAGGCCAAAATCGGGGCCTCCCATGAGGCAAGGCCGGTGCTGGAGCCAGCGAGGTTGGGATAAGAGTCCTCTGGGTGGTCAGGCCACTACTGGGGCCGTCAAGAGTGGGATCATAACTAGCAATGCAGCATGCACAGAGAAATATCACAGAAAATAAAAACCAGATGCTTCCCCTAATTAGCAAAAACTAGGAGGAAAGGGGTAATAGGAGAAGGTCGAGTTATAGAAAAGGCCCTATAGCGAAGCAAGTAAGGTGACCAATCAGAGTGGATGGGATAGGGGAGGATGGAACCTCTTTAAAACTCAGGAGGTGCATAAACAAATGTATCAAAGATAATCACCAAACAAGCATGGGATTGAGGGAGGGGGAGGGAATGGGATGGGGATTGGATGAAGGATAATTGGATGATATGTGCTTGTATATCTTCTCAAGTCTTGTATTCCAATGTGATGTATGATTAAATGCACCAATAAAAAAATTAACTGGAAAAAAACACAAAATAAAGAATAAAAAATAGGGCAGGGGGTGTAGCTCAGAGGTCGAATGCTTCTGGGTTCCATCCCCAGACTGCAAAAATAAATAAATAAACAAACAAACAAACAAAAGAATTGCAGATTCACAGCCAGCCTCAGCAATTTTGTGAGACCCTGTTTCAAAATAAAAAATAAAATCTCGTAGAGTGGTTGTAGCTTGGAGGTAGAATGCCCCCGGGTTCAATTCCCAGTACCACACACACAAAAGAAAATCAGAATGAAAGTCATTGATATGATAGCTGCTATACAATCCTTTGTTTTTTTAGTATGTAAATAAAAATTCACTTAATATTATTATTCTATTATGAGTGAATTTGGAAACAAACTGTGCTATCAGAATTTAAGTAGAGATGCTTAATTATTACACAGAAATATTCAATAAATTCTCTGGAATAAATAAAAAAGTTAAATTATTAATAATAGCAATTATCAAAGGTAGTCCCATGATATAATAGAAATAATGACTAACAAATAAATAGATCAAGATTTTAGTCTTTAATCTTCTCATTTTCAACTGATGGCCTAATAAAATTACTAACTTTCCTTTTAATAAAATAAATAAAACCAAAAAGTTTAGTTGTAACTTCCCTGAATAATCTCATTGGGCTTTATGAGGTATTAGTTTCATTATATATAAAGTATCTACCTATATTTATACATACATATATGTGAATGAGTTTATGCCTGTGTACTTTATAGATAACATATGGTAATTTATTTCTAATACTTAAGACTGACAGAATAGTAATAGGACATATAATAAACAAAAACTATTAATACTTACTGAACTTCTGAACTTTTACTGTATGCCAAATATTAAGCATTTTATATCTATTAACTTATTATTTTTCAGGAAAATCCTAAGAGACAGATACAGTATGACACTAATTAGCAGAAAAGGAAGCTGATGTTAGCAGTTGTTTTATTCCTGTTCTTTTCTGTTTGCAGAATTTCTATATTTGGTATGGGTGACAGATTTTTAGTCATTCACATGTTAGCACCCAGATTTCTCTACTAAACAATCTCTGGCTAAATAGGTCTAAAGTTTGAGGTAACAAATGCTAAATTATACCTGTAGGATCTCTCTTCTCTTCTCATCTCTTCTCTTCTCTTCTCTTCTCTTCTCTTCTCTCTCTCTCTCTCTCTCTCTCTCTCTCTCTCTCTCTCTCTCTTCTTCACCGTCTGCTTCTACAACCAACTGAGCTAACTATTAGAATAAATAATGTTTCAGTGAATATATATGCATATATGTATTAGTTAAGTGATTGTCTATTTTTAAGCTAAAAGTTAATTTTAAATATTACAGAGCAGACTCTTATGATATCTAAGAATTTCTTTATTTAGCAAACTAGAGTACAAATTTTTTCATCAAGAATTCACTTAACTTTGAAAACTTACATTATTAGATACATTTTCCTTCTTGAAAAAAGTAAAAATTGTTTACAATGAAAACACATGATTTCATTGGCTTTGTTGATGTATTATTGTACTTGGCATCAAAATTCTGAGTTAAAAATATTTCTCTACAGTTATTTTAAGATCTAAAGTATGTGTAATTTAAATAAAATCCAGATAGTCAGAAATTTCAAAATATATATACTATGATCTTTATTTTTTATACTTTGAGTAGTAAGGATAATTAATCTAAACACTTAATGCTTTTCAAGTGGATTGCCTCACCTAATGTAAGTAAATTCCTCAAATTTGCTTAGATGCCTTGGTTCCAAGGAGAATAAAATTTAAAGTGAATATACAAGATAGAATAAATAAATTCTACCAAATTATGTACAGTTTTAAATCTTCAAATGCTCTAACTAAAAATATACTCAAGAGAGCAACACCAACTTTCTGGGAATCTTAAAATGTTGAGAAAATCCTGGAGTGGTGGTGCACACTTGTAATCCCTGTGCTTGGGAGGCTGAGACAGGAGGATAATATAGGTTCAAAGCCAACCTCAGCTACTTAGTGAGGCTCTCAGCAACTTAGTAAGACCCTGTTTCCAAATAAAATATTAAATAGGTCTGGGAGTATAGCCTGGAGGTAGAAAGCCTCTGGTTTCCACCCCCAGTACACACACACACACACACACACACACACACACACACACACACACACATTTCAGACAATTAACTTAGGTTATTCAATAGCAACACTAATGGGCTCAATATTTTTAAAAATTCTATGAGTAGTTAGAATACTCTTTAAATCCCTTGAACTTTTGAAGTAAATATTATTTGTGAACATAAAATTATTTCATAGTCATATTAAAATACATACAATTAAGTGCTATCTCTAAAGGCATTGGTTATAAATATAATAAAAAAAACAAGAATCTGAGCTGGAATAATTTTTGGATAAATGTATATTATGTCACATAACTCAATAGGGTCTCTAACAGAAATATAAGTTCTAATACTTTCCAACTTGATTTCATGCACTTAATAAATGTTTTTAAGAATCTGTTTTATGTTACACTTTATATAAAGTACTGTGGGGAAATAAAAAGGTAATTAAGCTAACAGACTATATAGGAAGGTTTAAAAAAACTTACAGCAGTAAGTATCTCGCAGTCATAATTTGTGAAATGAGATGCGTGGGTTATGAGATTCTGAGAAAGAACTAATCCACTTCCAATTGAAGAAAATTTCCAAAGGTATTTGGCTGTAAACTAAAAGTGATGATAGATATGTTTTTCAAAGCAATAAAAGAAGGATATACCAAGATGGAAGAGTAAGAAAATAGACATAGAAGGAGAAAATATATAATTTAGGAGAAATGTGATGGATAAAGTTAGGATTTAATCAAGTAACTCAGGAGCAAAGAATCTTGCCAACTCTCACTTCCCAAAATGTTGCCTGAAGAAATATATGTACAGAAGCAATGAAGAACCCAAAGTATACTTTAAGCTGGGTGTAGTGAAGCACATCTATAATCCTAGTACTTGGAAGGGCTGAGACAGGATGACCACAGTTTTGAGGCTCTTAGAAATAGAGTGAGATCATGCTTCAAAACAAAATATAAAAAGGGCTTGGGGTGTTATCTTGAAAGTAAAATGCCCATGGGTTCAATCTCCAGTACTACAGAAGAAGAAGAAGAAGAAGAAGAAGAAGAAGAAGAAGAAGAAGAAGAAGAAGAAGAAGAAGAAGAAGAAGAAGAAGAAGAAGAAGAAGAAGAAGAAGAAGAACAAGAACAAGAAGAAGAACAAGAACAAGAAGAACAAGAACAAGAAGAACAAGAAGAACAAGAAGAAGAAGGAGGAGGAGGAGGAGGAGGAGGAGAAGAAGAAGAAGAAGAAGAAGAAGAAGAAGAAGAAGAAGAAGAAGAAGAAGAAGAAGAAGAAGAAGAAGAAGAAGGAGTCATCGTCTAAGACTGCACACAAATGTACTTCTTAGTGAGCTAGGTTGACACTGATAGAGAACATCTTCCTTAGACTAAAAGCAGACTCCAATCAAACACCAAAGTATGCAAAAGGCTACTCTCTTCTCCTTTTCTAGAAGTTGGCTTTCTAGAAAAGATTAATAGCTTATAATGGGCTTTTTATTAGCTTAATAAATTCTCATTCCTAGAAATTATAATCGACTGACTTTCTTTTAAGTTAACCAATTTGTTTATTCAACAAATATTCAGAGTATTGTAAGCCCTTGGGACACATGAATGAACTAAACAAAGATCTCCAAAACATAGTGTAGTGAGTTATATTTATAATGTAGGCATGCACAAATTTATTTCTCTATAACTGAAGTCACCCATAAACCTTAACCTAAATCTACTCCTTAACTCTTCTGTTCCAAAGTATTTAGTCAATCTCCTGACTTCAGTCAGGCTAATTGAAGAGATTATTTTGCAGTTATAGAGAAATGATTATATAGTCTGATTGTAGCCCATGAAAACAAAGCAAAAGAGCAGAGATGGGCCAGCCATCTGTCCAAAAGAAGAAGGAAGAAAAGCCACTGCTGTTATTTGAGTCCAGAGAGATGCATGAGTGCTTCCTAAAGGCAAAACATGGGCTCTTTTAGAAAAAGAATCAACCTGATAACAGATATACTGACCAGTGGATTAGAGTAGAAGATACAGAAACAAACCCACACATCTTTAGTCAATTGATCTTTGACAAAAGAGCCAAACTCATACACTGGAGAAAAGACAGCCTTTTCAACAAATGGTGCAGGGAGAACTGACTAACCATTTGTAAAAAGATGAATCTAAACCCCTATATCTCACCATGCACAGGAATCAGCTCAAGATGGATCTGAAATTTAATTCTTTAGTAGAATAGTGGAAGACAGCACATTTTGGTTGCTCTGGAACTTGGAATTAATTCCTTTAATTAGCAACTATATGACTTGTGAATATTGTTTCATTCTGTGCACTGCCTTTTCACTTTTAAAAGTATTCTCTGATGCTGATGCACATATTTTAAAATTTTGATGAAGTCCAATTTATTTTTTTCTTGGTTGGCTATGCTTTTGGTGTCATATGGAAGAAGTCATTGACAAATCAAACATAATAAAACTTTTAGTTAGAATTTTCTTCTAAGAATTTGGGATTTTAGCTTCTATATTTAGGTCTTTAATTCATACCAAGTTAATTTTTACATGGTGTATATAATGTGCCTAACTTCATTCTCTTGCATGTAGATATACATTTATTCACCATCATTTACAGAAAAGACTCTTTTCTTTTTCCCCATCAAATGGTCTGTGCAATCTTGTTAAAAATCATTTGACTATATGTACAAGGGTTTATTTCTGGGCTCTATATTTTATCACATTGATGTATATGTCTATTTTTATATTATCACTGTACTTTTGATTCTTGTGCCTTGGTAATAAATATTAAAATTAGAAAATGAAAAACAAAGAAAAAGAATCAACCTGAAGCCATTTTACTATCTTCTGTCTATTGCATTGAGTGAAGAAGAAATATGACATTGAGAAATAAAATTAGAGTTGATCATTGAAAAATAATCAAAGATTAGTAAAAAGAATGTCAGCTTTCCAGGTCAATGTCTTTGACTATTCCAAGTTTATACTCATATGAACACCAGGAGAGAAAGGGAAAGGGACAAATTTAAACACTGACCAGGTACAGAGAATGTGAAATCATCACTGACCATGTAATAGCTGCCTCCCTCCCCACCTGCCTCTGGGATTCACAATCCATGATTCACCAGACATAGAATAAATCATGGAAAGAAGGCACTGTCACACCTCTGGTCACAGCTTCCTGCCCATCCAAAAATGTGTCCATCTAAGATAAAAAAGAACTTTAACTTCAAATAAGGTTTAAAATGCTATAGGTTAAATGGAATTAGAAACAAACATAGAATGAGACAATAATTTTATTTCAATTGCCTATAGAAAAAAGTAAAGATAGTAGAACAGTGGAAGACAGCACATTTTGGTTGCTCTGGAACTGGAACTCAACCAGCAGAAAGACTGCTTATTGGCAAAGGTAGCAAAGAAGTCACTCTCCCGTCCCTAAGGCTCCGTCCTGCTGAGCCCCGGGAAAGAACACACAAATGCTGAGTCTGTTGATGATGCTTCCTCTTTAATGCTTTATCTTCAATGTGCATAGCAGGCAAATATATGTCAGTCTCATAACCCCTCCCTCATCACTCCACCAACCCTAAGCTTCCCACAGCTAGCGCATGCACATTTCTAACCCTCTCATAGGCGGGCTGGTGGTAGCATGAGGTGCTGCATCACTGATCATCCATAGGGCGCCTGATAGGGCTCACTGCGCAGGCTCAGGGCACCGCTAGCCTTGTGAGCCTTGTGACTTGGCAACATGCCTAGGCGCCATCTTGAGCCACTGCCCCATCCCGGTCTAGCCGAGTGGACCCCGACAGTCACAACTTAACAGAAGATAGCTAAAACATGGTGAAATTGGATGCAGCACAGATATCAGAGGACTGAAAAGAGCTCAATATATCTTATCCCATGAGAGAAAAGCAGAAGTGTTGCCATGTTGGTGAGCTTGTGCTAGGGTTGGTGGAATCCAGCTCTCAGAGGCCAACTCCAACAAAGAAGCAGACTTGTGTTGAGCCAGTAATTGCAGAAAACCATCACCAACAAAATCCACCAACAGCATTCACACCCTTCTCTCCATACTGCAATATCTCAAATGATGACTCCCTAGGGCACCCATCCAAACTACCCAGTGCATTTCTGCAGCTGCAGCTGAACTTTTAGAGAGATATGATATGAACTTCCTGCAGGAAATCCAGTGATTACAACCCACCTTGTCAGAATCAGCAGGGCATGGTGGTGCACACTTGTAATCCCAGCACTTAAAAGGCTGAGACTGGAGGATTGTGGTTCACAGAGAACCTCATCTACTTAGTGAGGCCCTTTGCAACGCACTGAGACCTTGTTTTAAAATAAAGAGTAAAGGCCGGGCATGGTGGGGCACACTTGTAATCCCCGCGCTTGGGAGGCGGAGACAGGAGGATCACGCAGGTTCAAAGCCAGCTGCGCGCTGGCTTAGGAGACCCTGTTTCTAAATAAAAATATAAAATAGGTCTGGGAGTGTAGCCTGGAGGTAGAAGGGCTTCCAGGAACCCCAGTACCACCAAAAATAAATAAACAAATAAATAAAGTAAAAAAATTGGGCTGGGTGTGTAGCTCAGAGGTAGAGTACCCCAGTATCACACACAAACACACACAAAAAGTCACTTCGAATCTACAGACCAACAAGCCAAATCATCCAGCAAACTTCTGTGGCTGCAACAGAATCCATCTTTACCTGCAGAAACCAAGTGGTGCTCGTCCAAGACTGGGACTTTATGTATTATCCCAGCGGAAGCCTGATAACACAAATTCAACTTGAGAATTCTGAAAATGTGAGAATGAAGACAAATGTGGATAACAATAACCTCCTACAGCTCAACAACTAGGGAAATAACCAATTTTAAGTGCTACAGTTAGAGATAAAATTTCTCCTAAAGAGATCACTTGTTATTCAAAGTTGATGAGGTGAAGTAATGAGGGTTATAATTCCAGTAGTGGACAAATCCACTATAATAAATTTACCCGAATGGTACCTGGTAGGCCAGTAGGGTGTGGCTAGAGGTGGTGGATCCCTGGGAGTGTGGCCTCCTCCCCAATATCTCTTTTGCTTCCAGCCTTCATAAAGTGAGCACAGCCCACAAACTCTTTCTTTCTCAACTTCCCACCACCATGCCCTGAGATATGTGGCCCCCAGCCTCACACAGACTGATACCAAAACCATAAGAAAATGAATCTTCTTTCCTCTAAGTTATGTGGTCAATCATTTTTGTAGCTGCAAGAATGCTGACCAGAACAATGAACTACAGAAAATGACCAGAGGAGAATTCAGAATTTTTATTTTCAATGTCATCAAAGATTTCATACATGAAATATGAGTTTATAGATTATGAAATAATATATCAATACAGAAGTTGAGGCCCTAAGTAATAACCAGAGGAGACTTTAAGCAAAATGAAGGAGACAGTAGATGAATCAAAGACCTCAATAGAAACCACCTCTGGCAGACTAGACCACAAGGAAAATAGAGTCTCACTCTTTATTACTCTCTTGGAAAATAGCTTATTACAAACTGACCACACTGTCAGTAGTAACAAGAAAACAATCTAACAACACAACTATAATATCTAAGATATATGGGATAATATGAAGTACCTTAATTTACAGATAATAGGTATTTAGGAAGGTCAAGAAACACAAAACAATGGAAAACTGATCAATAGCAAGCAGATAGAAACAGCAATAAAAAACCTTCCATTAAAGAAAACTCCAGGTCCAGGTGAATTTTCAGGTGAAAACCTTTATAGAAAAACTAAAATTAATACTTCATAAGTTATTTTGTGAAATCAAGTGATAGAATACTTTCAAACTCCTTCTATGAGGCCAGTATTATATTAATAACAAAACCAAATAAAGATTTTAAAATATTTTTACTATAGAGAAACAAATGTTCAAGGATATAGATATGCTTTCCTTGATTTGAGTACCACATAATACATTCACACATACTAGAACATCATGTAGTGTTCCATTAATATGTTGTTTTATTTGTTAATTAAAATAAATTTAAAAATACTGAATTGCAGCATATAGTTAGACTTCTGTAAGTTGAAGGAACAATTTCCTGAAGAAAAATTCTAGTATATTTCCCCCCAAATTGGCTTTTAAACTATCTGTATATTATTCCTTCTTTTTAATTTTCTGCTTTTTCCTTTTTTCCACTTAATATAGGGGCTCCTGAATGTGCTTAATTTACTTTAATCTTGCCTTTCAGCTCTCTTCCCTGAGTGCTCACATCTGCTCTGACAGCTTCACAGGACCCTATCCTGGGTGTAACCAAGTGCAGGCTGTTAGTCTTGACCTCAATCCCTAGCTCTGGGCCTCCTGATTGTCCTTCTGACACATACCTTCTACTCTAAGCATAATTCAAATCTTCCCGTCTTCCTGGTACAGCTTCTAAGCTAAATGACACGATCCTCCCTCCAGTTAGTTATGTAAGAATCTCCGGGCCATCAAGTTCTTCCCTTTCATGTTTAACAGATGCCCAGTTTCCTCTAAGTCTGCCCCAGCAACAGCCTTCTTAGCCTTCCCTCCTTCTTTCTCAGCACCATATTAACCTTTAGAGCTACTGAATTCCTAACAGTCTGGTTCTTGTGGAAGAGACCCTCAGTAAACACTTGCTTATTCTGAATCCTTTTTTCTATGATCTCCCTTCTCCCAATCATCAAGTAAAATAAGAAAATGTGTTATAGAAATGGAAAGAGAATGCAAGATTTAATACAACTGCTGTAAATATTGCTTTGAGAAACACAGGGGTCAAGTGCAAATACTTAAAATCAATTTTTTTTTCTTTTTAAAAATTTGGAAATCATTGTAAATTTTAGAAAGGATTTTCTCTAGATTTGGGAATATAAGTCATATTACCATAAGATGAAACAGTGGGTGGGGATGCAAAAAGTGGAGCCAGAACATCTGGACTTTTTTTATGAGGTGCAGTGCTGCAATAAAGGAAAGAACTAGGGATTTTAACTTAATGAGGTGACAGGGTAGAAAAAGCTTTCTTTTTCTTTTTTATAACGTGGTGACCTTTAAATGTTTGTTGATTGAATGTCTGAATGAGTAGAAGAAGCAAATATCCATGTGACAAAACAGAAATGTCCACAGAGAATTAAATATACTTTTTTATTCTCTAAGCCTCCCTTGAAGTTAGGCTTAGTCCGCATAACTCGTTGTACCTAAAAGACCGTAAGTAAAAAGGGTATGTGTTGATTCTGGATCAAATTTTTCATGATCTCTTTTCTACAGCTGGGGTCATTTTGAATTTGCTCATTGCTGTGGTTCTATCTCAAGATGGAGAGTATCTACATCCTCAAGCTAACCAGATATATTAGTTGTTCAGTGCTGCTTAATAAATTACCCCCAAATAAACATTTATTTTTCTACAGTTTCTAGGAGTTAAAATCCCATGCATAGCCTAGGTTGGGGCCTTTGGTTCAAGTTCTTCCATAAGATTGTTGTTAAGCCGTTCTTTGAGGCTGGAATCTCTCTGGGGCTTACCTGGGTTGGGGGAGAATCAATATCCAAGCTCATACATGTTTCATGGCTAGGTCATGAATGTCTCTCCAAAGGGTTTCCTTGTGACCTGGCAGTGGACTTTTCTCATGGTAAGTGACATAAGAGAAAATAAGAGTTATGAAAAACTTTTTACAGTCGCATCTTGGAGGTGATACTATATTACTTAGAATTAAGTAAAAAAAAAAAAAAACCCACTTCAGACTCAAGAACAGGAGTAACCTAGATAGATATGGAGGGTATGGATACAAGCAGGTAAGATCCTTGGGGATCATCTATAAGCCTATCAGAGCAGATAAAGGGGAATAGCCATTAGCATGTAACTTTTTGTGTGTGGTACTGGGGATCAAACCCAGGGGCATTCTACCTCCAATCTATACCCCAAGCCCTATTTTTTATTTTTTATCTTGAAACAGGATTTCTCTAAGTTGTGGAGGACCTCACTAATAGCTGAGGCTGGCTGCAAACCTGTGATCACTCTGTCTCAGCTTCCCAAGTATTGAGATTAGAAGCATGTGCCACCACACTCAACTAACATGTATCTTTGAAGGAAGGGGAAAAAATGTTTGCTTTATGCTACTGAGATTTTTGTGGTTATTATTCCAACACAGTCTCATCTACCAATGTGAACCACTTTGAACTGAGCCATTCAAAAGCAAATCATGGAAGTCGATGATAATTTTTCAAAGTTGTATTCAAATATTATATTCCTAAGAGACTTTTAAAAATACTTTAGGATGCTACTTTAGGCATGATTTTATGCATATATATTTGAGGTTATTCTAAATGCTACTAAATACCATTAGTACTCCTGAATGACGTCAGTGTGATAGAATCTTTTTCTGTGGTGATTATCTAAGGCTGCCTGCATGTATGACTGTTAAAACACGTCTAGAAACTTTACCAACAGATGGTTCGTTAGATCCTCCTACAGACTTTCAGCATCAAAGCGCAGCTAACAGCTTTCTGGGATTCTCTCTACCTCTACTTCCTCCATTTAGTTACCAAAATTGATTTATTTTTTCTCTCTCACACCTCAAGTTTTGATAATCTAAAGTAGGTCACTCTGTGTCATCTAAAATACTCACAGTAGCTCTGCTCAGAGAGTGTGAAGTCAGACACTTTTAAAGCATCAGAAGGAAAAGCCATCATAGGAAAAGAAACACAAAATGTGTTCCAGTAGCTTTGTAAGAAAACAAGATACAATTAGTTCCCTCAATCCAATACAATATAATAATAGTGATCAATGCTCTTTTCATATAGCTTAGGAAATATATTGGGACATTATAAAAACTATTAGCATTGTGTCTTGTTGGTTACCTGGTTTCCTGCATCGCTCATATTTTAAGTACCAAAAATTGAGCTCAAATCTTAAAAGATACTCAGAAAGGTGTAGTGGGTTAGATGGTATCGCCCCCACCCCTGCCACCCACCATAACATCCAACCCATAACCTGTGACTTTATCCTTATTTGGAAATAGGCTCTTTGCAGATATAACCAAGTTAAGATGAAGTCATGCTGGATTAATGGACCTAAACTCAATTTGAATGATATCATTATAAAAAGAGACTGGAGTGATGTATCTTTTTTTTTTTTTTCCTATGGTACTGGAACTGGAACCCATGAGCATTCTACATGTGAACTATACCCAAGCTTTTTTTTTAATTTTATTTTGTTTTTATTTGGAAACAAGGTCTCACTAGGTTGCTAAGAGTCTCGCTAAGTTGCTCAGGCTAGCCTTGAATGTGCAATCCTCCTCTCTCAGCCTTCCAAGTACTGGAATTACAGGCATGTACCACAATGTCCAGTTGGAGTAGTGTATCTTGGAACTAAGAAATGCCAAGAAATCTCATCATTAACCAAAACCCAGGAGAAAGGACAGAAGAAATCCCCCTTTAGAGTCTCCAGAAGAAACTAACCTTGATTACACCTTGATTTTGGACATCTATACTTTAGAGATGTGAGAGTACAATTATTTTGTTTTAAGCCACTCTGTTTGCTATGGAAGTCATACAAAACTAATGGAGGAGGGGTGGAAGAGACTTCTGTCTGTCAAAGTTTGGCCATGTTCTATCATTGAACCCACCTCCAGCCACTGTCTGAGATTCAACCCCAGCCAAGTCTTACGTTGGGCTCTAGCTACAGCTTCTCTCTCTGCACATCCTTGCCTCAATCCTCAGGACCAGCAGGATCATATTGTGCTCCTTCTGGTTCAGATGGTTGGCAGGAAGAGCGGCGAGAAAGAAATATCCAGGCAAACTTCTTCTCTAATTTCCCTGAGGACTTAAAAGCAAGTTGGCTATAATCCCCTCGAAAGTCCATGACTTTAAGGGTTTCAAAATAACCCTCAAAACAATATTCCTGGTTTCTGAAAATACATGAGGTCTTTCTTTCCTTCTTATTCCTAATTCTTGTCTTTCCTCGTATCACTTCTCTTCCTTTCCTTTTAAAGCAATCATTCTTTATTTTATTTTTAATGTGAAATCAAGCAATTATAAATTTTAAAAGTCAACAAGAGTTTTGACCCTAGGTTAGCCAGTTGTTTCTTAAATATGACACCAAAAGTAAGTGATGAAAAAAAAAAAGAGCAGACAACATGGGCTCCAGAGGTTTCGATCACTCTGGACTTCATGATAGTGCATGATTATAATATATCAATAAAATTATAATTAAAAATTGTTGCACTGCAAACTATACCATCAAGAGAATGAGAAGGTAGTATGTAAAATAGGAGAAAACATGTGCAAACCACATATTTGATAAGGAACTTATATCTAGAACATACAAGGAAATATTAAAACTCAATAACAAAAATCTCAACTAAAAATAAAAAAAAGATTTAAATACAGATTTTCTCAAAGACCAATATGCACATAATTCATTCAACATGATTAGATATGAAGGAAATAAAAACCAAAATTTCAGTAAGATGTCACTTTATGCCAAATAGAGTGGCTACATCAAAAAGGCAGAAACCAACAGTTTGGGCAAGGATGTAAAGGAAATAGAACCCTCCTCCTGTGCTGGTAGGAATTTCAAATGGTGCAGCATTTTGGAAAACTGTTTGACAATGCTTCAAAATATTAACTGCTGTGTTGCCATGTTACTCAACAAATCCTCTTACAAGTTTATGTCCACACTAAGCATACACAAAAATGTTTGTATCAACATTATTCATGATAGCCTAAAAGTAGAAATCACTCAAATGTCCTACCAACGGAAGAACAGAAATTTTCAGGCCATAACAAGGAATAAAAATTATTATTTTTTTTTTTTTTTAATTTTATTTTATTGGTGCACTGTATTCATACATCATAGTGGGATACAAACTTTTGTAGACATACATGCACACATCGCCCAGTCAGCCCCCACCCGATCCCCACCCAATTCTCTCCCCATCCCTCCTTCCCATGCTTGGCTTAGTGGTTGACATCTAGTATTATAGCAATTTATCCAAAATTAAAAATGATAATCTCACATAACAGTTTCATTTGTCTGATACCAAGCGTTTGATGATTTAAAGATAGCATTTCAATATTTCTTTTTGCTTTCTTTCTTACTAGAGCATATTTTTTTCTGTTTTTTTAGGTGAAACTATCATATATTTATATATTTATTTTTCAGAAAAAAATCTATCCTAATATGGAATATGAATTCTAGATACCCAAAATGATCTTGAAAAAGAACAAAGCTAGCAGATATATATTTTCTGATTTCAAACCATATAAAGCTACAATAATTGAAACAGTGTAGTACTGTTCTAAAGGCAGATATATAGACCATTGGAGTTAAATACAAGCCTAGAGCTAAATTCTTCCCTATATTGTCAAGTTATTTTTGACAAGGTTTCCACGAACATTTGGTGGTGGAAATAATAATCTTTTAACTAAATATTGTTGAAAAATAATAATTACATGGAAAAGAATAAAATTGGACCTTTACCTAATCCCATATACAAGTATTAACTCAAAATAGATAAAAGACCTAAATATAAATCTTAAGACTATAAACTTTTAGGAGAAAATCTGGGTCATAAAACCTCACAACACTGAAATTGGCAGTGATTTCTTGGATATGATTTCAATGGCACAGGCAACAGAAGAATATACAAACTCCCTAAAAAATAAAAGAAAATATTGTATATCCAAAGACAATGTAAACAGAATTAAAAGTTACTAATAGAATTGGATAAAATATTTCCAAATGCTATATCTGAAGGTATATTAATATTCCAACTAGAAATCCTAAAAATTAACAACAATAAAGGCAAACAATACAACTTAGAGATAGGTAAAAGACTAACATAAATAATGAATCTCCACAGATAACCAATCTTAGTTGTCTGTTGGATGGAAACTCTTGTTTCTCTGGTTCTGGTGAGTGTTACCTATTTCTTCTTTGTAGTTAATCTCTTTGAGTATTTTCTCTAGCGCTGGTTTTGAAGACATAAATTCCTTCAGTTTCTGTTTGTCATGGAAGCTTCTTATTTCTCCATCTAATTTGATAGAAAGTTTTGCTGGATAGGAAATTTTGGGCTGGAAGTTGTTTTCTTTCAGAGTTTGGAATATGTTACTCCAAGCCCTTCTGGCTCTCATGACTTGGTTTGGGAAGTCTGGAGTGATTCTAATTGGTTTGCCTCTGAATGTCAGTTGGCCCTTTGTTTTTGTTGCCTTTAAGATTCTCTGCTTGGCTTCCACATTGGTCATTTTGACAATTATATGGCGTGGGGATCCTCTTCTCCGATTCTGTCTAAAGGGAGTTCTATAAGTTTCCTGGATCTGTGTATCAACCTCTTGCTCTATATTTGGAAAATTTTCTGCTATTACTTCCTTGAAGAGATTGTTGATCCCTTTGGTATCACTTTCTTTTCCCTCCTCTATTCCAATTATTCTTAGGTTAGCTCTCTTAAGATGGGCCCATATTTCTTCAATGTCAGATTCCTGCTGTTGGATATTTTTTTCTAGATTAGAAACTATGCATTCATTTTTGGGTTGCTCATCTTCTAAGAGCGAGATTCTGTTCTCCATGTGGTCTAATCGGTTGTTTGTGCTTTGAATTGAGGCCTTTACTTCATTAATTGCATCCTTTATCTCTTTTTGGCTCTCTCTGAGTTCTTTTCGAAGCACCTCTATTATTTCTACAGTTATTTTCCTGATTTGATCTTCTAGAAATCTCTGATTTTCTGTTTTATCAGGTTCAGATGTTGTGGGGTTGTGCACATTCATTACTCCAGTGTTATTCCTCTTTCCCATGATTTCGGAGGCTTGTGCCTTCTCTGGGTTCTTCCCTTGGGTCACTATGGCTTCACTTAAGGTGCTCTGGATCTCGAGTCTGTATTATCTCAGACCCCACTACTCCTTTACTGGGTTGTATCACAGAGTCTCCGACCCAGGGAGTCGATAGAGGCTGCTTTAAACTATGGGGGGTGCCAGGTTGCACGTTCTCCTATGGTGTGATATCTCTGCCACCACCACTCCCTCACTGGGTCAAGTCCCAGGAGGCACAATACTGCGATTTCTCCTCTGTGGCCCACAATTTGACTCACTGTTCTTGAGTACGCAGATGTAGCTGTACTGGACTCGGTGAATTCACTGCTGCTGCCGCTGCCGGTGGCAATATGGCGCCTCTGCAACGCCCTCGGCCATGAGGCTGGCGTATTTTTTCTTCTCTGGTTTTGATTTCCACTCTGAATCCCTGCAGCGTGTGCTGAGCTCAGCCACTGGGAGCTTTAAATGCTGTCTGCGCCGAAAGATCCCGCCTGGCTGTTCCGAAGCTGCTCACCTGGCTTGCTGTAGCCGTCCATTGAGTTCGCCGCTGCCGCCGGCAGTATGGCGCTGCTGCCGCGTCCTCGGGCGCGTGTGTCTCCTCTGTGGCCCTGAGCTCTGTTCTCAGTCCACTTTCTCTCTGGAGCCTGGTGGTTTTTTTTGTTTTTCTGGTGATGGTGTTTTCTGGCTATGAAAGGCGCTCTTTTTTCATAGCCAGGAATAAAAATTATGCACTAATGTTACATCATGGATGAGCCTTGAACAGAGAGTGCTAAGTGAAAAAAGCCTATCACAAAAGTCTACAGGGTGTATGGTTCCATTTATATGAAACACCAGAACAGATAAATCTGTAGAAACAGAAAGCAGATGAGTTGTTGTCTAAGGGCTGGGAAGGAGTGGAGAAGTGAGGAGTGATTGTTATTGAATACAGGGATTCTTTGGGGGATGGTGAATGTATTCTAAAATTGGATTATGATATGGTTATAGAATTTTATGAATATACTAAATAGCATCAAACTAAAAACATGAAATTATAGATACTTTATTATATTTTGAAATCAAATTATAGTTATTTTATGATTTAAATACTGCAAAAAACTAAAAACCAGAAATTATGCTTTATTTATTGTATTTTAAAGCAACAAATTATAGTTGTTATTATTTAAATACTGCAAAAATTAATTATGAATAACATTAAAATTAAAGTTTTATACAATCATAACACTTTAAACATTATGTTTGAAATAAATTTAAAAACTTACATTAAGCAAACTCTTAGAATTAAGACTGAAAACTGAGGTCAATTATGATAAAAATAACAAGTATTTTTCAAGATGAAACAATTTTTATACAAATTATTTCATAAAATCCCTGCACCTAAGCCTTCTCAGATTCATTGCCTCCTCTGTGTGAGAGTTTTTGTCCCAGTTTTCTTTTCTAGTCTTTTTTACTTTTTTTTTTTTTTTACTGACTATGGAATAGAAAAACATTGTTTCCTTCCCCTTTCTTAGCAATGTTTAGAAAGCAGAAATCCTGTGGTGTGTTGTTAAAAGTGTTTCATTCGGAGCAGTGCCATGGTTTTGCAGGGACGTCTGTGGTTTCATGTTTGAAATGGGAGTCTAGAAACCAGAGTGTCCTCTGCTCCATTTCTACACTTTTTAAAATAAATCATGACGCAGTGTAACTTTATTTCAGTCTACGAGTTTGTTCCATTTGCCTAAATTAAGGCATTTTTGCATTATGAAAGTTTTGTAGTAAGTCTTCCAGCCTGAAAAGTGCTTTTACTTCATGATACATGAATTTTCTCAGTAAGAGTAAATATAAATTGAGACAAATCATTCTTTTTTAAAAATCGAGGACAATTGTGTTTCCCGATGTGATTTTTAATGTCCACACAAATTTAATGACTGATACTCACGGAGGCCACATTTTTCACGCCCCTTGGCTGAACACTGTACCTACCACATGCCAGAGATAGTGACCCAGGGGAAGGGGGCTGAGAAGGTTCTCAGGCAATGAAAAGAGAAGAGAGAAAACCAGAAAGAGCTCTTTAATGGAGACAAAGAAAAAGGCTCATGTTACTGGGCATTATGAACTCTCAAATTTCATAAAAACATAGAAACAAACTTATGTTCCTTTCCCAAAGAATATGTGAAACACTTCCTCCCCAGTTCTCCTGAAGCACAACTGTGGAATTTTCCCTTTGAGGCTTAAATGCCTAAATTTTCCAGCAAGAGAATCCCTTTGAAGTTGAACTGAAACAGCATCAAAACATATGGGAAACAACCAACACCATGTAAAAGACTCTCTTTAAAAAGTGTAGAAAACCTCTTTCCAAAATAATCGTGTGAAAGGCAGAGAGTTACCCACTTTGTAAATGTTGGTGCTTTGGGTTGATTTGTTTTGATCTGGAGGAAATGGGAGGGACTTACACCCTGAATTGCTTTTCTCCTTAACTAGGATTAAAGTAGTGATTTCATTTAGCTCTACTTTAGAAAGAAGCATTTTCAGATTTGGCCTCCGTGCGTCCCTTATCATAGCTTTTTCATTCTGAAGGCAATTTCAGGAAGTATTTAAATTTTATCCACATACGTAGATTCTATATTTGATTTTACATATTACTTTCTGCACCACACCTCCAAGTAATCTAGAAAATTAAAGTAACAAAAAATTAATAGCTATTAAAAATAATTGAAGTCTACATGGAGTCTGTTATGTGAATGGTAGCCTGGGTTGGTAGAAAAGAAGTGTGTGGGCATTTTTAATGTCCATAAGCTTTGTTTTTGTTGAGCTGTTCATAAAAATCATATTCTCTCTTTTTTCTGTAAAATCTCCTATTAATAACTTGGAATACATTCGTTCTATAATTCCTACTGCCAAATTGAAAACAATGGAGCAAAACATGCATAATATTATAAAAGAACTCCATACTATATTATTATCACAGAAATTTCCGAGTCTCATTGAATATTTCCATCTCTATATCCTACTGGCATCTGAAATTTGAAATACTCTAAAATTAACTTGCTATATTTATGTGCTTTTCATTCCCAATGCACAATTTTTCCATTCTAGTCTTTATATCCACTAATTGAACCATTTTCTCACAAACAGCAAGTCCAAAAATCATCACAAATTTCTCCTTGCCCACCCTATTTTCCCAACCATTCATCAAGTTCTAGATATCTGAATTTTGAGTAAGTTTTGTATATCTATCCACCTCTGCATTTTCATAATTATGTTTTTCCCAGGCTACTTTCAGCCTCCCTTTAGCTGCTTCATCATTGATACTTGTTTTCTTTCCAAATATAAGTCAGAGAGATCTGCTTTAAAAAAAAAAATCAAACAAATTGTTTAATTAGAAAAACAATGGCTTCCACCATCTGGACTCATTGTATTGTCAGGTCTCGTATCCCTTCCAGCTTCATCATATTCTTTATTTTTGCATTCATATCAGGAATTTCAGGCCATCTTGAGCCTGCATTTGGACGCAAATTTACACAAATTTCCATGTTTTCTAATATGTTACTGTTGAATTATTAACATATTTGCTGCATCTGAATTCAATAAATATCTGAATTATGCATTAGGAACTATAAATAGCATAATTGGACACTGAAGTGGTCTTATCAATAGCCTCTTTCTGGCCATCGTGAGACCTATCAACATGCCCCCAAAAATTAATGACTGAATATTGCATTTTGCAAAATCCCTTTTTGTAACTTCTTTTGGTCTCATGTCAAATCAAGCTTATCTCATGTAGTTTTATTAGATGAAGAAGGCCTCAGCTATAAGACTGTCTTGAACCCTAAGTAAAGCATCACCCTTGATAGCTATACAACCATAGGTGTATCAGGTAACTTTTATGTTGACCATAAAGAACACATGAAATAAAATTTTATCAGCAAATTTTGTGAAATCTGTGACCGGTCGTATCAGGCTGCTTCTCTGGGACCAGAGTTTTTCTCCTCTCTTGGAAGAAATGCTAACTTTCAGAGTTTTTCTCATCACTTTCAGTTCAGAAGCTATAATAACCATCCATGTTAATAGTGAAAAATTGTAACTTCCTTTGAAGAAAGAGCTTCTCCCTTTCGTAAGCTCTGTCTGCCGATGCTTCTACAGGTGACAAGGACAGCTTCTCACAGGCCTTTCTGAGGTTTCTCCTCTTCCCCACTCTCAGGGCTGCCTCAAGCTTCTCTAGGTTGGAGAGCCGAGGAGAAGTGAGAGACGTCGGAAGAGGCTGACACCGTCCAGGTGGTCTGGATGCCCTATGCGCATGGCCATGACCGTGTGAGAGAACTGCTCACAGTCACCCCTGCGTGGCAAGGAGTCCGGCTCCTTTGCTGTCTCTTCTTAGGCTCAGCAGACCCCTGGAACTCCCTTCGCCCTCTAAGCAGAAACAAGGAAGAAGGACTTTAGTAGCACATGCTGTGTTTTTTTATTACTTGGAATGACTGCAATTTTGTCAGAATGGTAGAAGTAGAAAGGAAAATTGGTTATGCCTGCTGACCCTTTGGGAACAGAAAAACAATGATATCTGAATAAAATAGATAATGCTACAAAATAGGGGTGTTGGAATATACTCCTTCAAATTAAGATAAAACTGTTTTTAGGCTTTTTGAGTATTTTAGCTTGTTAACAACAAATTCTACTTACTTGATGGGTTTGAAGACTGGCACCGCAGTTCTTTAGCATGGTTAATATTTTACCATAAAAAAGAGGGGAGAGAGAGAGAAGAAGGGAGAGAGATTACTGTGCCAAGTTTGAGCTGATGAGAACAGCAGCAGGTGGGAAGGTCGAAGGATGCACTGCACTGTCAATGTAGGACACCACTCCTGCATCTTGGGTTTCATGACCTCCTTGACAGTGCGCAACTGTAAGAAAGAACAGAAGGACGAGATCATTTTTAAATGATCATTGTGAAATGAGAATCACTCTCAGTTAAAACAGCTCTGAGAAGCCAGTGGCCTTTACAAGTTTTGTTCTGAGAACACAGAGAGTATTTCTCCTAGAAATGGGATTCGATGAAGTAATGGATTTTTTTTTTTTTTTTTTTTTTGCGGGTCTGGAGGTGGAACCCAGGGGCATTTGACCTCTGAGCTACATCCCCTGCCCTACTTTTTTTTATTCTATATTTTTTATTCTATATTTTATTACATTTTTATTCTATATTCTATATTTTTTTATTCTATATTTTGAAACCGGGTCTCACTGAGTTGCAGAGGGCCTCACTAAGTAGCTGAGGCTGTCCGCGAACCGCGATCCTCCGGTCTCAGCCTCCCAAATGCTGGGATTACAAGCATGCGCCACCACGCCCGGCCCTCAGTAATGGATTTTATAGAATACAACCTTATTAACATAAGAATTAAGTTTGAGAGTAAAAAGATAAGGACAGGCTGAAGCAGAGCGAATACAACCCCTCTCCCTGAGGTCCGCGGCATGCACCGGGGACCCGACCACTGGTACCCGAACAAGTTTGGATCATTTTTTAAAATAAAATTGACCTATAAAGTTAATTGTGAAGCTCAGTCTAAGTTTGTTGTGCTTCCCCATCACTTGGAATATGTAAAATTAGAACAAAACAAATATACAGATGCTTATATGACAGAAAGTTAAACAATTCAAAAGAGAAAGAAATGACACTGGACAAATGTGAAGAAAACAAAGCCCTTTAGTCCTGACTCTGAGTGTCCATTCATCTCTGTGACTCAGGTAGCCACAGGTAGACCCTACTCCTACACTGTGTTGTCCAGGCCAGCTGTGGCTTGGTCTGTTTTAACCCTTCACACACACTGTGCTACTCTTTTGGCCCATCTTCCTCACTAGACAGAGGACCCAATCAATGCCTGGCAGCACACAACTGTGTCAAAAACATGCTAAGTGTACAAAGCCAGGTGTGGTGTCGCACGCTTGTAATTCCAGTACTTGAAATGCTGAGACGGGAGGATTGCCAGTTCAAGGACAGCCTCAGCTACTTAGTGAGGCCCTCTGTAACTTAGTGAGACCTTGTTTCAAAAATAAATAGATTAAAAAATAGGGCCGGGGATGTAGCTCAGAGTTAGAATGTACCAGGGTTCCATGCCCCCCCCAAAAAAAACGTGTAAAGTGTACAAATAACTTATAGTGACAAAAAGAACTTTATTCCTAAAATATATATAATAAATAAAATTCATCAAAATAAACTTTAAGACTTTATATTGTCATATTCCTGATGTTCAAAACTCGTAAAGGCTATGATTTAAATATGGTTTGAGTATAACCCACATGGGGTCATGTGTAGGGGGATTAGTTTCCAGTGTTTCAGTGCTGAAAAGCTGTAGGATCTTTAAGAAGCAGGGTCTAATGGGAGTTTTAAAGTCCACTGGGGGACTTGTACTTGGAAAGGTGACTCTTACGGGTCCTCTAAGTTGATTCACAAGTGAGCTGTAATAAGAGTGAACCTAGGCCCTGAATTGCTCTCTGGCTCCATGTTTGAAGATGTGATTCTCTTCCACATGCACCCCCATCCCTGCCACTGGTAAGAGTGACACAGCCACAGAAGCCCTCACAAGAGCCTGCACCTTCCCGTTTGGGCTTTCAACCTGCAAACTGAGACCTAAATAAACCTCCTTTCTTCTTAATGTCAACCTGCCTCAGGAATTTATCAATAGTAAGAAAATGGATGGAACTCAAGAATATAATACTGAAAATATCCAGTCCCCCAAAACAAATAGATGTGTGTTCTTTCTTATATGTGGAATCTAGAGAGATATTCAGAAATAAGCACAACATCAGATAGAAGGACAGAAACTCCAGGGAAATGACTGAGGGGAACAGGGGAGGGAGAGGGAAACGAGGTAATAAAGAATGCAGTAGTAGAAATAATGCTATGAATATATAAAAAATTGCCGATTTCAGTGTCAAAGTCTTGTGGAGGGAACAAAACGGGGAGGGCAGTAAGAGTTGTGCGCATGTATTTTTCTGACTCTGTATCCTAATATGACATAAAACTATAACACATCCAATAAAATATCTATATGTAAAAAATAAGTAGAGTTTTAAATATAAAGTAATAAAAATGGGTTGATAGAATGACTAAAAAGTAATATTTCTATTTTGTGAAAATTTTAGAATTTCACCAGAAAATGACAATTAATGTTTTGCTTATCTCATGCTTAATTGTTCAATTTTTATGTGAGATTTTACACAATTTTTGAGCATGTAGGATATAATTTTTAAATTAATTTTCTGCCATTATAATAGCCTTAGTCTTCCCTAACTACTTATATATAAGTACATTTTATTTTTGTTTATTTATTTTTGTGCTGCTAGGGATTGAACCCAGAGGCATTATACCCCTAAGCTACACTCCCAACCGATTTTTTTTATTATTCTTTATTTTGAAACAGGGTCTCACTAAATTAGGGAGGGCCTCACTAAGTAGCTGAGACTGTCTTCGAACCCAGATCCTTCTGTCTTGTACATTATATTTAAAGATATTTATTTTTCAAAAACAATGTCAACAATTTTTTTTTTTTTGGTGGTACTGGGGTTCCTGGAAGCCCTTCTACTTCTGGGCTACACTCCCAGACCTACTTTTACATTTTTATTTGGAAACAGGGTCTCCTAAGCCAGCGCGCGCGGCTGGCTTCGAACCTGCGCGATCCTCCTGTCTCTGCCTCCCAAACGCAGAGATTACCAGTGTGCGCCACCACGCCCGGCAATGTCAACACTTTTGATGAAAAGTAAAAAGTTATAATGCAGATACTTTAACCTAATTGAAAAAAGTAAACTCACTAAGTAAACAGCATAATTAGATGAAATTTAGGTTTGTATACCTGATAAATATTCTCTTCCTCAGACTGAATGTCTTTTGCATTTTTAAAATACTTTGTTGCTACATTATAGTCTCAAATTATAGTATATTAAATCATAATGATAGTTACATACCTGAATGTCTTTTTCTTATTTGCATGGGGAGGTTATCAAACTAATCTGAGCCCAGCAAAGCTATATACATATTGCACATAAAATAATGACAAGACTTTTTTGGAAGTTACAAAGTGAAAAATAAAAACCAGAGTTACTTTCTGAGCTTAGTTATTTATAACAGTATTGGAATGAGCTCAAGAAATTAGACACATCATCTTTCAATTAGGATCTGAAATAAAAATGCCTTAATTGCAGAATGGCTCATTTTAGAAGCCTGCATGGAAATTGCTGACAATTATTTAGGGATCAATAAAATAAAAAAAATAGACAATGCTCAGTTAATAGCACACAAATTCAAATTTCTCATTTACAGGCTTTATTTGGCTTTGTTATACAAATTCAGTATTTAATGTATTCCCTAATATTTTAAATTTCAGTTTCCTCTTAGGAATTATTGTTTAAAGAAAATATATTTTTTCCTGAACCTCAAATAGATGTTTCAATATCACTACAACTTACCCCCAATGTGCTATAAAAAAATAGCATCATTTTATTTTGGCATGACTTGGAAAAATTTTTGTGAATCATTGAGCAAGTAATTCTCAATGGTAGATAAACAGCCTATTAATTAACCAATGCTTGTCACCTAACACACTGTGTGGAATAAGGATATGATGAATAAATGCATGAATAAACAAATAAATTAGGGAATAAATCCTTTTATAAGTTCAAAAAAGATATTTCCAATGACCATTGTTTTGGATGAGTTTTTAATTTTTTTTCAAACTTTTTACTACAAAAATTTAAAAACATAACAGTAAAGTGGAAAGAAAAAAAAACACTCATATGTTCACCACCTATATTCAACATTTGATAGCAATTTGTCCAATATTTTTATTGTGTGTGAGCATACTGAATGACCTTCTGAAAGCAAATTACATGCTATTTTGACACCAAATATATCCGGTGAGTCACAGGCAGTTGAAATCAATGCCAAGAATCAGAACCAAAAATTGTCTTCACTTCTGCCAAATGTCATCAATTTCCCTTTTCAGTTATTTAACTTTTCTCAATATAAATATTTCTTCATCTGTCATTTACCTCCTTCTAATCTTATGCATTTCAAGAAACAGGGAAATCTGACAAACTTAGGCGATTTTCAGAATCTCACATATTCATCTCCCACGCTATAAAGACATTCTCTTTCATAAGTGCAATAGCACTTATAAAATTTAACCAAACTAATAGTAATTCATATTGGTATTATTGATATACAATTCATAGTTAAGTAAATACTAGTTATCCCTAAACATGAACTTAACAGAGAGTTATTCAAATCAGTGTCTAGTCAGTGACCACAAATTTTACTAGGTTCTGTTTCCTAAGTCTTCAGTGGGGTGAGATGTAAAGCTATTATCCTCTCTTTAAAATAAGATTTTGTGGCATATTTAACTAAGAAAATTCTGTCTTCTGGAGTCTGGTATTAAGATTTTTGTGTATGCTGTATCATTACTAAAGATTACTGTTACTATAAAAATTATGTTAAACATTTGTGTTCTAGTCTTCCTAGGAATAAACTTGAAAACTTACTGTTATTTTTGCAAAAATAATTCAAAGGATCCAGAAATCTGTATTTTGCATCAAAGTACTACTTATGACTGCTCATGTATTCATGTACTCTTGGTTTGAAATTTCAGTACTTCATAAAACTGTCCTAGTACTTACATGGCATCATATGTATGTACTATGTTTAGACATACCATAACATTAAAAAGTATATTAAATATAGCTCCAAGCGCATGGACTGAATTCAGCTTATAATAAAGGAATGTAAGTGTGTGACATACAAAATAAGATGCTCATTGTTAAAGACCTAAATATCCAAAACACACTTTTAAACACCAAAAAGCACAGCATGTGGATTTATGTAGTACATTTAGTAGAACAAAGTTTTATATGATTTGCTAATAAATTTAATTCAACCTATAGGCCTTATTTTTTTTAAGCAGATACGTTTTATTTATTTATTTTTTTAATTAATTTATTTTTTAAATTGGTGCATTGTAGTCATATATCAATCACATTGGAGTACAAGACTTGAGAGGATATACAAGCACACATCATCCAATTAGCCCTCCTCCAGCCCCCGTCCCATTCCCTCCCCCTCCCTCCATCCCACACTTCTTTGGTGATTTACTTTGATACATTTGTTTATGTACCTCCTGCATTTTAAAGAGGCTCCGTCCTCCAGTATTACATACCCTCTGATTGATCACATTAGTTGCTTCACTATAGGGCCCTTTCTATAGCTCAACCTCTTCCTGTTGCCCTTTTCCTCCTAGTTATTGCTGATTAAGAGAAGCGTCTGATTTATATTTTCTGCGATATTTCTCTGTGCATGCTGCGTTGCAAGTACCAATCCCACTCTTGATGGTCCCAGTAGTGGCCTGGCTACTCAGTGGACTGATCCAGACCTCGCTGGCTCACGCAGCGGCCTTGCCTCATGGGAGGACCCAGTTCTGGTCTCGCTGGCCCCTGAACCGGTCAAACCCCTAAGCTGGCTTTGGTCCCGACCTTGGAGGCCGCAGGAGTGAACTTGCCTAACGCCAGGCTCCAATGCTGACCATTGGCCCCTGCACCGGTCTAACCCCTTGGCAGGATTCCAATCCCGGTCTCGGAGGCCCCAGCACTGGTAATGCCTCAAGGCAGGCTCCGATGCCGGCCTCACTGGCCCCAGTACCGGCTATAGGCCTTATTTTGTACCTACAAAGTAATGCTTTTTTTTTTGCTTTTTTTTTTTTTTTTTTTTTTTTTTTTTTTGCAGGTCTGGAGATGGAACCCAGGGACATTCGACCTCCAAGCTACACCCCTGCCCTATTTTTTATTCTTTATTTTGAAACTGGGTCTCACTAAATTGCAGAGGGCCTCACTAAGTAGCTGAGGCTGTCTGCGAATTGTGATCCTCCGGTCTCAGCCTCACGAATGCTGGGCTTACAAGCGTGGGCCACCATGCCCGGCAAAGTAATCCTTTTTTGAATGTTAGTTTAAAAAATAAGTTTGAATTCCTATAAGCAATAAAAATAAAAAAGTTTAAGTCAAAAGATAAGCAAGCAAGCCCCAGGTTCCATGGCATCATTCATCAGGCAAATCTATACTATGAACTTTGCAAACTAGATTTGCACAGATTAGCATGTGATAGCTAAGAGAGAGTGCGAATTTCCTTGGTCCTGTCTCTTATTTTTTACTGGTTAAAGAATTATCTAAAAGAAGTCATGACCAAGTATGAAGGATTTTTGTTGTCTCTTTTTTGTCGTTGTTACAGACACTTAAGTCATAAAGGCTTCAGGAAAGCTTTCCCTGATTTGTTTCTGATTGAGAATTTATTTTGAGTGAAATTTTTCTCAGAGACACAGATCATCAGCCACCTAGCAGATTTCAAGACACAACATTCTTGCCTATCTGACATAACCAGCCAAACACAGAAAAATGGAACCTGTCAAATAAAGAAAGAAAGAAAGAAAGAAAGAAAGAAAGAAAGAAAGAAAGAAAGAAAGAAGGGCATTGTTGACCTGTGTAAGACAGTGCACGTATTCATATTCAAATGACATGGTGGGTTAAACAGATGTCACTGAATCATGGATTTTGTAAAATGGAGATCTATTTTGGTGGAAATGAGGTCAGAATTTCAGAACAGATTTAGCGTTTGGAGAGTAGAATCATGCCTCAGGTTTCTGTGTCCCCATTGGGATGAACCTTCAGGAAAGTTTTGCGGTACCATTATATACCTCATCAGTGTGATTTAGCTTCAAATTAAGCACATAGATTGCAACCAAAATGTCCTCTTAAAGAGCAAAGCAAAACAAAACAAAGACACAACTTCCCTTGAGTTTGGAAAATGACATTATGTTATGGACTGCAACATGGCCTGACTAAACATGCCCCTTAGAGTACTGGAAGATTAACTCGGTCTGTCTTGTGTTTTCTTGAGAATGAGGGTGGCTTTCTCTCTGTTACCCCAGCACCGAGCATTGTTCCTCGGACTGGTGAGTTCTCAGAAACTCATGCCTTGGGAATGAGTGAGAGAAAAAAGAAATTAACAATACATTTAGATTTGTTTTCCATAACTGGATCGAAGTTATGGAAATTCTATCTGCTCATTGTTATTTAAGTTTTATCCATACTTTAAATAGCTCAAAAACTTCAAGTATTTCTACTATAAGCAAAGAAAAATGCATTTGGCAGATACAAATTTAGAGTTATATGACCAAGAGATAAACATAGAATTTTTTTATACTAGAAAGTATTCAGTGACACAATTGGCTATAGATAGTAAATGATATATCGGTATTATTTATTTAAACTTTGCTTTTCCTTTGGTGACTTAAATCATCTGTGTCAACTGGTTCTGTGAAAAAGAACCTCAAGATCACAATGAGGAAGCCAGAAAGTTTTATGAGATAATTGTAACTATAAATATAGTATTTTCATCTTTTTTCTGCTGATTCATGGCTTATCTATTTTTCTAATCCTAGATTTCCAAAATAAAATATCTTGTGTTCATTTATTATTTGTTATGTATGTAGTCATTTCATAGATGTGTACATATGTACACATGTGTGTATACACACACATATATCTCACTAAGTACCAAAGTATATTACAAAAGAATCTAATTTTTATCTAAGAGCTCTGAGTCGGTATGTTGGTACCAGGAAAAAATAAAAGGAATGAGAAGAGAACTTTCTTTTTAAATGCTTAAAATTTTTAAAAATCAGCTGTTAGACATACATAACAAAATTCTGATCAGTACATCGGCTTAGGCTGGGAATAAGGTTGTTTGTGTGAAGCAACCACAATATTCCATCATTTTAAAAAATTCTAACTTCTCACACAGCAGCTGTTCCACCTGAATCTTCTAATAGGATTAGAATCTGAATTGGAAAAAAAATTGGAAGGATTCCAACTGTGAATAAAATCATAGCAACCCCTGAGTGCAAAGATTTATTTCTAATGGAGAGAGGTATGAGACATTTAATTTAAAAAAAAGAACATGAACCAGTTGTGGGGGTGGGGCAGAACCAAAGAATACTTAGCAGGTGTGATGTCTCAGCCATGTCCAAAGAACATAAACTCACCAGCCACAGGTCTCCATCTAAATACAGAACTGACTCCCCTTGTGATTGCTTCACAAGGATGCAACTTGCCAAAGAAGAAGAAGAAGAATATAGAAGGATGCAAATTAAGGCACCTTTGCTACATTATCACTATCTATAAAGAACAACAACAAAAAAAGAGGGGGCAAAATCTCACAACAACCAAAGCCTGGTAATTAGTCTACTTCTAACCCTCTCCTTTAAGGCATGTACTGGTGCCCTTCCCTGTTCCAGGATACAAATACACTTTCAATAAAAACTAAGATTTTTTTTGGGGGGGGGCGGGGAAGCTTACTGAAGTTAGAATAATCACCAAAGCCTTCCAAAGGAGGAGAGTATGTTTTCAAAAAAGAACAGCACATACTGGAGCGTTATGGGAGTTCCCACTAGTTAAATAAGGTACTGAAGGGAACAGAACCCACGAGAGACTGAGAACAGGTTCTGTGTCCCACCATTGTGAGTCTAGCTCAGCCAGTTCAACAGCTTGGACACAGTGTTCTTATCCGCTAAATGATGATAATGATAATCCTACGGCAGAAATTATTATAAAAGTTAAATGAGATAATGGCCACTATGTGCTGAACATAATGCCTTGCATATAATAAGTAATCAGTAAAAGTTACTTTTCTTGTTATTAAAAGCACAAAAGAAGTTGTGAGTTTGATGAATATATTTTCTCCTCTGGTGAGGCAAATCTATTATTTTCTTTTTATTTTATTTTATTTTTTTAGTTTTTACCTTTAAAACCCCAAAATATTTTAGCTGGGCATGGTGGCACATGATTGTAATCCCAGGATTTAGGAGGCTGAGACAGGCAGATTGCAGGTTCAAGTCCAGCCTCAGCAGTTTAAAGAGACCCTCCCCTTCTCAACTTAGTGGAAGCCTGTTTCAAAATTAAAAAATTAAATTAAACAAAATAAAAAGGGATGAAGGTGTAGCTCAAAGGTAGAATGCCCCGTATTCAGTTCCCAGCACCAAAATAAATAAATATCCCAAATTTTCATTCAAACTGGAATTATTGAAAAACTCAAACAAGCTAATATAAAACCTAATTTCTAAACTTTCAGACAATATACAAATGCCAGTTATTATCTTGTACTTGGTGCCCATCCCACTGAAATTTTGGTGAACTAGGATTCTATTGAAGGAATAAAAACTGGAAAACATGGAGAGTAACTTCTTACAGAGAATAAAAACCAAAAAGAACCCAGGTGACTCGTGAGTCAGAGTTATCTTCTTGCACAAAAGTTTATTTCTTATTAATCGTGTTTAAGTGACTACTAAATGGCTGAAATTGAATTTGAATGCAGAGGCCTATTCCTCATACGTCCTACGTTACTTATTTGTTGAGGTTGCAGGAAATACGTAGGATTTCAATGAACAAGTTGGGCCGGTGTCCTCCAATCAATGTGTGCAGCGTTCCTGTTTCCTAAGTAATGAGAAGGGCATGGATTATTTCACATCTGTAGGTATCATGAAGTTGCTGAATTATTTTCAGTCTCCTTCTCACCAAGCTCCTTATCAGACTCGCACACAAGTAAAAGATGAGCTTACATTTAGGTTTGTTCCATTTCATTCATTTTAAAGTAGGGATGCTAAGAAGCAAAGTAAGAAAACACTAGTGTTAGTATTTCTGACATTGAGCAATTGGCTTTCAAATAACTTGAAATGTACCATCTTTACTCTGTGTGTGTGTGTGTGTGTGTGTGTGTGTGTGTGTGTGTGTGTGGCTGGTTTATTTTTAGTTTGCATTACAAATATTTTAAAAATTATAAAGATCTAGTCTCAGTAAAAATAATAGGATATATTTAGATAATCCTTGTTTTCTTTTTGGTGCTGGGGAATGAACTCAGGGGCGTTCTACCTCCAAACTATACCCCAACCCATTTTACTAATTATTTTGAAACAAGGTCTCCTTAAGTTTCTGAGGCTGGCCTCAAACTTGAGATCCTCCTTTGTCAGCCTCCCTAGTACTCCCTAGTGTATGCCATTGTGCCTGGCTATACTTGCTGTTTTCTCAAATGTTCTAAAGTAAAAAGTACTGATGCTTGAACCAGCCATGTTTCCATGAAACGGATATTTACATGAAAATAGCATAGCCTGTTCCTTATTTAAAAAAAAAAAAGGAATTAAAACTTCAAAAGCAGTTTGAGCTGGAAGCTTGTAATGCAAACTTCTTGAGACAGAAGTTTTCACTGTATGCTCCCCCTTTTTTTATTTTGAATGAAAATACATATTTTCCCAACATGCCATTTCAGTTCCACAAAGAGAAGCAGTCAGGAGACTTTATGGTGAAATATTTAAAGAGAACCTTGAACTTCTGCCAAAAAAATGCTTTTAAGCTTTCTTAAAACAACTCAGATCCAGGACTTTATTTGCTCATTAGGCTTGTAAGGGGCACAGGCAGACTTTCATAAAGGAAGAAAAATTCCTTCCTGGGTTATGACTCTGGTGGCTTTGTGAACCTATTTAAGAATAAAAGCAAGAGCACGAGGAGTGCAGAGTCCTGAAAGTACATCTAGAAAACAGGTAGCTTCGCTGAAAGAAGAAAAACCAGGAAGGGTATGGGCAGAGACCTCCAGGTGACACAAATAGAAGATACTCGATAAAAATTTTTCTTTCTTTCAAGATTGTGACTTAAAAACAAATCCCCCAGACACTTTCGCATCACCAGAGCTACACACAGAGCATTATTTAGATAGGGACCAGGACAGTTGAGCTCCCGACCTGGGCAGTGGTGAAGACTGACCATCTCTCTTGAGATCCACCCGTGGTCTGTGAAATGACACAAAGGCTTTTTGAAGTTCCTCTGAGATGTAGAGGAATATCCTGTACGCAAAGGCAGTCATTTGCTTCCTGGTTGTCTGGACGCAGGACCTCAACTCTACCCACCTTAATCTCCCTACCTCAAGGCATTCTCAACCTGCTTCTGCCCCGCAGAGCTCACCCCGGACCTTCCAGAGCATTAGCCTCTGATCTGGAAGGGCTTCCTTTAGTTTGCTTGTATCCCCATATGGTATATGTGTCTCATTAAATTGTTAGCACCTTAGGGACTATGTCTATGTCTTCCAGTCTTCCTCACATCCTTCCCACAGAAAGCCAAACCCACTCATGCACATGGAATAGGTGCAGAGCAATTTTATTCTAATCACATTAAATAAATTCAACCCAAACTGAGGTAAAATAGGATGCCTGTGAGGGCTGATCAGACTGTCAATTTGATTGGATTATGAAACAGTGACAATGTCGTGGCTCTGGGTGTGCTGATGAGATGATTGGCTTCTGCAGTGACAGACGGAATGTGGGCAGCACTGTTCTGATAGGTGTGGGACCTGGGTAAGAAGAAGGAGGAGTGAGCTGCCTCGAGGCCTGTGTGGTTTTTCCTGGGGAAAGCCTGTCTGCTCTAGCCTGGAATATCGGCCCTCTGCTCTCTGAACTGGACTTTCGCCATCATTTCTCTAGAGAGCCTCCTGGTCTTTCTTTCTAGGATAGGGACTACAGTAGTGGTCGCTCCCATTCTGAGACTCCAGCTCTTGGACCACTTGACCGGATGCCGTTTCCTCCATCTCTCCTGGTACGAGCAGCCACCTGGAATTACACTGCTTCGGGATGTAAACGATTCATAAATCCCCTTTTACTGTATACATATCCTACGAGTTCTGTTACTCCAGAGAACCTGGACTGAAACAATCCCATATTATTTGAATATGAGTGCCCTAAGGACAGAGGTCTTCTACACATAATGCAGTTCTCTATCCTCGGTTCTCAGATCTATGGCTAGCTGATAGGAGGTATTCCCTCAGTATTTTGGAGGCCAATGTTATTAAATATATGAACAAAAGATACCTAATTCTTCTTGCATGTAGCAAGAATTTGGCCCCACATTGAGATTCTGCAAGAAGTGAATATGGTGCCTGTTCTTAAGAAGATTAAAAGCTAGCTCAGTGTTGCAGTAAAATATAAAATGCCTTCTAAAGAGCTCATTTATTAATATTCAGGGCTGATATAATTGAGTCATGAGGGTTGTAATCCCAGCAGTGGATAAACCTATTGTAATGCATTTGTGTGTGTGTGTGTGGTGCTAGGGATTGAACCCAGGAGCACCCTCCCTTTGAGTTATGCATCCAAACTGATTTTAATTTTTATTTGGAAACAGGGTCTCACTAAGCTGCTGAGGCTGGTTTAGAACCTGCGATCCTCCCGTTTCAGCCTTCCAAGTACTGGGATTAGAGACATAAATCATTGTAATGAATTTATTTAGGTGGTTGACTAGGCCCGTAGGGTGCAGCCAGAGGGGTGGCTCCCTGGGATGTGGCTTTGAGGATTATACATGGTTCCTCCTCCCTGTTCTTTCTCTTGCTTCTGGCCTCTAGGATGTGAGGGGCACACCCCATGTGCTCTTCTTCTCAAATCTCCGCTCTCATGCTGAGATCCGTAGTCCTTGGATTCACATGGACTGAACCTGACTGTAAGAAATATTTTTCCTCTAAGTTTCCTGGTCAGGTCTTTAGGTTATGGTTATAAAAGTGCTGACCAGAAGATCCAGGAATTACACTTATAAGAACCAGCAAAGGGACGTGTGTACGGTAGATAATGAATAATGGGAATTAAGGACAGCGGAAATTGCCATGAAAAGGAACAGGCAAGGTGGAAATCTGTGTGTGGTTAGCCGGGCGTGGTGGCGCACACCTGTAATCCAGTACGTGGGAGGCTGAGACAGGAGGATCACAGGCTCAAAACCACCAGCGAGGTTGGGAGACTCAGCAACTAGCGAGACCCTGTTTCAAAATAAAACAAAAAAGGGCTGGGGGTGTTGCTCAGAGGTACAATGCCCCTGTGTCCAATCTCCAGTACTACACACAAATAATAATAATGCATCCTTTTGTGTGTGTGTGTGTGGTACTGGGGATGTAACCCTTCTACCTCTGGGCTACACTCCCAGACATATTTTATATTTTTTTATTTGGAAACAGGGTCTCTTAAGCCAGCGAGGCTGGCTTTGAACCTGCGCGATCCTCCTGTCTCCACCTCCCAAGGGCAGGAATTACAAGCGTGCGCCACCACGCCCGGCTAACGCATCATTTTTTTAAGGGACATCCCGATATCCCTGAACATCCACCAGGAATTTTAAAGAAAATGAAAATCAGAAATAAAGAAAACAGAATGAAACCCAGAAAAAGAAAAGAATACATTGAAACCTGTAGAAGGAGAAATGAGATTACCATGATTATGTAACTATTTTAAGATCAGTATGTATAAAGAACAGGAGCTCTTAGATAAGTCTTTATTTTTTATTTTTTTTTAATTTTATTTATTTATTTATTTATTTTTTTGCAACACTCGAGATGGAACCCAGGGGCATTCTACCTCCAAGCTACATTCCCAGCCCTATTTTTTTTATTCTTTATTTTGAAACAAGGCCTCGTTAAGTGTCAGAAGGCCTCACTAAGTAGCTGAGGCTGGCCACAAACCTCAATCCTCCTGTCTCAGCCTTTCAAGTACTGGGATTACAAACATGGGCCACCATACCTGGCTTAAGTCTTTGTGTATAACTTGCTGGAAAGACACGATACAAGTTTGTTGTTGCCTAATTAATAGCCTTGAAAAAGCTAAAAGCAATACCTAAAGATGATTATTTTAGAGATTTGACTTAACCAAAAAGGCACAAATGAGGAAGAGATTCCAATAAATTAATGGCCAGTAGTAAAAGTTAATGGAGGATATAGCCAGGCCTGGTTGTGCACACCTGTAATCCCAGTACTTTGGGGACTGAGACAGAAGGATCACAGGATCGAGACCAGACTCAGCAACTTAGTGAGACCTTGTTTCCAAATAAAAATTAAAATAATCCTGGGGGAGTAGCTCAAAGGCTGAATGCCTCTGGAGTCAGTTTATAATACCAAATAAAAGAGAAAAAAGGTGAGAAATTTCATAGCTGCTGGAATATGGGAAGTAGAATGTATCCTAGAAAGGTTGCTTCTGAAATGACATTTCTATATCCTAATCTCCCAAACCTGTTAGTTACCATTCCTGTAGGTGGCAAAAGTTCCGATTAAATTAAGAGTCTTGAGAGCAGAGTTTACCCTGGATTTCCTGGGTGGAGCCTGGATGAATCAGTCATATCCTTGTAAGAGGGAGGCAGAAGAGGTGGGTTGGGGAGGAGGAGGCAGTGTGAATATGGAGGCTGAATCTGCACTGGTGAAGCCACAGCCAGGAAACCTGGAGCCCCCAGTAGGCACAAGAGAGAACAGTCCAGAAGAGCCCTCTGGAAGCCCGCAGCCCTGAGGTCACCTGGAGTTCACATGTCTGTCCATCCAGAACTGCTGGAGGATAAATGTCCTGTGTTTTAAGCCATCAACTTTGTGGTCGTTTGTCATAGCCCTTTCAGGAAATAAACATCGGTGGAGATAATATACTTCAAAGTAAGTGGCACACAAATATCACATGTCAAATCAAGGAAAGAAGATACACCTGGGATACAAGTGGGAAAGGGACCATAGATATGGCTTTAGGGGACATTTTCAAATAAAATCATACTATGTAGAAAGCTAATATGAGTACATCTGAAAAATGGGAGAGAATGAATAATGTCTAAAACAATTATAAATTCATAAAACTGACTTGAGTAAAGGGATTAAGAGACTAGTATACTTAAGAAGTCTTAGAAAGATAATCAAAGACTCGCTTCTAAACACCAGTTCTAGATGCCTTTCAGAAAAATTTTTACAAGCTGAATATAAGTAGTAAATTATCAGCCAGGCATGGTGGCACATGCTTATAATCCCAGCATTTGGAGGCTGAGACAGGAGGATCCAGGTCTGCACACAGCTTCAGCTACTTAGTGAGGCCCTTTGCAACTCAGAGAGACCCTGTTTCAAAATAAAGAATAATAAAAAAAAAGGGCTGGAAATGTAGCTCGGAGGTAGAATGCCCCTGAGTTCCTCCTCCAGTACTGCAAAAAATAATAATAGTAATAAAATATCTATATAATAACTATAAACATATAGAAAGTATTCTAGTGATCTATAAAAATCACTCATGATTAATATTCTACTCTAAATGCATTATTCTACTCAAAATCTTAAATAAAACATTATGTAAAAGAATTTAGAAATCTATCATGAGTTTAACATATTTCATCTAGGTACAATTTAATCATAGAAATAAGACAGTTCAATCACAGATAGCAAGTTTTATGCAAAGCCAGTATTGTGGCCATAATATTTATTCAAGCAGCTGTTATTGCTAACTGAAAATAATAATAGAAAGCTGGGCATGGTGGTGCGTGCCTGTAATTCTAGTACTTGGGAGGCTGAGACAGGAGGATCACATCACCAGTTTGAGGCCAACCTCAGCAATTTAGCAATACTGGGTTGAAAGTGTAGCTCAGAAGTAGAATGTCCCAGGGTTCAATACCCAGTGCCACAAAAGTAAATAAGTTAATAATAAATAAATAAATAAATAAATAAATAAATAAATAATGACAATCAGGTTAAAATATTTGAAAAAAAAAATGGAAGTTGGAAAGTGTCAAAGAAGTTTGATAAATTTAGCACCCATTCTTACTTATAAACTAATATTAAAGCTGAAATGTTTTTTCTTAGCTTGATAAAGGATATCTGGAAAGAAAAAGACAGCAAGCAGAATAAAATGGCAAAATATTCTGGTTAGAAAAAAGTAGAAGATAACCTACTGTGATTCAATGAGAAAAGAAAAAGAAAGAAAAGAAATAAGTATTGAACAGAATGAGACATTGATATGTTTGTTAAAGTACATCATGTGCATTAGAAAATGTCGCTCCCCACCCCAACCCCATCCTCTCAGTTAGGTCATCTTTTTTGCTCATCTATAGTATCTCCTTCCTCGTCTAGAGTTCTTCCTATGACCCATTTTCTCTCTAGTTTCCGAATATTAGGGAAAGCATCCGATTTTTTAAAACTTTTTAAAAGAAACCTAAGGGAATTTTTCTTTGTGTTCTGGAAGAATAAAAGATCCTATTTTTCTTTTCTTTTTTGAGAGACATAAACCAAAAGCGCATTCATGAACTCTCAAAGGAATGTAAATTGTTCGAATCTTTTTGAGGACCTGTTACTTGACACCATTCTATCAAGACAGCAAATGTATGCATCACATTACCCCCCAGCAATTCTACCCTTTTGAAGCTACAAAGCCATTCTTCAGAAACACACACACACACACACACACACACACACACACACACACAGAGATGTCACACACTGGAGTGCTCACTGCTTTAATTGAAAAATCTACTATATGGAGGAATACTGGGATAAGTGATGGTTTATTCATACTATGGAAGACTTACAGACATTAAAAATATATCTTCTCCAGAAAGAATAGCCCAATTCCCAGCCCTGACACGTGAGCTGTGCACTGTGCCTTCCTTCCAACAGTACGACACAAAAAGAAGTAGAAAAATAGCAACTTCAAACAGAAACGTGGGACACGAGGGCCAGGGAAGCCAGTGGACCTCGCCAGTGACAGTCCATGCCTTGGTGGGACTGAGTGAGGCTGACACTTCCCTTCGTGGTATTCTTCAGAAAAACTTCTAACTCTGAGCAAAACCTTCGGAAAAACATATTGAAGGACATTTACAAAACACCTAACCAATTCCTCACACTGTCAAGGTCATCGACAAGAAAAGGCTGAGAAGGTGTCACAATCTAGGGAAGACCGGGGAGATAAGACAACTGGTTGTCCTGTGTTGAGTAGAGAAAGAACATTGCCTAGAAATTACAAAAATCTGAATAAAGTATGAACTTAAGTTTAATAATAATTATAGTATCCGTATTGTTCATTACTTTTAACAAATTTACAAGGGTCATGTAATGTCATCTAAGACATTCATAGTAGGGAAAGATGGGCAGGAGATAGATGGGGGGTTTCTGTACTTTCCTTACTACTTTTTTGTAAATCCAAAATTATTCTAGAATAAAAATTGATTATTAAAAATGAGAAACAAATATTTAGGTTCCTATGGCTTTGCATAGAATCTTTAAGATTCTTAAGAAATATTAAATCTCAGAAAAAGCTATATAGTATGATTTGATTTACGGTAAAGCACTGAATTGGGAGATGTGTAGGAGTGTGTGTGTGTGTGTGTGTGTGTGTGTGTGTGTGTGTGTGTGTGACTGAGAATTTAATTCAGAGGCATTTCACTTCTGGGGTACACCCCTAGCCCTATTTTATTTTTATTTTATTTATTTTATTTTGAAACAGGGTCATGCTAAGTTGCTGAGGGCCTCACTAAATTGCTAATGCTGACTTGGAACCTGGATCTCCCAAGTATTGGGATTAATGTGCCACCACACTTGGCTCCTATTATTATTGTTATTATCATAGCTAAAACAGCATGTTTTAGAGAAATTACACTGAAAGTTAATTTTTAAGAGCCTGAAAAAAGAGTAATACCTTTAATCACAATATATCTCAATTTTTAAAAATTTATAAGTATCCGTAGTCAATTAGCCTATTCTTAGCAAGTTTTTAGAAAATTAGCATGATCAACAGATAATCTATTTTTTAATCTTTTGTAAGATAGGACACTTACTATCACCTCAGTTTTTTTTCCATCTATATGAATTTCAGTGGCAACCCATTTCTTTATTATTCAAAGTTCTTATACATCAAGTCCTAAATCAACAGGAGGTAAATAAGTCTATACGCCTTTTGGTGTTAGATTATTTTAGGATTTGTAAAAATCTCCCAATTCAGAATTTTTATCTCAAATTAGGGATATGTCTTTCGTTAATACAAGAGTCCTTCCTACAATAAGAACAATAGCAAATAAAGAATAGAAATTAGGTTTAACTCTCTCTGATCAAATATAAAAGTACAGAAATCACAATATGTATGCTTATTTTACCCCATTTTCTTCTTTACTCAGGATTCATTTAGGCATGCTTCGCTGAATGGCCAATACATTAGATAAAGGGAATATTAAAGTTATTAAAATATAAAGGAAAATGAGAATAGTGAGGTATACTTGTAATACCAGTACTTGGGAGGCTGAGACAGGAGGATCACAGGTTTGAGACCAGCCTCAACAACTTAGCAAGACTCTCTTTCAACATAAAAAATAAAAAGGCTGGGAATATATCCATGTATGTATGTGTATGTCTAGATATGATAGCAAACTGTATATTTCAAAATAATACTATAGAATTGGGTACACTGTAGTAATGTTTAAAATATAACATTCCTAACTTTCCAAGTACATCTGAATTTCATTTCAGTACAGAAATTAGGATCAAGTAGAAAAGTATTATATTTTAGATTTGATTTGCATCAGTAATGGTAGCTAAATCTCTGCCAAGTACATAGGATGCACCACAAATATGGTGGTTTTAAAATTTCAGCATAATTAGATCCCTTTGGATCTCTTTGAAATTACCTACACAAGAAGTTCTTGATTTGCTGTGGATGGGGTGGAGTTAACTAACATGCACTAGTAATTAGAGTTAGCTGGCAGAAGGAGTAGGTGGGATGCTTACAGGAAGCGTTTGTGGCTGAGTCTTTCCAACCAAGCCAAGAAAGAAAATCTTCTGATTTAACCTCAAATGGAAGTTTAGATTTTTAATTAGGATAAGGATGCTTTTTAAAAATTAGCTTGTCCTGTATTACACTTCCAACATCTGTAGATTCTGATGTCAGGGTCTTTCTCAGGACTCAAGATGCCTTCTGCCTGTTCTTCAAAGAAAGGAGACACTTCCACAGTGGAGCTCAGCAGATTGCTGAGATGAGAGCATATTTTCAGGAGTCAAACATGGGCAGGCGTTCTTGGAGTAAATAGATACATATATTTCTACATATAGGGAAGGAGTTTCAGAAATGCCAAGTTGCAGGCAGCAAAAGGCATTTACTTTGTATTCAGAAAAAGGGGAGGACACTGAAGAGAAAAGAAAATTAGGAGCTAATGTGATCAGAAATTGGACACATGAAAGCTTTTCAGCAGACCAGAGTTCCACTACTTTAGAGTGTGTGTTTAATTAAAGGCAAGGAAAACGTAAAGATTGAGAAGTGTGAGTTCCTTGAAACAGAAAATACTTTCTTGAGGCTTTTTTTGTACCCCTTTAAACAGTTCACTGAAGCACATTTAGCCTCTTGGGAGAACCTACACATCGCTTATTTTCTAGAAAGCCTCTAAGTTAATACCATCCTGCCCAATTTTAAAAAAGTGTAAATGTGTGTGTGTGTGTGTGTGTGTGTGTGTGTGTGTTGTGTGTGTGTGTTACTAGAAATTAAATATTCTGAATTATATCCCTTTTTTATTTTTTTATTTGAAAACAGGAATTCCATAAATTTCTGAGGGTCTCAATAAATTGCTGAGACTAGCCTGGAACCTGTGATCCTCCTATCTCAGCCTCCCAAGTACTGGGATTACAGGCATATACCACTATAACCAGTTTATATTATTCATTCTTTGTGTGTGTGTGTGTGTGGTGCTATGCATTGAACTCAGAGACATTTTACCTCTGAGCTACACCATCTGCCTGATTTTTTTTTTAATTTTTTGACTTGAAAATAGGTTTTGTGAAGTTGCTTGATAACCTCACTAAGTTGCTGAGGCTGGCTTTGAAACTGAGATCCTCCTGTCTTAGCCTCCCAAGTATTAGGATTACAAGCGTGAGCTACTTTAACTCATTAATCCTCCTATTTTAGTGCAGCATTCTAGACACAATCAGTTTACACATGAAAAATTCAAAGTACATTAAAAATTATTCTGCTAATCAAAGTTACATAGGTCTTGTTACTACAGAACTTCTTAGAGTCTATAATGTGCTAATTTACATTAGTTTACCTGTAGTACAGTATGCTAGACTTCAGTTACTTGACTATGGAATCCTATTTGGGGGAAAGCTCTCCTATTAAACATACTTTGGTAGGTATCTTCGTAGCACACGGCTGGTGCTTGAAAAAATGTTTGCTAAATAAATAATTACATTTTATACTTCAAAGGATTTACTTTATCATGAACTTCGGGTTTCTCCAACACTTCCCAATAGTTACCCTGGGAAGTGGCTGTTTCTGCCTTTTTCAGACAACAGGACACAGGACAGATCACACAACTTGTCTGTGTCTCTATTTCCCTGTTTGAAGGAGATAACAGTCACGTTCATGGTACTTGGGCACAGTGTTGAAGCATTCTATTCTGTTCAAGTACAACTCAAAGTAAAGATATATGATTATTGACCAAAACCATTATATACATATATCTCAGCTTGCTTAGCTATGAAGAAAAAGACCAGATCTATATCATTTTGTCTGAGATATAATCAGTATTTTTAGCATAATGAATAAGCCTTTCATTTTGGTTTAGTGGTAGTTCTTATATAGTGCAAACCATGTCTTTGAGGGAGAAAAAAAAAAGATGACTCCTTACCCTAAACTGTCTACCATAACTAATTCCTTTGGAGTCATTGGAAAAAAATAAACATTTTTTCTGACTTTGGTTTCTGACTGAAGATTGCTCTAAGTTCTCTGAATATATTTAATTAAAACCTTCGTATAAAAAATCACATGAAACTGATTTCTAAAGCCCTCCAATCTGGGCTGTTTGTAGGATCCTTCACCTTGCTTTAGATAGACTCCTCTTGGTGGAAGAAAATCCCCTTAACCAGTCATCACCCAAAGATTGCTTAGACATGCACTGTTCTTTGTATCGTTCCAGGCCTAGTTTTTCAAGACTTCTCGATTTACTGTGAGTCTTTCTCTTAACTTTTAAGCCAGCCATTAACCCCACAATTAAAATGTCTTACAAGTAAGGAAAACACATTTCATAGACTTTTTCTGCATTTTTCACTCTACTACAAATTAAATGAAATTTTTTGTGGGATGGTTGGGTACTGGGGATTGATCCAAGGGACATTCTACCTCTGAGCTACACCCTCAGATCTTTTCATCTTTTATTTTGAAACAGGGTCTTGCTAGGTTGCTGAAAGTCTCACTACCTTACTGGAACTGTCCTAGAACCTGTGTTCTCCTCTCTTTACCCCCCAAGTACTAGACGTGTGCCGCCATGCTTGGTTTAAATGCTTGTTTCTAACTAGAAAGGTTAGATCAAGTCTGACTAATTCACACAAAAGGAGCTTGTTGGCAAGAATATCCTGGGAACTTCCAATTCCCCACCTGGAGGCTGAGCTTCCAAACTGTTTATCTGTCCTCATGCTCTTTGTTCTTGGAATTTCCTGGGAAATTGGTATCCATGGAGACTCACTGTTACAACAAAATAATGTAGTTCCATTGTATTTTGTGAACTTGGCAGTGGGGGAGGGGATTGCAAATAATATATTATATCCACATTGATTAAATAAAAACAACTCAGTTTGGATTAATTGATTAACTAAATACTGTCTATAATCTGTGTGCTGGGCACTGTCTAGGCACATTGAACCAGTGAACTCACTGAACCAATGAACTAGACATAGTTTATCATGATGAAACTTACATTCTTCTCTTTGCCTCAGTAAAACATGCTTCTCTTTTGTTCCTCCTACAGATCCCTTTCCAACTTTTTAGCTACTTATCACTGTGAAGTTCAATTTTCTGTGTGCTTTGTGCCACCTTGACTTGAAATAAGAAAAAAATGGTAATGCTAAATTCCATGTAACTGAGCAGAATCAGATGATCACAAGAGAGGAAATAAAATTGTTCCCCCATTTACAGTAACATTAAACTATATATATATATATAATATATATATATCATATATATCATATATATCATATATACATATATCAGCTTCATATATCCAACCATGATCATTAAGGTTAATAGAGCTTATAACTGGTCTGCCAGAACCCAAATATTTTCTTAGCAAAAGATGACCCTTTGTGACATATCCACTCAAAATGATCTTTCAGGCTTGCTTTAGATGATTTCTCATGTATAAAAATATGCAGCAGATTGGAAGTTCATAGAACATAATTTTCTCTTAAATAAATCCCTATAGTACTGTCTCTGACCTTGCAACCCCATGATAAAAATTGTGGAAAGGGAGATCTTAAAACCTTGCTCAATTAGATTCAGATATTTTGGAGCTGGAAGAGACAGCGGGGATCTTTTGTCTCCCATGTCAGTTCTCTTTCCACACATGTTCAAGCTCTATCTCTTTGATTCTCAAGTGCTCTTTATCAACACAGAGAACAATGTCAACAAAAACTAACCATCCTGGCTCCCTCTGTGAATCTCTGCAGCAGTGTGTTATTATGATGAATCACTTGTGTTTGTAAAACTAGTAACTTGAAGATACATATTTGTTTTTAAAATATATGAATGTTAGGTCTACAGAAATATAATAACATTAATTTTGCCACATAAGTGGTGATTTATGTAATCCTTAGCTAAATCAGCTATTTAGGTATTGAGAATCATATCTTGAGATCCATCTGAAGCTCTTCTTTTCCTTTTCTTTCAGTATCTATCTGTTTTTCCACACCCCTTTGCTACTCTCTGCTCTCTGAATCTACTATAGGGTCTAATTTGTTTTCCCCAAAGTATCTTTCCCAATTATCCTTTTCTAACCCAAAGAATATCTGCTTGACCAATTACCCAACTTTTGAACTACTTCATAATGATAAATGAAGAATCTGATTTATCTGTTTCTGTGTTAGGATCCTGGGTAAAGGATCAGACTTCCTCTGTTAGAAAGTATAATTAAAGCCTGGCATGGTGGAGCACATCTGTAGTCCCAGTACTTGGGAGGGTGAAACAGGAGGATCTCAGGTTTGAGGACAGCCTTAGCAAGTAGTCAGACTCTCAGCAACCTAGTAAGATCCTGTTTCAAACACAAAAAAAATAAAAAGGCTGAGAGTGTAGCTCATGAATAGAGTGCCCCCGGGTTTAATCTTCAGCCCCCCTATTCTGCCAAAAAAGAAAAAGAAGTGAAAGGAAAGAATAAAGTATAATTAAAGACTTATTCCAGTCAAAATAAAATATTCCATAACAGTAAAAGAATTTCCGTAAGTGGCTAACCAGTAAGGCTAGTGCTGGGTTGGGGTAGGGTGGGTAGGTATATGTGAATCTGTAGCAACCTACTAGTCATTTTAAGATTCTATAACAGATAGCTTTAAAATAAATGGACTTTGAAGATATAGAAATGAACACTTGACTCTAATAACACCACCACCACATATTGCACATTTTCCCAAGATCCATCTCTAAGTAAACAAAGGCAGCTGGAACAGAAGTTGCTGAGTCTGGAACTGAAGAAGTGCCAGAGGAAGGATGCTGAGAGGTGCCAGATATTGACTATTTTCACACTATTGCTTCTGACCGGGGTACAGCTGTCACTGGGTGGGATCTCTGGAAGCAGATGCTGAGATGGAATTTGGGGTGCACGATGTTTACTATCAACACCAGTGAAAGGAAGATGGAAACTGGGCCTTTCCTGTGCTAATCAAGTGCTGGCCCAACAAAGCTTCTTTCAAATACCTTAGCCGTGCCAGTGCAAGTCTTGGGCTTTGCAGGGTCTCTGTTGGGCTGATGGGCTGGGCCTCCATGGTCACCTTTCCTAGTCACCAGATACAGGCAGCCTTGGAAGAATGTGACCAAGAAAGGAAAATAGTGGGTTGTTCTTTGCAGCCAAGACAGGTTCTGGATGAACAGGCAAATGGAAGCCATCTGCTGACCATAGGTAAGTAGCAAGTCCTTCCCTAATGGGGAGTCTGAGTGGTACAGCCCCATGTCTTCCACATTTGCTAAGAGAAATGGTATATAAATCTAGACCTCACATATGAATAACTTCAAATCAAGATTGTGTCTCTAAGCTAGCCAGCACTACAGGGCCCAGCATTCACTCTCTTATGGAGACTCTTCTCTGAAAGCACAAGGTAAATGGAATATAAAACCAATTCTATGATTGGGGATGATGAGATCTACCCTGTACATCCCTGAAACTTGCTGCCTCTAAATGCCAGTTGTCGCGGTGCACACCTGTACTCCAAGTACTTGGGAGGCTGAGACAAGAAGATCACAAGTTCAAGACTAGCTCCAACAACTTAGCAAGTCTCTCAGCAACCTAGTGAGATCCAGTTTCAAAAATAAATAAATATGCCACGCTGGTGGTATAGCTTGGAGGTAAAAGAAAGAGGGAGCGGGAAAGAGAAGAGATAGAAAGAGACAGAGACAGAGAGAGAGAGTAAAGGAAATAAAGAAGAAAGAGAAAAGAAAAAAGGAAGAAAAACAGAGAGAGAGAAAGAGAGAAAGAGAGAGAGAAAGAAAGAAAGAAAGAAAGAAAGAAAGAAAGAAAGAAAGAAAGAAAGAAAGAAAGAAAACAAAGAAATGAGCAATAATGTTGCTGTGGGCACATGACCAGCTGACGACCTTAGTCTAATATTTCTCCTGACTACTGTCTGACGCAGTCTTTCTACATGACTTTTATCCACTTATACACGTACACATTCATTTATCATTACTTACTTAAATCATTTGCCCTTTCTGACTACGTTGAGAACATATCTGAGGAATCTGGAACTGAAAAATTTCCCTAAGTCAGCCTTCTTTTTTCATAGATGCCAGAGCTACAAGTCATATGAATTTATCTAAGATTTTACCTCTTATCATTGTATAAATAACTACCATAAGTCTTTGTGTTTTGATTCCTAATCCATCATTACCAAAGCTAATTCCTTCCAGAGACTAAAACACCATAAAACTATTATTTCTTAAGTTGAAAATATCATCAAACTAGCTCCATTCAATGTTATCTTCCAAAAATTCTTTTACTATATGCAGGCACTGTAAACCCAAGTCATAATCATATAGCTCCATATCAACTTTATTCAATGTTATCTTCCAAAAATTCTTCTATCATACACAGACATTGCAAATGCAAGCCATAATTCAACTTCAAATGAAATTATTTGCTAGACTAGAGCAAATGCATTTAAACACAGATACACAGAGGCTTGCTCTGTGTGTACAATCTAGTAGTTAAATGCATTATTAAATCAATTTCCTCAATTTTCTATGACCATATCCAAACAAATATGCTCAAGTGCATTATGTCATACTTTTAGCCATCATAACTATTACTGCAAATTACCATAGCTGAATTACTTAACAGTGGCCTGGATGCACAGAGTAGTGTTTGCTATTTATCAACTGATTTCTCTCTGTGTATGGGAGGAAGGTGAGCTTTGTGACAATGTGGAGGAGGTGCTAAAGATAGGAGAGGAACAAAATTTAAGTTAGAGTGAAAATGTCAGACTGGGTGTTAGAAATGAGTGGCTGGGGGCTGAGAGTGTATCTCAGTGGTACAAGGCCGAGCATACACAAGGCCATGAGTTCAAACACTTGTTCAAAGAAAAAGAAAGCAAACAAGAAATAAAAGGGAAATAAATGGCTGGCTCTTTTAAGTGAATTTAGGGACAAAGGTACACGTTTTCTGATTCAGTCTCTGATACAATGACTTATAAACATTAATGTTTTGATATGCAAATTGCCACTGCTTTATATTCTTGATTCTCAAGTGGGGATATTTGATAGTGTCTGGAGAAATTCTGCTTTGTTGTATCTCAGAGACTGTGACTGGTATGCCTCTGCCTAGGCTTGGGATGTTACTAAAGATCACACACTTGCAGAATACCCATAAAAGAATTATCTATTTCAAAACATCAATAGTAGCAAGGTGGAGAATCTCTGCCTTAGAGTAGAATGACTTATATTTATGTCTGGGCAAGGTCGCTGTTTTCTGTGTACTCTTTCTTCTTGAGAAGTCCATACTTTAATAGAAGTATAAAATTATCTTGCTAAATTAATGGATAGATATTTCATAATAAATTCTCAAGAAGTAGAGGACTGCTTTAAGCCTATATATAAGGCATTACTAGAGTGATATAAAGAATGAATTATTGTTTCTGGTCCTTCTTATGATAGACACATGCTAAAACATATCAATGACATCACAGAGGAAAAGGATGGAGAAAAAGGAGAAAATGTCAGCTGTGTCTGCTCTCTAAGAAGTGATTTAATGTCTTTTTAGTCCTCTTCAAATCCACACAACATGCCCTGAGCAGTTCCACCTTTGACATGACCCAAACACATTGATAAGGAGAAAATAAGTATATGAATGGCATTACAGAGTTCCTTTGGTACAATCTGAGACAAAGTTGATACCCTGGTTTAAGTACTTATTTATTTTCTGGAAGTCCACACACCACAGATATTTTTCCCTCTCCTCCTCTTCCTCTACTTCCTCCTCCTCTCTCTTTTTCTTCCTTCTCCTTCTCCTCCTCCTCCTTCTTCTCCTCCTCCTCCCCTCCTCCTCCTCCTCCCTTCCTTCTCCTCCTCCTCTTCCTCCTCCTCCTCCTTCTCCTCGTCCTCTCCTCTTCTTCCTCTTTCTCCTCCTCCTCCTCCTCCTCCTCCTCCTCCTCCTCCTCCTCCTCCTCCTCCTCCTCCTCCTCCTCCTCCTCCTCCTCCTCCTCTTCTTCTTCTTCTTCTTCTTCTTCTTCTTCTTCTTCTTCTTCTTCTTCTTCTTCTTCTTCTTCTCCTCTTTTTCCCTCTCTCTCTTTCCCTCTCTCTCTCTCCCAGGAGCACTTTATCACTCATCCACATCCCCAGCCCTTTTATTTTTTATTTTCAGACAGGGTTGCTCAGGGTAGTCTCAAATTTGTGATCCTCCTGCTTCAGATTTTCAAGTCTCTGGGATTATAAACCTTTCCCATCACACCCAACCATAGATATCGTTTTTGTTCTCATGCATGCTCTTTCTACTCTACAACAAAGATATGTCACGTAAAGTCCAGTGGAGAAATGGAAAAACATCTGGGGTACTTGAGACTACATTTTTCACAAGCCAAGAGAAGTCTTGGCCACTTTCATTTTCTAAAACTTCTATCAACAAACAAAATAAGAAGGTCCAAAGCAGGGCAACCATTTAGCGATTTCTCACCTCTGTATAAATAACACAATTTATTCACAGGGGGAAAAACCATAAAGCTACTAACATAGTCTACTTCAGATTATATGACCTGATAATGAGACAAGGAACTCAAGATTAAAGTTGTTCAATGAACAGTTTCTTTTTTCAAATATGATGATGTTTCTCTGGAATGTGTCTGTGCTTTTAGAGATCATAAAAAAAATGTCCTTGTTTTAGAGTCTATTAATTCACTGTGTAGTAGTGCATGTCTATAATCCCAGTACTTGGGGGGGCTGAGACAAAAGGATCACAGGTTGGAAACCAACCTTAGCAATTTAGTGAAATTCTCAGTAACCTAACAATACCCTGTTTCAGAATAAAAAGAAAATAGGTCTTGGGGGTGTCATTTGCAAGTAGAATGCCTCTAGGTTTGATTCCCAATGCCAAAAAAAGAGTTTATTCATGATGAGATAGTCCCACCTATTATACCTTAAAGAGATTGAAGAAAAGAAGAAAGATAAAGAAGAAAATTTAAAAAAAAAAACACGGAGGAAAAAACCTAGTGGCTCTACTCCAGACCCGAAGCATGCAGTGAAGCCACAGGAAGATTGTGCTGAGGAAACGTGAATATGAGTCTTCACTAAGGCAGATGTGAATGGTTTGATTGTGTGAGGGACCAAATCCCGAATGAAAAATATATAAAAATTTAAGTTAATTTCACTCCTATTTTTTTAATCTCACTCTGCACACAAGAGGCAACTCAGGATGGAGCAAAGACCTAGAAATTATACCCAAAACTTTACAATTACTAGAAGAAAACATAGGAACAACTCTCCAATCTGGAAGTACTGGTAGAGACTTCCTCAATAAGATTTCTAAAGTTCAGGCAATAAAACCAGCAAACAAGAAATAGAATGGCAGCAAACTATAAAGCTTCTGTGCAGCAAAGGAAACAATCAAGAATATGAAGAGAGAGCCTAGCAAACAGGAGAAAATCTGTGCCAGCTACTCCTCTGATAAAGGACCAATATCCCGCATGTAGAAAGAAATCAAAAAGCTTAACATGAAAAAACATCTGTCTTTAATTCACTTAAGTTGTCTTAATTTTCCACCCATTTCTCATCCTGGGAACCCAGAGTATAAAAATCTTACCTCCTGTTATAATTCATTATTAACTGGAGGATTCTCGTCATAGCAATCTCTTTTGAAGTCTGGCTCCCTGCACCCTCAGATGCACTCAACACTCATTTGTAATAGGCTGCAAAGTGCTGTGCCCATCAAAAGGTCTCATCCAAAAATATCACCCAAGGTTTCAATCACTAATTATTTGATTCATTAATTTATTCATCACTCAGTCTTCAGGAGACAAATATTCACTGAGCAACTTCTACATGTATCAGGCAATAAGAATACAAAGTATAGTTCCTGATGGTAAAACAGCATCCTTGTTATGAGTGTTAGACTGAATAAACAGTAGTAATATCCATGGTCACAAGCCATCATCTTTGGATCGCACCTCTTATAACACACTTTCAGTGGGCCAGAGTGAAAAGGAGTGGGCTTTTTTTTTTATCACAATGTATTAGCCTAGTTATCATTCTTGTAACGAAATACCTGAGGCTGGATAATTTGTGAAGAAAAGAAGGAACAGGTTTGTTTACCTCATCATTCTGAAGGTCCTAAAACATGGTGCAAACTCTCACTTGATTCCGGTGAGGGCCTCATGGCAGATGTCATTACAATGACAGGAAGAGGTCACACGGTGAGATAGGGAACCAGAGATTATTTTAGGGGAAGGCTCTTTTATAACAATTCATTCTCACAGGAAATAACTTACTTCTTGAAAACCACATTAGTTCTTTCCCAGGACGCATCCATGATGACCAGGTCTCCTTCTACCACACCTCACCTCTTAAAGTCTACACTAAAGGCCACACTGGGGACCAAGCTTCCAGTACGTGAACCCTTGGGGGACAGACCACATTCAAACTGGAGCAAAGACCATGCACATTAAATCTAAAAGATGATTCTTTGTTCTGAGATTATTTTCATTGTTTCTTTTTTTATTCCAGGCATTAAATCTATTCCCTTCTTATTAAACAATGGCAACAAAAGATGGTGGTATTTTTTGTTTATTTCGTTTTGGTATTTAAAATTTATACTTGTCAAAATAAAAGTTGACACTTTCTGTTGAACGGCCTTTTTTTTTTTTTTCTTTTTTGTAACTTTGTGGACCGTGAAATTTCAGAGTCTGAGCACTACTGATTTACACCATGAGGTCAGACCTTGAGACTTATATCAACTCTGGGAAGTTAAGCCTTGTAATCCAGGAGACAAAAATGGGTATTCAATGTCCCTGTGCCCTGGTACACTATGTTTAGCCCATTAGCATGACTAGACCCTTTGATTCTCCTCGATCTTTACAAAGAGCACATCTTTTTCTCTTTCTAATGTACTTCCATAGCTTTATGCCCAATTCTTGTATCCAGTGACTATGACTGTATTTATCAACATTTTAATTAAAAATTGGCCCTTGTGATTTGTCATGATGGAAAATGTATGACATTTAGAATTAGAAAGTTAAAAGTAAAATATGGGATCCTATTAAATTCTCTTATTTTATAATCTCTGAGTGATGGATGCCAGTAGCTGTACGTTCTACTGAGACAGAGTTTTAAATAATTTGTCTGGGGTTTAGAGTCTAGTTGCTGGAAATGAAAAACCCTGGTTATTATGGCTATTTTTCTTCCTTATCTAATTAGGCATAGATTCCTGGTAATTGGCTTTTCTCAAATTGTCTCCCTTGCCTCCCAGTCTTCTCGGGTTCACTGTCAGCAGCTACACGGACACCTTCACTGACATTCTGAGCAGTGCCCTTCTCTTCCCTTCCTGATAGTCAATGGTGAATATATCACTCTCCTGTCTAGAGGCTTTAAAGACTTTCCATTGCTGCCTGAATGGCATTTATCTGTTGCCCATCATTCAAAGCCATCTTAGAGCCAATCCTATGCACATTTCTAGATTTCAGATTAAGAAAGGATAAAAATAAAATTATTCCATCAAAAAAGAGAAAAAAGAAAAAATAATTATGCAAAATTTACTAGGTGCTTGTCTTAAGGCAAGGCATTTATAACACACTACCAAAGCTGAATGGCTGAATAAACAGAAAGGTATTGCCTAATGTTCCAGAGACTGAGTGATCTAAGATAAAAGAGTAGACAGATTCGGAGTCTGGTGAGAGCAGGCTTTGCCTATGTTTGATTTTTCATTGTATCCTTATGTGGTCAAGAGAAAACTCATCTTTTATATCTCTGATAAAAGCATCAATTTCACTGATGAAGGCTCCACCTTCATGGCCTAATTATTTTCCAATGGTCTCATTCCCTAAATACTAAACCAACTGGAATTTCAACATACAATTTTTGTGTGAGGGTGTGTATAGTTTTGGGGAAGAAACCCAGGGGCATTCTACCTTTGAGCTATGCCCTTCTTGCTAAGGCTATCCTCAAACCTACAATCCTCCTGTCTCACCCTCCCAGATACTGGGATTACAGGTGTGCACCACCATGCCCAGCTCAACATACAAAGGAGACACAAACATTCCATTCATAATAATACTAATTAGTTTATGCACAGTGTCACATTTGTTCCTCACCAGAAATCTATGAGATGGCTGTTATTGTCATTTCACATATGAGGATCCTGGGGCTCAGAGACCAATGAAGGGTGGAAGCATTCTGGGCTTGAAGACAGCGAGAACCAGAGATTCACCCCTCTCTCC